>NC_044049.1:12983017-13055517 GCF_902167405.1 Gadus morhua | reverse complement strand
CAATGTTGCGCCTTGGTTTCTACGTTTCAATTCTTGAATTCTGTATTTATTGCTCTCTTATGAGATAACCAAGTCACAGAAGAAGCAGTTCCCAGAGCAAAGCGAAACAGACGTTTATGGGGTATACGCATGATCATTTCTTTCTTTCTTAGGTTTTCTTGAATGTAGACCCTATATTCTACTTAAGTTGTCAAGTATTAAATGTTGTTAAAAAAGTGATTCATGCGTTAGCCTTTATGTCTATGTTAAAGTAGTCAATGTGATATTTATAGAAGTCCCCCCCTCCATTAAACAGAATCTTAAAATTGTGACGGATGATCTGAATTTCATGTTTCATCCCTTAATTGGTTGAAATCCAAGAAACCAAGTTACTGGATTCGAGAAAAGAGAATAAGTAGGCTATCATAATGGACTACTAGCTGAAAGACCCATCTACTTAGAGCCATTCGAGTACCTCCCCTCATAAAAGCGGTGGTGCTCCTCGGGGATCTCATCATCACTTCGAAACGCACCAGAGACTTGGCACAAAAGCTCACAGGCGACCACAGGTGTACAGGCACTGTCTCGTGTTACATCGGCTCCTCGAGAGATGCGTTTTTACACCTAAGGACACCCACCAGAGCAAGCCTCAAACAACGTGAAAGCCGAGCGGGAAAGTTGTGCTTCCAAGGGACCGTCCTCGGTCTGTGTTTGGAGTCTGACTCCTCCGTTCCGAGTTGCTGAACATCCGCGAGGAGGAACAATCATGAACCGCACTTTCTTCGAGCTTACCCAAGGTGCGCTGTTCAACGGCAGCCAAACTCTTGCCGGTACCCTGGCGAGCTGCTGTAACGGCACCGATGTGGCGACCAGCGACGGCGGGTCTCTGGTGCTGCAGCAGGACGAGAGGAAACTGTTTATCATGCGCGTGGTGCAGATAGCCGTGCTGTGCGTGCTCTCGCTCACGGTGATGTTTGGGATCTTTTTCCTGGGTTGCAACCTGATGATCAAGTCGGAGAGTATGATCAACTTTCTGGTGAAAGACCGGAGACCTTCCAAAGATGTGGAAGCGGTGATGATCGGACTGAGCTAGAGAGCATGTTTAGATAGAAATGTTAGCGCGGAGAGATGAATGCCTCGGCATGTCGAATCTGCATGCACACATTGAAAAGGCGCTCTCGGTGTGTTGGTAAGGAAAATATTGATATGCAAATAGTAGGAACCCTTTCCGGAAAAAAAAAAAAATCTGCAACAAAATATCTAGCCTACAAGGACAGTGTGCGTAAAGTTTGAGCCAGAAATTGTTTACACATCGGCTGGTCTGTATGTTTTGATAACCATTGGGCCAACTTGAACAAAGCAACGAACATGTTTACAAGATGTTACCTCAAACTATTTTAGTAAATTTCTAATGATGATTATTGAATGTTTTTAGCTCATAAACTCAAAACGCATGGTAAGCATTGTGCTGTGGTCGTTCGGAAGACGATGTCTTTGGACGTAATGGACGTGGATTATAGTTACATACAAATAGTCTTATTTCTGTAGTAGGCTACTCAGTGGCATGTGGGGGATGCAGTTTTATTAACCCAATCACAATCACAGTGTTTTGCTCCTATCACGCATGCGCGGTCCCGGGTCTGTAATGTGATCAAATACGTTTTGCACTTTTGACAATGCTGCATGTCTTTTTGTATGAATATATCTTGACATCGTGCAGCATGGTATTAAAATAATGTCTTGAATTGCCATGATCTTTCCAATCTTTTCAAAGCATGTGCATCAAGTTTATTTACAAAAATGAAAGTATCATACCAATTACTGGTTGTATGCTTTAGAGATAGATAGAAAACAACTTTATTAATCCGCCGGAGGGAAAATTCCTTTGTTACAAGAGCCCAGCAGCAGTGGAAAACACAGTATTAGATACAATACAATAAAAATAAAAAGTACTTATGAAAACAAAAATAGACGCTAAAGTAACAAACAGGCAAACAGGGCAAACAAAACGGTATAAGTAATATCAATTATACAATACAAAGTGGTTAAGTATAGTACTTCACTGTTTATTAAAGTGTATGAATGCAAATGTAAACAAAGAGAAGTGGCCCAGTGATGAAGAACACACACACACACGCACACGCACACACACACACACACACACACACACACACACACACACACACACACACACAGTACATACATACATACATACATACATACATACATACATACATACATACATACATACATACATACATACATACATACATACATACATACATACATACATACATACATACATACATCAGGCGCTGTTGTACAGACTATCGGCTGTCTGCACCTGAAGCGCTCCGCTGGGGGAAATTAATTTGTGGCTAAAGGTGCTCCCCATCTGGCACAGCTCAGCATAGAGGGGATGGGATGGTTATCAACGATGGACTTGAATTTGTCCTTCATCCTCCTCTCCACCACTACCTCAAGACTGTCCAGTTCTAGCCCCACAACAGAGCTGGCCTTCCTCACCAGCTTGTTGAGTCTGTTGGACTCCCCAGCCTTGATGCCACCTCCCCAGCACGCCCCAGCAAAGAACAGTGTGCTGGCTACCACAGACTGATAAAACATCTTTAGTAGCCTGCCACACACGTCAAAGGATCTGAGCCTCCTTGGGATAAAGAGTCTGCTCAGATTCTTCCGATAGATGGCCTCGTTGTTGTCCATCCAGTCCCGTTTATTGTTTATGCTCACTCCAAGGAACTTGTACAAGTCCACTGTCTCTACCTCAACCCCAGGATGGTAATGGGGGTTGGGGGCTTCCTGCTCTGTCAGAAGTCCACCATCAGCTCCTTGGTCTTGCCGATGTTGAGCTGGAGGTGGTTCTCCTCGGACCATCTGACGAAGCCCTCCACCACACCGCTGAACTCTTCCTCCCTGTCCTCACTGATGCAGCCCACGATGGAGGAGTCATCTGAGTACTTCGGTAGGTGGCACGTTCCAGGGTTGAAGCTGAAGTCAGATGTAGATGGTGATAAGAAAATGTGAAATTTGTGTTCCCTGGGGTGCGCCAGTGTTGCCTATCACCACAAGGCTCATCACACGAGGCCTCAGAAAACACTGATTTAGAAAACATCAAGGGTCAACATTCAAAAAATATTTTTACATGTTGAACTTGCCAAAATATGCTTAAATGGGCGGGTGATATTTTGGCAAAGCTTAAAAACCTGTCTGAATATTATTCAACTTGAATTTCAATGAATCGGCTAACTCTAAACAGCAATTGTGGAGGTTATCCTTTAGATATGCCTAACATTATTTTTTTTTACGATTCTATAAAGACTAAAATCAAAAGTATCACATAATTATCAAATGATTACACAAAAGGAACAAAACATTGCCCAGATGTGCACAACTATAAGCACAATGTCAGCTTTAAATTTTTTGCAAAACAATACACACAGTGATTTGAAAAACACTAAACACACTAAACATAGATTAAAACACTAAACACAAGTGTGCTCAAATGAGCACACTTATGAGCCAATTGGTTAAAAACAGCCATCAGGTACGCAAACACATGCTTCGTTAATTGTAGACACACCAATCAGGTTCAAGCACTAAAAAAATGCACAAAGACCTACAAACCAACTTGCATGCACACACATACAAAGGCCCAAATTTATCAAATGAAATTTGCGCAACACTCGTCATCCATGTCCTGAACCATGGATTGGGACGGCATTCTGGATGTTGTGCTTTCCCTTTTCCCTGGTGCCGACGCGCAGTGCGCTCTCCCTGCTCTGGATACTACAACGACGGCAGCTGTCAAGGATTCGCCTCGGGTGCAGTATGGAGAACGCTCATATTCACGAACACCTGGTAGCGGTGATTTCCAAACTTTGACTGCTCCACCCTCACTTGACAATAGGGCCAATCAAACTGCGAATCCCGTCACACACACCCCTCTCAGCCGGCCACATTGGGGACTAAACCCGAGGATTAGGAAACATTGAAGAACAAACTTTTTTAAAACTCTCAATGACTCAAAACTGATCTTGGATCCACGATCCAAACCCAATGAATTACTCTGCGGACATCTAAATATACGAAGCATTGTCTCTTAAGCAATCAGTTAGAACACGTACTGTCTCACTCTAACTTCGACTTCCTTGCTCTTTCTGAAACATGGCTTAACAAAAACTCACCCGAGGCTGCCTTAGATATGGGTATAACGTCTTTAGAAGGGATAGAAACAAGGGCAAGGAAGGGGGATTGCTAGTATGTGTTAAAAACACAATTAGCCTACATGTAACCTCATTGGTCACAATAAATAGATATGGAGTTGGGTTGAATATGTCACTGCCTCATCAAATGTCCTTCACTGTAATATGCCTATATCGACCACCATCATCCAATAACATATTTTATGAACATCTCCATAGTCTACTTAAGCAGTGTGCTGATAAAAATAAGCTAAGTGACTTTAGAATAAACTGGGCGAAAAAACAGAGAGAAAAAAACTTAAAGAGATACCAAACAAGTTGAACCTTTCCCAACTGATACAAGGTCCAACAAGAATAACTAATTCTTCCCAGACACAAATTGATCTGATATTTACAAACAGACCTGGGAAATTAACTACATTGCATAGCATGCTGACTGGTCTGTCCGACAATCACATTGCTGGTAAGGAAACTTACTAGAAAACGATTTCCAAATTTTACCAAAACAAATCAATTCTATGATAAAATTCCTAAAAAAAAAATAATCAACTTTGAAAATGCTATAAACCAAATTGACTGGTCTGATCTACTAACCAGCGAAGACACTGAGGATATCTGCAGCACTTTTTTAAACCATTAATGAAATAAGAGCAACCTTCACACGGAAGGTGAAAAATAAATATGGACAAAAGAGCACCTTACCTCGGCTAAACGACACTCTGGCACTCTTTGCTTTAAAAAGGGCTCCAAAATCAGGGCATAGTAGCGATAGGCTTACCTTTACAACTCTTCGAAATAAGGCATTGAGGAATTTAAGAAAGGCATGAATCACAAGGAAATGGGAAACTTATACGGAGAAATCTTAATAAATTAACTGGTAAGAGTAAAGAACAGAGAATGACTTTACCTGAACTCAAAGTGAATGGAATATTGACACAAAATAATGATATGATGGCAAGTATATTTAATAATTACTTTATTAAGTCAGTCGAGGAACGGACTCAAGGAATCATGACTGAAACTGTGCCATCTATCCCCATTGATGATGCTAAACCTATCTTTGAAATTAAGGAAATATCTGAATCAGAGGTTATACAAATTATAACCTCCCTGTTGAACTCAAAAGGAAAGGATTAGTATGGGCTGGATGCCACATTTTTTAAATCTCATTGGGACGCCCTTTGCAAGCCCTATTGCTCATTTGATCAAACTATCAGTCAGGCAAAGTACTTTTCCAAGCACTTGGAAAATAGCAGTGGTATCTCTGATCCATAAATCTGGTGAAAAAACAATGGGGTCAAATTGTAGATTAGTATCCTATCAGTGATATCCAAGGTGTCAGAAAAATGGGTAGCAGAACAACTGAAAATACATCTAAATTTGGGCTTACACCCAATGCAATTTGGTTTTCGCACTAACCAATCTACGTAGACATTGAACTGCTTCCTCCATGAAAACATCAGGTTAAAATTAGATGGGGGTGGTATAGTAGGTGCATTGTTTTTGGACCTTAAGAAGGCTTTTGACACTGTCAATCATCAGACACTTTTAGCAAAATTATCTTATTTTAATTTCTCAGCCAGCCGTTAGAGTCATACTTAACTAACGGGAAACAAAGTGTACGCATTGGTAATTATAACTCCTCATACCTTGACTGTAATATTGGTGCACCACAGGGGTCAGTATTCGGCCCTATCTTGTTTAGCCGGTACATTAATGACTTACCTTCAGTCTGTCAATCTGTGAATATGCAAATGTATGCAGATGATACAGTTCTCTATGTGCATGCAAAAAGCAAAGAGCAGGCTGCAACTAAACTGACTGAAGCACTTGTCCACATTTCAGACTGGCTAAAAAGATCATGTCTACATCTGAACATTAACAAAACAGTCTGTATGATCTTCTCTCAGATCTAGTGCACAGCAAGCTGATGTTTTTATTGAAGGTGAAAAATTCTTGGTTCATCATCTATTTAATATGATGCCTAATACCATCAGATTTAATCTGGCTAATTGTAAACACATAAGGCCATGTGTTACAACAGAGGCAGCCAAACTCTTTATGAATTCCATGATCTTTTCTTACTATCATACTGTTTCACAAGCTGGTCCCAAGCAAACATGACAACTCTGAAACCAATAGAAACTCTTTATAAGCAAACCTTAAAATATCAGACCAAAACCATATCAGCTATCACCAGTGCCATATCATAAATAAGTACAACTTATTCAATATGGACAGTTTTTTTACATTATCTAGATGCCTCGTTCTCATTTTCAAAATGTTACATGGGCTTGCACATCCACCACTGGGTGAGTTTATACAGCAGAAAAACAGCAGTGGCAGGGCAAATAGGGCAGCCAGCAGAGGAGACTGTATTATACTGTATAGGAGTAGTAAGTTAGGCCAAACAGTCTTCTCGGTATGGGCCTCAAATTACTGGAACTGCCTTCCTACTGTACTTAGAGAAAGCACCAGCTTCCTATCATTTAAAACAAAACTTAAGAGAATGCAATCATCAATAGCTGATCTACCTCATCCTAAGAACTGCACTTATTTATTTATTCTCTCTCTCTCTCTCTCTCTCTCTCTCTCTCTCTCTCTCTCTCTCTCTCTCTCTCTCTCTCTCTCTCTCTCTCTCTCTCTCTCTCTCTCTCTCTCTCTCTCTCTCTCTCTCTCTCTCTCTCTCTCTTCTTTTTTTCTTTCTGTCCTTCTTGCATTTTTCCTTATTAATGTGATGTTGTGTTGACCTGCCAAGGGACAACAGATGAAAATTAGCTTTTTTGATAACTCAGGCACATTTACATTTTGAGTGTAAACTAAAAATGTAAATTGATGTGCATTGTCCCTTTTAAAAAGATTGACGCTGAGAGAGTGGCATCTGTCATAAGGAAGTTTTGATAGCTGTGTACTACATTAACAGTACTCTAATCACTGAGAGGTAGAATTGCTAAAGTTTTTAGAGTTAACAACAGCAGTGTTTAACTGGTTCTGACAGAATTAAGTCATTTGAAGTGTGTGTGTTTCATATGGTGACAAAATATGGTTTTAATAAATTTCTGTATAGTTTTGACAAGTGTTTAGTTTTGCAAAGGATCTGTGGTGTTCTGCTAATAGTGTGTGTGGTTGTGCTAATTGTGTGGAGTGTTTTGAAAAACGGGCCCTGTTTTGAAAATTGTCCTTAAGCAATTGAAAAAAACTGTAAACATCCAGACATAAACTAAAAGCAGGTGTCAACAGCAGTAATGAAAAGCTGACATGTGAGATCGAGATAAAAAGAAACGTTCTTGAAATAACACTTCAAGCTCCTGGTGGCACCACAGCATCGAGCCTTCTGAGAGCTAACTGACCGCAATCAAGGGCCCCTGAGAACCTTTCACACAGCCGTTCCTTCCAGCGGCCCTTACTGCTTCACTTAAAGGGCTTTACTATACTGTGTGTGTGTGTGTGTGTGTTTGTGTGTGTGTGTGTGTGTGTGTGTGTGTGTGTGTGTGTGTGTGTTTGTGTGTGTGTGTGTGTGTGTGTGTGCGACACTGTGCGTGCGTGCGTGAGTGCGTGCGTGCGTGTGTGCATGCGTGTGTGCATGCGTGTGTTTGTGCAGGCATGTAACATAGCGCACATACATCTGCAGGTAGCAGAACAAGAGGCACGGAGCAAAGAGAAGGGGGAAAAAGATTAAGCAGGAGTGATTTCTGCGGCTCAGCAGAGATCAGCACCAGGTGGACACAACATCCATCGAGATTTAAAAAGAAAATGCTTTTAGACATTGCTTTCTCTGATTTCTCTCTTTCCTTTATTTTTCGATAAATGTTTTATGTCGGAGCTGAAAGATGAAAACTGTTCTGGGTCTCTGAGGATTGAACCGTCCATTCCATTGTGCTAGGAAACCGGAACAATATTTCCAACAATTTTGTTTCCCGATTCCATTATGGCATCTCCGTATTATTTACTCTCTCACCCACGCTCCCCTCTCTTTCTCTCTCCCTCTCTCTCTCTGCACTCTTTCTCATGATTATTTTAGTACTTGTTAGGAGAGATGGATCATTCCAGACACAACCGTGCATTCATGCACATCTGCACATGTCATATATACCTCTGCTACACAACACCAAAAAGGAAGAAGAAAAAATGTTGAGTGTTGTAGTACAAAGTGAGGTTGAAAAATATTATTTAAAGGTTGGGTATGGAATTCGCTTTTTTGGCAATTTTTGCAAAATTACTTGAAATCCTTATCATAACCCACTTACAGCCACTGAGTTAGAAGTACTGACAGGAAAATTAAATAAGTCAATCATCTGTGGAACGGGCAGGGCTCGAAAAACTCCAGCCAATTATTTCCAGAGTCACCGAGTTGCATTGGACAGTAAGTACGTCAATCAAACGGTCGTACTGCACTCCCCCTCCCCCTCCCCCGCGCCCCGCGCACGACCCCTTCGTGCAGTACTCGTGACCCAGAGCTCGTGACCCAGAGCAAGCTCCTGTTTGTTGTTATCCTGCGGTAGCTACTGGAACTAGTTAATCCACATTTGGACCTAGCAGTAGAAGACAATTCCATTCGCCATGTTGTTTAACGAAAACCTACGCTAGCCTGGCTCGCTCTCACGCATCTGTGTTCGCGCTCGTGCATGATTGCGCGTCCAGGTACTTGGAATGGGTGGAGTCAGAGTCAGCGTTAAAGGAGAGGGGGTAGGACCATTTGAGTTGTGTATTTTCAAAATCTGCTGGCGTTTCGCAAATCCCATACCCAACCTTTAATAAAGCCACATAGATTAAGACATAAAGAAACGGTAAATGGCTTAAATCAAGTGAAGGGATTTGAACAGAGTTCAATAGTCTAAATGGAGTAAACAATGTCAAAATGCACACCATTTAAAAAACGTAAACGGTTGGAAACAAATGAATGAAAGCGGACAGCTGAAGGATTTTTAGCAAAGCATTGCTAAAAATTCAGAAATGTAAAAGGAATTGAACTGAAGAATCTGAAATAACTGAAATTGTATTTACTCGCCTTAAGCTCATTTAAAAAAATAAATAAAGTCTAATTGGCAGGGAGAATCGCCCAATTTGGCAACGCTGCCGGAACGTCGTAAAAAGTAGTCCAATTGAGCTAGAAAAACTGCCCAATATGGCAACACTGCCTGCACGTCCTCGCGCTCTAACCTCAGCGTAAATAATTGAGACCAACTGAAAACAAGCTGACATGGAACTTAAACTGTGATTTTGAAATAAGAAAAAATGTCAGATTATTGTTACGAAGTCTGAAGTTACGAAGTTACGAAGTAGTAAATTTCAGCAAATGGGCGGACGGTGCACTGACTTCAAAAAATAGTATTTTAAAAGTAGAATACATTAAAAAGTATAAAATATAAAAAAAATCAAAATAGAAGCGAGCGATTCCAAGCTAATATGAACATTTACAAATTGGAATGGAGTCTCTAGGAGAAAAATTGAGCATGGAGATAAGTCCCAAAGTTTGTAGAGAATAAGAAAGAATGAATAAACCTTAAAAAGAACAATAGTTTAGCGTGGCATGCAGCACTCACCTAAATAAACTATTCAGAATTGTGAAAACTTTTATTAATTTAAAACTTAAACATATTTTTATGTTCATCGAAAAATATTGAAGATCCCTTCAGGGTGATAAAACAGAGGTTCAAGGTTTGTTTAAAACAAGCCATATTATAGGAAACCTTTATCTATTTTCTTGATATTGTAAGAAGGTATAATGGAATTATTCCTAATAATTTAATTGTGTGTTGAAGTTTTTTTTCCCTTTCACGTTATGAATCATCTTTTATAATATTTTAATTGGCTTGGATTGATTGAGTGGATGTTAATATAAATGATTAGAAGAGGAGCGGTACCCAGAGGACCATTCCTCTAATGCTAATGAGTTCACATGATAGACCTTTGGGGGGCCATTTTGAATTAGCGACAGTGTGCTCGGGCCACGCTACGAGCAACCTCTGTAGAGCTGTATTTGCTTGTCATGCTGCATCACCACTGACCTTTCCGCAACAAAAATAATGAACTGTGGGCCGAAAGCAAATGAAAAACACAAGGAAAAATAAATCGACAGAAATAATGACGGGAGTTAAACAGCAGCTTGCATTTTTATTCCTCGGGTAGGAGACAGTACACATTGAAGGTATACTCCATTGGTCAAATGCCTTCCAATTCTCAGTTATTTGGGTTCTGTAGGTGAAGTCACTGCAGACAGGATTACCAATACATGGTGTTTGTAACGGAAATGGAAAAAGAAGACACTAGGTCATGCAAACATTATTATCGCATCTCATTTTCGGTCCCTCTTTCAAGTACTTCCGCTCAATTTTGACTTCCCTTCAATAGTAGGTCTGGGTCTGCGGTATGTTAGCTGGTTTTCTCCGTCCAAATTTTCTGCGTCCAATCAGCGAACAGAGGGAGTGGCTGAGAATAATGACGTTAAAGTCAGCTCTCGTTGACGGACATCTTCACGCACGGTGTTTGGTTTGTTTACTGCCTGCGCGCAACGTGATTCCCGGCCAAACGTTATCGATTGTTTATGGCAGATCCAGAGTGGCGCTGAGCACATCCAATAGTGCATCGTTTTTCAACAGACACTCGCTTTCAAGTGAGTTAACGTTGGTCAATTGAGTGGGTCCAGACTCTCTGTGCAAATTAAATGAAGTACGAGAGTCTGGTAGGACCAGACTCTCGTACATATTGGGCAGTTCAGCCATTTATCGTAGGACCAGACTCTCGTACTCACCCCCTCAAACACACACGCGCACACACACACACACACACACACACACACACACACACACACACACACACACACACACACACACACACACACACACACACACACACACCCTCTCTCACATACACGCACACACACACGCACACAAACACACACTTGCCTCAATCATACGTTTCCATTGGCACACAAGACATTACTCCTACATGTTTTTTTAATGTTTGCACATATTTGCTACATATTCTTTGTGCAAGTTTGATTTGGCAAAGTGTCTTTTAGCATATTCATAATGATGCCATATACGTATAGCTACAAAAGTGCGATAAACAGGCTATCAACCATATTATTTAAGGGGGGGAAATAAGTGGAAACAATGTGGAGATTTGAGAAGTACCTGTCAAGTGCATGGACCTCAGCTGTGTTCATGTCAAAAGCTAATCTACCTGTGCTTAAAGGCCCACTATGCAACTTTTTTAGCCAAAATTACATTAAGTATGCAGGTTGAGAGTTATGCTGATGGTTCTGCATCCATTTCTGGGTTGATTGGTGGGTGTGTCATTTCCCCATGTCGCCTCTCCAGTGAAAAAGCGCATATGCAACTTGATCTGTTCGGACCGACACAATCCGGATGTGACGCAGCGGAAGTATCCTCGAAAATGTAGTCAGATTGTAGTTTCGAAAATGCTTTACGGCACAGACACACACCCAAACATGGCACCGGCTAGATATAAACAGCCAGTTGCGAGGCAATTGTTGTCCGAGGTAGGAAACCCAAACGCCGCCGTGTTTGGGTGCATGATAGAGTTTAGATCGGGTTAGATTAAATAATCTCGGATATAAATAACGATCTCATCTCATCGTCATCCGTTTATCCGGGGTCGGGTCGCGGGGGGAGCAGCTCAAGCAGGGGGCTCCAGACTTCCCTTTCCCGGGCCACATTGACCAGCTCTGACGGGGGGATCCCGAGGCGTTCCCAGGCCAGTGTTGAGATATAATCTCTCCACCTAGTCCTGGGTCTTCCCCGAGGTCTCCTCCCCAATGGACGTGCCTGAAACACCTCCAAAGGGAGGCGCCCAGTAGGCATCCTTGCCAGATGCCCGAACCACCTCAGCTGACTCCTTTCTAAGTAAAGGAGCAGCGGCTCTAATCCGAGTTCCTCACGGATTACTGAGCTTCTCACCCTATCCCGAGACGCCAGCCACCCTCCTGAGAAAACTCATCTCGGCCGCTTTTACCCGCGATCTCGTCCTTTCGGTCATCACCCAACCCTCATGACCATAGGTGAGGATAGGAACGAAGATCGACCGGTAGATCGAGAGCTTTGCCTTGCGGCTCAGCTCTCTTTTCGTAACAACGGTGCGGTAAAGCGAACGCAATACCGCCCCCGCTGCTCTGATTCTCCGGCCAATCTCACGCTCCATAGTACCCTCACTCGCGAACAAGACCCCGAGGTACTTGAACTCCTTCACTTGGGCTAAGGACTCATAAATAACGATAATCGGGTTAAATAACTTCACATGGTGTGTCTGGTGTGTTTCCAGCATTCGTAGTGTTGATCAGCAGAGAAATAGTCCGCCAAGACGTTGAGGTTGCTTAGCAGCCAGAGACTCTGTCCATGCAAGTGAACGGAGCGTTCACTCTTCGTCATAACTATCAAACCAAACATCCTTCACATTCACCGAGCGAACATTCTGAAAGTAAAATGCACATTTCTCGCTAAAAATGTTTCCATAAACGCATTTAATGGCGTAACTATGTTACTATTTCCACCCAGAAAAAAGAAAGATGTCGGCCGTATGCTTCTGTGCAAGGGTCACTACTATGGTCACTACAGTAACGAATTGCTTTACGGCACAGACCCACAAACACGGAACCGGCTCGATATAAACACAAGTAACTAATGGATTGTTATATTCATCATAGATCAGCCGACTAAAAAGAGACAGAGAAACCCAATGTCGGAGGAACAGAAGAAGAGAAAAGGGAGACAGACCGACAGAGAGGCCAGACACGAGTAAACGTTGGGCAAGCTTTTCAGGAATAGCGTGAACTGAAAGAAAAAGAAGACTGCAAATCAGACGCCGACTCGGCCGTGTTGCTTTTGAAATTGAAAGTACCCTTGGGTGAACTTTGTCTGCGTAATATTCTTGATTCTGATAGTCTCTGTACACATGTGTTTGCTCAACCATTTTTTTGAGCCCTGTAAAAATTGTTTTCTCGACCGTTTTGTTGTGAGCCCTGTTTGTTTCTAGCTTGCTTGGTTGCAACCATATAAACACCTTTGTTTCCATGGGTGTTTTGCTGTTCGTCTGTCTCGTCCCCCAGATACAGACTGAATCCCCGAATCCAGGTTCTTGTTTATTTCGATTATTATGTTGGCCAAACCTCTTACACTGATTGTTCTGTTCAACCTAAGATAAAATAATTATAACCTAGGGTATAAATTCTCCCCGTCAACTATAAAAAATGATGGATTTATGTTTATTGCAATGCAAATACACCATTTTAAAAATGTATAACCTTGCCTACACTTTATGAACATCTATTTCGGACATGGCTCCGCGCATTCGCCGGCTTCTTTGAAAACAAATGCACATGGCTCGCGTAGAAGAGCATGGGGAAGGGACGTCAACGAGTTGTTACGACAGTGTTGTGAAATATCTACTACGAAGCTTTAGGGGGCGCTGTGTAGAGAAATGTGCGTGCCAAAACCAAGAAAACAGCGAAGACATGCCCGAAGTTGCATAGTGGGCCTTTAAGAGTCTAGCAAGGTCCACGCTACAAGCCAACCAGGTGGCTGCCACACTCCACCTAGCTGGCTTCTATGGCCTCCTCCCGACAAAGACGCAGAATGATACATGGCCTGGTGCTCCATGTTGCCTTGTAGGAGATTCCTCTTTGAGTGTATGTGGTGATGGCTGGTTTAACCTCTGCACACTGTTACTCAATTTGTAACCCTGCGTTCACACCAAAAGATGCATTTGCTGCCCGAACGCGTTGTCGCCGAAGTTTTGCGGCGCAGCACAAGTTTTGCGGCGCAGCACAAGTTTTGCTGCGCCGCAGTTTTGCAGCGCGGGAAGTTTCGTGGCACGGCAAGTTTTGCCCGCGGTGCTTCTGAATTCATTCACAACCTTGGCCGACATTACGAGCATTGCATGTCTTTACCTGTTGTGGAAGAGGGAGAGACGTCGGAATGCCCGTCGTTTATGGGTTCATGAGACCATTCGGAGCCTGGAAGGCTGGTGCTGCCTGGCACCCAACTGGGTTTTGTTTGGGGTTGTTATTCTAGCCCTTTAGCATACTCATAGTTTAGTTTAACTGTAAACACAACTACACTACAAAATGCTGATTTGTGGTTTTTTTCAAGTTACTAAATAAATGTAACGGTAGTGAACTCTAGGTCACTCCAAGAGAGTAACACTGATTGGCTCTTACGGCATGTCACTCAGTGGCAACGCTGTTGAACGCTGATTGGCTGTCATCACGCGTTTGCTGCCAAAAAGTTTAAATATTTCCACTCGAGCATTTGACGCGCCGCAAAATACGTGAACGCGCCCGCCGCCCGTGCTGCACTGCAAATCAGATTTTGCCGCGCCGCAAATCAAATTTTGCTGCCGGTTTTCTCGGCAGCAAGTGCTGCGGCAGCAAAGCAGCAACGCGTCTCTACATTCACTTTGAATGGGATCGTGCTGCGCGGTAACTTTTTGCATCTTTTGGTGTGAACGCAGGGTAACAGGTTTGCAGCTTTTCTATAGTTTTTCTTAATCGTTTAAACAGGTTTTCTGACACTACTTCCATCAAAATACTATTTACATATGTTTCGGCTTCATGAGGCCATGTTACATATTCCAATGTATAAAATTGTTTAGAAATAGCTTTCTTTTTTTAAAGTTGCAAACAGGTGGTACATATTGTATAAAGACTGTTGCCATATTGTAATACAATACTGTGAATCTATCATATAAATATTGCATTGAAGCAATCGTATCAGAATAGGATACAATGCATATTTGTCTATCCAATGAGCTCCAATTGGCTAAACTCACAATCCCAGCTTCCCAGAGTTATATTGTACGCCTGTAGTTGATACTGCAACATTGTTCTGACAATACACCAATGTCACCTATTTTGGCAAATTACAGTACAGTAATTGCACTGATAAGTAAAATAAAAAACACTACAGTAAGAAAATGTTTAGACTGTCTTTCAGGGGATGTAATGATGAAATCAGTGCACAAGTACAAAAAGATAACAAAGCAAATATTTATTTGTTACGGTAATACAGTAAAATGTTTAGCTGAACTGACTGCATAAAAAGCTTTATGTAGCCCAAAAGAATATATAAATGAGGTGACAGATCCACACGTAAATCAGTCTGTATCCCACCTCCGATCCTGATCAGGCCAGAGGAACATATCTACCTATTTAGCAGTCTGGAGTCTTGTAGTTGATACATGAGCTTCAAGTTTTCAGAATGGTGTGCAAAGTTCCATATTTTGTGTGTATACAATCGAGAAAAACTGTAAGCAAGATTCTCAAAACACTACACACAATTAGCTCAACCACACACACACAATCAGCAGAACACTTTAGACCCTTTGCAAAATGAAATACACAACGCAAAACTATGCACAAATTGATCAAAATCATATTTTCTCACCATATGAAACACACAAGCTTAAAATGACTAAATTCTGTCAGAACCAGATAAACACTGCTGTTGTTAACCGTAAACACTTTTATCAATCTACTTCTCAGTGATTAGAGTACTGTGTATGCAGAACACAGCCGTCAAAACGTCCATATGACAGATGCCACTGTCTATCTGTACGATTTGGCTGAACTGAAGAACAATAAGAAAATAAATAAAACAGATCGACATGTAAATTAGTCTGCATCCCACCTCCGATCCTGATCAGGGCCAGAGGCAGTGGCGGACTCAGAGTGTTTGAAGGGCAGGGGCGAAAAAATAAAAAGGGCCCATTCTTACTCCAGAGGGCACATCGTCATAATTTATTCTATGAAGGGGCACCAGAGGGCACCCATTCATTTTTTTCACATGTAAAGGGCAATAAGGCACTTTCTCTCGTATTCACCACTCTAGAAGGCACTTTTATAGCCATGGAAGCACTGTAAGGGCATTAAGAGGGCACTCGTTGAGGCACGTTATCGAATTTTCTTATCTAGAGGGCTCATCATCATCATTTATTGTATGAAGGGGCACCCAATAAAAAAAAATAACAAGTAAAGGGCAACCAATAAGGCACTTTCTCTCGTATTCACCACTCTTGAGGGCACTTTTTTTAAACCATGGAGGCACAAGGGGGGGCGGTCGCCACTGGCCAGAGGAGCTCATCTACAACCCAGTAGAGCTCACCTGAGGCCTCTTTTATGCTCTCACACATGATTGAAGTGTTTTGCCAGTCGAGTTTGAACAGGTGAGAAGTGAGTGAGACAAATGGGTAATTGGGTGTGGCGTTTTGAAGACCAGTGTTTGCCGGGAGAACAAAGTGTGCTAAATGATGAGATTAGTGTTAACAGTTTGCAAAAATGTGATTTTGAATTTCTATATGAGTGAAAACAAGTGATCTGTGATCAGAGTTTAGCAGTCTGGAGTCTTGTAGTTGATACATGAGCTTCAAATTTTCTGAATTGTGTGCATAGTTCCATTTTGTGTGTGTATACTATGGAGAAAAACTATAAGAGAAACAGATTCATGAACAACATCATGATTGTAATTTGTTCCGCTTCAGGGTTTCAGATAGCCCAGGCGAGTTACCAAGTGTATTTATTCATGCAATTTTTAAAAAACGATTGGACAACCTGATAAAAAACAATGCTCACTTTAATGAACCAACAACCAAGACAACCGAAAACATAATAAATCCAGTAGTAGAATCCTTAACTAGAGCCCTGCAGTGTTGCTTTGGGGACGAAGAAAAAAACTTTTTAGGGAGAAAGCAGAAGCTGTTCATTATTTTAGTAGTCTATGACTCACGTTTTACTGTCATACTCTTTGGCCTGAGCCCAAACCAGTCGTTTACAGAATCCTCAACCATAATACATGATATTAGATAAATACACTCCAGCCAAATGACAATATAATAGATAATTGTCTGCGTAGGTCATCCGCCGCCAGGCTGAGTTTGAGGGGGCCATATCAGACCAGTCCTTCCTCTCTTATTTCTGTATTTAGCCAAAGGTAATCGTCCAGGTCAGATCCACAGAGAAAGAGAGACAGAGAGAGAGACAGAGAGAGAGACAGAGAGAGAGAGAGAGAGAGAGAGAGAGAGAGAGAGAGAGAGAGAGAGAGAGAGAGAGAGAGAGAGAGAGAGAGAGAGATGCAGAGAGATTGTAGTAGCCATAATTCGATTTTCTGCATTTTGTCTTGACATTATTAGTTAAGTTATAATTCTTTGTTATTAAGCTTATGATAAATGGTATAATGGCCACTTCAGAGATAGATAGATTGAGAGAAAGCAAGAGGGAGATAGACAGACAAACAGACAGATAGATAGATAGATAGATAGATATGGCATAGGAAGGACGGCCTCCTGGCATAGGAATGACGGCCATATTTATCTATCTGTCGGTTGGACATTGATGGGTGTAAGGGACCAGTGGGCATGGTCAGGCAAAAAGGTAGCAAAAATAGGAGAGAGGTGTGTTCAGACCGAGCCACACTGGAAGGTATTTCAACTCTGACTAAACAGAATGGAAAAATCCTGACAACCTCTAGCAGCTGTATCTTATGGTGTGTTCCTGAATCCTCGGACGCCAGTCTTCCGAGTTGCACGTTTGACGTCACTTCCGGTCTCGGAGCAATCATAGCGTTCCTGTTCATCTTTGTGATTGTGGCATGAAATTGGCTTAACCCTAAAAAAATCTCTTCACGGGCGCAGCTATTTTATACATCACTGTTCTCGCTGTACTCTCAGATTTTCGAAAGATGAAGACAAAAAGGGGTCGTGCAATCGAGAAATGCCGCAAGAAACCTGAGAGATCTTCGACTTTCGGCTGAGAAGTTTGGCGTTCGAGGATTCAGGAACACACCATTATCCCCAGATGAGCCACACCTTATCGTTTTCCCTCTCATTCATGACATTTACTGTTCACCCACACTAGGGATAGTGGTTCATTTCCCACTGAGAATCAAGAATGGAAGCACACTCAGGGCCCTATTTTAACGGTCTGAAACGCAAGTGAGAAGCGCGAAATGCAAGTAGCATTGTGGACGGATCTCTGGCGCTGTTGCTATTATACCGGCGGATAAATGACTCTACAATTGATGAAATTTACCATTGGTTGGTCTGAATACCTGTAGGTGTGTTTTGGGCGTAACATGCAATAAACCAATGAGAGTGCCATCTCCCATCCCCTTTAAGTGCCATGCGCGCATTTGAACCTGCCGTTTGCAGTGTCCGCTGAGAGAGATTTATGACATAGATCAGGGATGGGCAACTTTCATGATAAAGAGCTTTTAAACACATTTTTCATCATAAACATCCACATGACTGCACATTTCAACTAAACGTGAGCTGAGAGAAGCTACACAATTTAGAATTTGGTAGATATGATTTCCTGTATTCTGGTGCATTTTGGGGATGGCCACCACCTAAAAAATCTTCCAAAATCATAACCTATGAACGGTATGTTAATTGAACCAACATACATTAATTTCATGTTTTCCATGCTCAAACAGCCACATGAATGGTCAAACCCAACTCAATGAACTCAAACCCAACAAGCATGATATTCATTGCAGTTGTAGTAGTTGTAGTGGCGACTTAAGTGGATATCTTTAATGACTGATATCGTTTCTAATCAAACTAGACGCATGGGTTTGCCTTTGAATTCTATGAATTCTTCTCATCTTTCTTGAACGAGTTTTCTTTAACTCAATCAATTATTTTTTATTTATTTATTTATTTTATTTTTTTATGTGCGGGCCTGACTGAGTGAGGATGCGGGCCGCCAGTTGCCCATCCCTGACCTAGATAGATAGATAGATAAGAATTTTATTTCATCCCATACGTGAGAAATTCACTTGTTGCAGCAGCCCATGGAATATAGAAAGATGCAATAATAAAATAAAGTGTCCAGCAATGCATACATACTTAAAATAAATTTACCACGAGAATTTCTCAGTTTATGCCCAAATAATATGGCCTAATTCACACATGGAATGGTGTTTTCTTCTACAACTTCAGAAACACTGAGTCGTCATGTAAATTTTGGCAAAGGGAACTTAACACATATATGATATGGAGTCCTGTGGCCACAACTGTAGGTCGATTTAATAATATGCGGCAAGACATTAACAAACATAGTTTGTTACCAGTATTGTCTACATTATCGTTATCGTTATCATTCATAATATGCATGTTTCCCCCGGTAATATACATTGCCATTGACTGTATTATGCGTTATGTGTTCCCGCATTCATTCAATCTTTTAATCCCTCACTTGCGGTAAATCATGTATTCTCACGATCCAATACTCATCAATTCTAAAAGTTAAGGGATGGTACACGATGTCTATGTCAGGGAAATATGTGTTTGCTGTACACTGTTTGCAGATGCATTTATTTATAAGTACAACTTATTTCCGCTGTATCAGCTGTTCTTTCTCAAATAATTTAACCAACATTTACCCTAAAACAAGATATTGTTTTGGAAGGCTGGGATACACTTTGCTCAAGTTTATTTTTATGATTATTATTTTAACGCATGGCATAGCCTACTAGAGTGTTCATTCATGCAGCCTCTATAGATCATTCATGCAATCCACATGCTATTTCTATGCAGTTTCACAAATATTAACAATCATTGACATCATAACATTTCAATTAGACTAATTGTTTGCATATTTGTGCTTGATAGGCCTATAGCCTACGTGTGTGTAAGCTTATGTTACATTTCCGACTTGTCTATGGAACGTCAAAATAGCAACACCAACTGCGCTATCCGCTAGGGCATTTAGACGAGTTCTGCGCTGGTCAGTGGCACAATTGCTTTTTCAATCTGTAAAATAGCACCATGTATCATTTGCGCCAGAACACGACTCTGCTTTTCGCCGACACTAGTGATAGGACATTTGCGTCCGAATCAGTTTCAAGGAAGTACTCTTTCACTAAAAACGAACCGACCTGATTCCACGTTTCACTTCTCTCTCGTTCGTCTCTCGTTGGTTCGTGGTGAATGGTGAAGAGGGACTGAGATGAGAGCCAGCCAATCATATGCTGTTGTCTATTGAGTCTAAGACACTCTCGTCGTTGTAAGGGTTGCAGCTGACTTCTTGTTCAGTCAGTCACTCATTCTTGGCTTGTAGTCTGTAGCCCAGAGTGATTAAGGCTCTGCTCAAGGTAAATATACACATTACTGTTTTGTGTCTAAAAGTTGCAGCTTTGTTTTTGGTTTGAACTACTGTGTTGTGTGTACCGTTTGCACGATAGTTCGAGAACGAGGAGCTGGGAACCTTGCATTCCATGATTCACGGCTATAGACGTTGTACCAGAATCGTGACTGAACGAACAAACAAGCGAATGATTCTGAACGATTCTTCTTGGCAAACTAGCAAAAATACATGCGTCGGTGTAGCAAGTAAATTGCGCTATAGGTGCAAGATAGGGCCCTCTGTGTTAAGACGCTACGTATCCAAAACATACACCAAATGGCTCTTTGGGGGTGCAACGGTTATGGGTTCGAACCCCAACATCTGTTGCCTGTAGGTGACATCTTTGGTTATGGTTATTTCCATTCAAAATTCTGCTCTTATTAACCCGTGTCAGTGCTTCAATGTTAGTGATATTACACTCAGCGGATAGGAATACACACACCAAACACCACACCTGACACACACACAAACACACGTCCATACACACACACACACACACACACACACACACACACACACACACACACACACACACACACACACACACACACACACACACACACACACACACACACAAACGCATACATACACAGACACAAATGCAACTCAGCACAAACTCAGATAGTTGATAACTAGTTGATCGTGTTTTTTGGGAGCGTTGTGTGTAATCAAGATGAATTAATTGGGACGAGATGGCACTGGGTACTGAATACAGCTCAGGAAGGTGTGTTTGTGTGTGTGTTTGTGTGTGTGTTTGTGTGATTGTGGATGTCTATGTCTATTACAGTGAAACTGAGGATACCAGTTTTTCAGGGATTCCATTATTATTTTCAAATAGCAAAAATCGATATCTCTTCCTGAAACAATTTCACCAAATTTGTGCAAATGCTACAAATGGACCTAACCTGACACACCAGATGGTTTGTTAAACAGAATGATCTGGGAAGTCGTCCTGCGAAACTGCTTGAAAAGGGCAGGCACTGACAAAAATATCTGGCAGGTGGTTGGAGGAACAATTTGTCCATCGCCATCTATCATTTGTCACGTCGATCATGTTGCTCCTCATAGGAAGATGATTTTTCTAAACCACTGTGGTTTGGCCACAAGCACATAACTTGAAGCCTGCAAAGATGGATACTCGGGCAATTGTACTCGAAACACAAAAAAAGGCGGGTTAAATCGAGGCAAGTTTTGCTGGTACAGTTGGTGGAAAAGGGCCATATCAGAACTGAATACGGATCAATACACAAATCAAAGTAAACGGTTTATTTGTCATTACGTGTATCACAAAGGGGTTGATCAAACAACATTAACATTAGTGATACAATTGTCTTGTGTAGCTAGGCTAACTACAACAAAACCTTTTGCAGTATATTCTACATGCCTCAAATGGATCCACCAGCCTTCCCAGGCGTTGATCAAGTCTTATTTTTTCCACAATACTCAGATTCGCTGACAACAGCAAAAATATGTTTATACCCACGCAAGAAAAATCACCACAGCTGAAGCTGGTATTGTGGATCTCAAAACCACCGTCAACAAACTCGTTGCGCCTATTTACGTCAACGCCGTTGATGACTGCTAATGACGTAACTGGCTCTTGAAGGGTTGTCCCATTTCGTAGGGAAAGAATTTGCGAGGGGTAGGGCTGAGGGGTAGGGCTAAAGGTAGAGTAATGGTTGGACGTCGACGCAACGCAATGACCACACAGTCGTGAACCTTTTTTGGTTCTGCGTCGGTTCTACGTCGCTTTTTAATCATAACTTTTTAAAGGGTGGTATTTCGGGACGTGAGAACCGGAAACACGGGCAGCTGAAGATCTCTAGGATGAGGGCTTCCTCCAGATGTTCCCAATTCATCAGGTTGTCCAGAGTCTTCTCCCATTCCCTGATCCAACTCACCACCAGATGGTGTTTGGTTTATTTATTCAGTTCATGGGGACAATGCTCATTGATTGATGAACAAGTTTCTTAGTTAGCTGCAAATGCTAATTTACATCTGTTGTCCGTGGTTGACACCGCCCCTCTCTTCACCCGAGTGCCCAAAACATGGGGCCTCTGATCGAATGACACGATCACGAAATCGATCATCGATCTTCGCCCTAGGGTACTCTGGTACCAGGTACACTTATGAGCATCCTTATGTTTGAAAATGGTGTTTATTATAGACAATCCATGGCTAGCACAGAAGTCTAACAACAGAAGAACGATCGGGTTTCGATCAGGGAAGCCGTTCCTCCCCACCACGCCTGTCCAGGTGTCTCCATCGTTGACCACGTGGGAGTTGAGGTCTCCCAGCAGAACTACGGAGTCCCCTGCTGGAGCCTCCATTCAGGGTCTCCAAGAAGTCAGAGAACTCTGAACTGCCGTTCGGTGCATACGCACAAACGACCGTCAGCGTTTTCCCCCCGACCAACCACCACCGAGCTCAAGCGGGGATTCATGAGTATCCCCACACCCGCCCCACGCCTCATGTTCTGGGCAACTCCGGAGAAGAATAGAGTCCAACCCCTGTCCAGGAGTATGGTACCAGAGCTGAGACTGTGCATAGGGGTTAGCCCCACCAGATCTAATTGGTAGCGCTCCACCTCCCTCACAAGCTCCGGTTCCTTTCCCCACAGCGAGTCGACGTTCCACGTCCCCAGAGCCAGCTTCTGCCGCTCAGGTCTGGTCCGTCGAGACCTTCACCGCCACCCATGTGGCAGCGCACCCCACCCCAGCGGATCTACCTGCAGGTGGTGGGCCTACAGGACGGAGAGGGGGGGGTGCCACGTTGCTTTTTTTTGGGCTGTGCCCGGCTGGGATCCGTGGAAAACCCAGCACCCAGGCGCTCGCAGACGAACCCTCTTTCTGGGCCTGGCTGTAGACGGGGACCCGGGCTTCCTCCGGGAAAGGACACTCCTTGTTTCTTCATTGGGGTCTTTGTGAACCATCCTCAGTCTGGCCCCTCACCTGAGACCGTTCTGCCATGGGAGACCCTACCAGGAGCACAAGGCTTTTTGGGAGACGCAAGTAAGGCCCTTGCGGTTTACGTTAGGGGTCTGTAAACCCCCTTGCTTTGCGTCAACATCCAACCATAATTCTATCTGAAGGGGTAGGGCTGAGGGGTAGGGCTAAGGGGTATGGCTAAGGCTTTGTGCCAAGGGGTGTAATGGGATTGGGCCAAAATCTGGGGTCTGCAACCTTAATTCTAAAAAGGGCAATTTTTGGTCCCTCTCCCACCAAATACATTAATCTGGAGCAAACAAACCTATTTGACCCCGAGAATGAAGAAAACAAAGCGTATGCAATTGTATATTTAGTTATACTATATAGAAATTAACTTATATCCTATACTTTGCATCAGTTTTTTAATTTGTCACTTTAGGATGTGGCGTTTATTTTGAAAATATAAAAATATGAAAACGCATTTTTTTGTTATTTAACTGTCACAGTATTACCTTTATCTTCAAAGTAAGAGGTGTTCCCTTTGAAAGAAACAATAAAAATAGCCATTATTTATTTCCATTTATTTTCAAAGCTACAGGGAGGCGCTATTTGAGCCGTGGGTTGCTGACCCCTGCGCTATATCAAACAATGACATCACATGTTCAATTTTCTAACATTCTAAGATAAGGGTAATGCTCAAATTCACACATGGCATTTGCTCTTGAACCATGACTTGCATTACTCAAAATCTCTTGGGAAAACTAATCTTATGCCTCTCTGATAAAATGACATTGATTCATCCAATAAAGTTTGCGTTGACAGACATGGAAACAAATTTTAAATATGCACGTCATATCACATCATGTTATATCTCATCATATCATATAATATCATGTCATGGTATGTCATACACCCTTGGCGAATACTAAAAAGTGATGAGGTGGTCAAATGGAGCACATGTAAGCTGAAGCTAACAAACATGCGTTGACGTTTCACTGTCAAGTCATTCTTCTTCTCTCTTCTTACGGAAATTGATTTAAGTTCATGCATGTGATAGCAGTCAGATATTTTCTTTCCTCTGGGGATGTGTCTTTATTTAGACAGGGTGGGAACCGATGTGTATAACATCATACTTCCAGCGAGACAAGAGAATGAAAGTGAAGTAAAACTAAAATTAAAACTAAAAGTAAATTAAACCTTGTATTTATCAGCAGTGCTATTGGCTGCCAGTGTCTAAATAAACACAAGCTCACATACCTCAGGAGGACACACACATCCATGCACACATGCACATCCAAGTACGCACACACAGAACCACATCGGGATCGGTCTGCGTTGCCATAGGAACCGGGAAAGGTAATGGCCATGTTCTTCAGCTCATGCCGCAGGGGGTGTGGGCCAAAAAACCGGGAGGGGAGGGTTGGGGTGGAGTGGTTGGTGGTTGGAACTGAGTCAGACTTATAGACTAATGAGAGGAGGTTTAACTTTTCAAATCTCCACTCTCTGCGATCCATCTCCGAGCCGGAAGCAGCAGAGTCATGTTGGAGACGACTGCAGCGAGCGCTAGTGTGCTATAAAAAGGGTCAGGTCCAGAAAAATGCAATGATGCTATTTCGCTGCTCATTGTCATGCATTAGCCCATGATTCAGTTAATTGACTACTGGTGTCCTCTTTGATGAAGCACAAACGGCTGTCTCTCACTCTCTCTCTCTCTCTCTCTCTCTCTCTCTCTCTCTCTCTCTCTCTCTCTCTCTCTCTCTCTCTCTCGCTCTCTCTTTCTCTGGGTCTCTCTCTCTCTCTGCCTCTCTTTGCTCTCTCTTTCTTGCTCTCTCTATTTCACACTCTCTCTCTCTGGCATGGCCCTTGCCACCCAGGGGAAATGAATAAATGATTTCTAATGCAGTGAGTTCACCCTTTAACTTGCGCTGTCGCTCTGATGACCAGCCGCGCTCGCGTGTGTGCGTGCGTGTGTGCGTGCGTGTGTGCGTGCGTGTGTGTGTGCGTGTCTGTGTGTGTGTATGTGTGTGTCAGAGAGCAATATTAAATATTACTGAGAAGTTCAAAGCATGATTTAATCATACTTAAGTAGATGAAGAGGTCTTTGTTCCGAAGGCTGGTCTTGAGGTAGGCTGCTGGCTTCTTTCAAAGGTTTTGCAAACAACCCCAATGATTATGTATGATAACAAAAGTATTTTGGTCACTGTTAAATAAAGCCACAGCATTTCGTAAATTAACCAGATCTTTATTTATTTTTAGTTTTTTTTCACACGACGATGGTGGTCGGCACACGCGATTGTATACGGCTGTTCCGCGAGAATGTGCCTTAGATCCTGCGTCTTTGTATCACCAACGCACATTCACGTGCACAGTCACCATACACGGGCAGACGCGCGCAAACGCGCACACAAACATAAACACACACACACACACACACACACACACACACACACACACACACACACACACACACACACACACACACACACACACACACACACACACACACACACACACACACACACACACACACACACACACACTCACTGAGCTTTTAAAAATAGAGGCACGCCGGCCAGATTACAGCGCATCACATTTTAATTACACGGTTTGAAATAAATGCGTTCGTTGCGGAGAGGCCCGTGCGTAGGAGACGCTGACAAGGGAAAAGGTGAGGGGTAGTGGGTGTGGGGAGCACTGGCGGCGCGGCAGACAGGCTGCTGGTAAATGAAAATTGCGCTAATTAGAGTATAGACTAGGCCCACGATGGGGAGGTGGTGAGTCTATCTCTTTCTTTCTCTGTTTTATCTATTTAAATCTAAATGGACGACAGCTTGTTCCACGATGCGCGGCCAACAACTGTTGCTCCGTGGTGTAGATTTATTTTTTTGTTCTACTCTGGCTTTTCCTTCTTGATCAGTAATGGCATACCCTTGTGTTGCCCGAAATGCTTTATGACGGATCTACCTCTTTCTGAAAATGTCTTCCTCCTTTCTGGTCCTGCTCTGCTCTGTTTGTCAGCACAAGAGGTGGAGGGGGATCTGTGCTTGTTGATGCGCCACTCCTGCACCCTCCTACCTTTCAGCAAACAAAGTACATCGAAAATGTCAGGATATGTGGTAGTGGTGGTTATTGTGGTGAAGGGTGTTGGTTTACATAAGCATTAAAAAATGGATAAAACATAATGATGTACCTCGTTAAACTCGTCTGATATTACGTCTACACATTCTACTCTTCATATCATATCATGGTGGCATTTTACTTTTAACGTGTCGTCACATTAGCGAAACACTAATCTGAGATCCAGCAGGCACAATGTAACAGCAGAACTTCTGTTGGGGGAGACAGCACAGAGCCTGGGCCGGAAACTTCTTTCTTTCTTTCTTTCTTTCTTTCTTTCTTTCTTTCTTTCTTTCTTTCTTTCTTTCTTTCTTTCTTTCTTTCTTTCTTTCTTTCTTTCTTTCTTTCTTTCTTTCCTTCCTTCCTTCCTTCCTTCCTTCCTTCCTTCCTTCCTTCCTTCCTTCCTTCCTTCCTTCCTTCCTTCCTTCCTTCCTTCCTTCCTTCTTTCTTTATCCTATCCAAAAATACTATAGGCTACTTATATGCAATACTTTTTAATTGCAGTTAAATTTCCTACGGCTTCATGCGCGTTCCAGGCAACCCGTAACTCGTGTTTTCACAACCTTCTACCCGTGAAAGTGCCCTGGAACGGCAGTCAAACCCGTAACTCACTACCCGTGAACATGTATCACATCATCGATGTAGGCCTACTCCCAGTTACAGTTTTGATGTCACGCATACATAAACAACAATGGCGGCCTCTATCTATAAAATCGGTTGGATATGTTTTATGGTATGAACGTCCATATTAGTGGAATTTGTGCACGTGCAACAGTGTTAAATACACATGCAAGATCCAAAATGATTGGATTGGCGGAGCTCCCCTATAATATATTTACGCAATAGATCACGCCAGGCTGTGGTATGTGCTCATTATACCACTGTTAAGGGGCGTTGTCCGGCCCCGACGCGCAGCGGAGGGCCGGCGACCCCCTTCACAGTGGTATAATGTGCACATGCCACTGACTGAAGTGATCTATTGCTTTTTGTACAACGGTTACTATTATGGCGAAACGAAAGTCATAGACACACTACATTTAAAAAGAAACCAAGAAAGTCAAAATAGCCGTTTATTAAAGAATACAAAAAAGTAGTCCCTGCTGGTTGCCGCTATGCATCGACGGTCGCTATGCAACACACTTTAGCGTCCCTCCGAGAAAAGGCTCCGATAGAGCGGTTCGCCGGCAATTTATCCTATGGAGCAGTTCACTCGCCGTGTGCCTAAGCATTCGTTAGTCTCTCCATCGCCTTGCTCACTCCCGGAGTAACAACATTTACACGCTCCCCATCATCCAACATATGTTTTACTTTGTAACTGTTTCTACTTCCAGGCGCGGAGTGATATGCAAACTTTCACAAAATGATCGGGCGTCATAGCAGTTATGTATACGCTCATTATACAACAGTTGGGAACCAATCAGATCGCTGGATTTAGGTCCCCCGTTGTATAAATATTCTTACACCTGAGATAACTTTGTTTTTCAAGATAATTGATTGGTTAGTCGGCAGTGCTTTTACACAACTGCTCAGTAACAGGTAAGGTTGGCAGCAATAGACAGAATGGTGATACAGCGACGCTTAAACAGAGCCACTTTTGTGTCACAGCATACCCTGGCTTTGAGTGCAACATATCTCGCTAACCAGCTGATCGAGGTTCATAGTATAGCCCAAAGAGACGCAGAAGGGTTTGTTTTCGTGGCTTGTCATGAAGTGCCTGGAACGCTATAAGTTGTGAGTCGTGACTTCAAGTCGTAACTTAGGGGCTAAATAGTGCCCCTGGAACGCAGCATAAGAGCAATTGTTTTTACTGTGTTACTACAAAGAGCCACATCACACACGTACACATGTACACACGTACTCACGTACACACGTTTACAAACATACACATACCATACACACACAAACACACACACACACACACACAAACACACACACACAAACACACAAACACACACACGCGTGCGCACACACACACGCACACACACCCACACACATACACACACACACACACACACACACACACACACACACACACACACACACACACACACACACACACACACACACACACACACACATCTCTGATCAGACCTCTGCTCTGACAGCTTCACTTGATTTTCAACCATTTAACTAGACTAGTGGAACACAGACAACTGTGTCATCCTGTTTACCTTCAATCCCATGTGATCAAGGATTGACGTGTCTTCTTTAATAGAAGCCTGGATATTAACAGAATGAACAACCAGCGGCTCGCCGGGTAGAGATAGACATATTATATGTGGTTCTCCTGCAATCGCTTGTGGGCAGAAAGTCTCATTAAGACAGTCGCAGCTCTCCCCGCTCTGTAACACAACCACTCCCACAGATTGCGAGGCTGTCAGCTTTCTCTCTCTCTCTTTATTAGGGGCCGCTGGTGGTCACGTCAAGGTAGGTAATGCTGATGATCAGCCAACACACTCGGCCTCAGAAAACTGCATTTCATACAGCGACCGCCACTGCTGTGCCTCCTTGTCTGTCACTTTCCCGGATTCGCAATTCGTACATTCAATTTATTATTTAACTTCCACTCTCAGGCATGTTTGTGTGTGTGTGTTTGTTTGTTGTTGTATAAGTATTTTTGTGTTTTGTGTGTGTGTGTGTGTGTGTGTGTGTGTGTGTGTGTGTGTGTGTGTGTGTGTGTGTGTGTGTGTGTGTGTGTGTGTGTGTGTGTGTGTGTGTGTGTGTGTAAATGAATGTTTATTTATATTTTAAATTGTAGAGAACAAAATCGGACACCTCTTTTCTTATAGAGTTTTGTTATAATTAATGGAGTCAAATCTCACCACCTTATACGCAAGCAAGAACTGGCAGAGTTGTGTGTTCAATATCAGATGGATTCAAAATATATTGCTGTAAAGACAAAAAATAACGCTCCATATCTTTTTCACACAATTATCTTCCAACTGTCTTTTTGTGACATGGCTTGACGTCTCTGTCCTAGCAGACATCCTGACTTCTCTCAGGCTATGAATGTGATGTGCCTGAAAAGCCCTGCAGAGACTCACCGTTGATCGACATTAGCTAATGCATTATTAATAAGACAAGACTTTTTCTTCCATCTTCAATATGAAGAAAGTGTAGCTAAAGTGTAGCACCTTGCTTAATGTTGCGTCACTGCATGGGTTTCTCTCACATATAAATGCAATAGCAGAATTCTCAATCATATGGACACTAAGGAGGTACATGTATTATTTACTTTCACTTGGTGAGTCACTGCAAAAGAAAATAAGCGGACAAAAAGTTTTTTGTGTATTTATGTAGGTTGCAACATGGTTTGGCATGCGCCAAAAGCTATACGGCCCATATGGACACTGCGGGTGTGTGTGTGTGTGTGTGTGTGTGTGTGTGTGTGTGACTAGACAAACAATGTGTTATTTATGTTTCAAAGGCCTTGCCCAGAATTAGATGAATAGCGCCTTATTTTGCAAGCCCAAGGATGGCAGGGTGTTGCAAAAGTTTAATAAGCATAAAAACAACATAAAAAATGTATGTATTTTATGGTTTGTCTTGAGTTTTTGCACATACATGAGTGTGTGTGTGTGTGTGTGTGCGTGTGTGTGTGTGTTTGTGAGTTTTTGGCTTTGTACTTGTGTAAGGGGATTCAGTGTAGGTTCTCCGACCCATCTCTGCTTCCCCCCTACAGGTGGGGGGGGGGGGGGGGGGGGGGGGGGGGGGGGGGGGGTGTTGGAGGGGGGGTGGTGGAGGAGGACCCTGTGGAGGGTGCTACATCCCTCCTGTGGTACCTGAAATCAGGGACGCGGCAAACACCCCATCAGCCAATTAACTTGCTCCACCACTGTGATGTCAGAGGGGCTAATGGAGTTGACAACAGCACCATGCTAAGGTCTGGGCTGCAAGCCATAATGATCGGCTAATGGTGGTAGTGAATGGAGGTTTAGCGGTGTGTTCCTCTGAGGTGTGAGGTTGGCTTTTGCATCTTTAGTATTGGTTCTGTGTGCAGTGGGCTTCAGTGGGAATAGATGAGGGAGTGTGGTCATTATTCCCCCCAAATGTTCTCACATCGTTGGCGGAGTAGGTTGTTTGAGTAATAATGTGCATGACAAGCCTGTTATTTCGGTTATTTTATTTTTTTGCATATTTTTAAGAATCTTTAATAAAAAAATTTGGCGTCTAGGCTAAAGTATAGAACCTGATGTTTAGTTTGTACAACAAAAAAGACATAAGGGTTCTTAATAGTATATTCAAATTGAGTGCCGATGTGTACTGCCTCGCCTGGCCAGCAGGGGACAGTAACATGTCTAATAACACACAGACAGGTTGAAAGGCGCTTTCTTGTTAAGCTTCCCTCCCGTTGGTCGCTTCAAATTATTTCATGGTCTATTTCCTAAGTCAGTTTGGAAACTGGCAGTTGGTATCGATAGTTATTTCCCTTGACATCTGTCAATCAGTCAGTTAGTCTAGCAATTTCTGGCATTTCTTACATCTTGAGCTGTCTGTGATGATCATCATCCACTCTCAGTCTGCACAGGAGAAAGTGAAAAAGAAACGCTGGCTTAAAAGTGCAGGCCAGCGTGGTTGAAAATATTGTGAGGAACAGGGTTTTTCTTTATTTTCTTTGTGTTCTTTCTTTTTCCTTTGAAGGCGATCGGTACCACCAGAAGACAAGGAGACCAGAAGACCAGGGCCTTTGCCTTCAGCCAGCCATGTGCATAGCTCTGTTTGTGATATGTGTTATAAGTCAAACCAAACTCTGCTTGTGTCATGTGTTTTGTAATTTTCTGTTCTGCTTCAATGAGGATTTAGTTAACCCTGTCACATGGGCATCATTTTTACGTAATAAAAAAACGAAAGAAAGAATAGTTGATGCATATGATATGGTTTGTGCCTGAAGGCGTTCACCGTGACTTGTGCGAGACACCACTTGGCTGTCGTGAGTTACATTGTTACATACCACAGTAGGGGCGAATTACTCAGACTTCACAAAAGACCTATTGCTGTTTGGGCCTGCATATCCCGCCATCGCGCGTCAAGCTCATCATGGCCTGACCAGCTGACGAGGAAGATGGCGCCGATACGAACCAGCTCGTATCTTGTGGAGACCAAAAGCTTTAAATGTCTTAATAACCCCCTTTTAAGAGTTTTGCAGGTTGTCTATGGATTTCGATAGATAAAAAATTGACTATTATCGAAAATTAGATTGATAATCACAAATAAAAAACATTACGGCTTCTTATTCTTTCAAAGGACACCGATCACTTTCTATAAATAGGCGCTTGACGCCAGGCTGTGGATGTGAAGGAATGATCCCATCCAGGTCATCTGTGCTGGGAGTCCCCCAACACCAAGCCCCCTATGTCCACCATCCAGCAGACAGGGTAGGAGGGGGGAATGTCGGTTGTCATGGTAACACAATGGCTGCCGTGCGGAGCAGCCAATAGGTTCATGTGAGCAGCTGGCTGGGGATACACTGCCATTTTGAGCCGCTTGTTGATTATGCAAAAGTCCTAACTTGAATGTTCCTGACCGGATGTAGGCCCATATGGAATCAGGTCAGCTTATTTGTGTTAAGTTATGCCTTTTCAACTATATAACCATATTCTCGCCAGCGATTTCATTTTCCAAAGTGACTTATAGTTAATTTCAGATTCCCTGCTTTGCAGAAAGACTGGAGGCATTAGGGGATTCAAACCCAGATCCTTTCCGCTGGGAGTGGAACATTCCAAAACACACTAGAATATACAAAGTCACAAAGTCACAATGACTTTGATACGGTTCCCCGGATTCAGAAGGTTGATATGCTCCTACGGTATCAGCTCATGACACATCCTCCACTTCGCCTCACCCACGTTCTGCCATGTCAAGTTTGTCCGCCACAGAAGTTGCTTTGAAGTTCTTTCCCAAAAGTGAGAGTCATATTAGTGAAGGGGAGTGTGTGTGTGTGTGTGTGTGTGTGTGTGTGTGTGTGTGTGTGTGTGTGTGTGCGTGTGTGTGTGTGTGTGTGTGTGTGTGTGTGTGTGTGTGTGTGTGCTGATGGGGGCGGGGCATCCTTTATTTAACAACATTGGGATGGGTTCTGCCACTTTCAACAGTTGGATGGAGCGAGGAAATGGAAAGAACACACCTGTTGGCCCTGCTTTTCCACTGCGATGCGTACATGGTCTATAAATACACAACCACTGCATCCACTGCCTATCACCGCGTGGCAAAGACAGCACCGTGGACAGGAGGGTGCAGGGAGGAGGAGGAGGAGGAGGAGGAAGGCAGAAAAATGCAAGGAAGAGAGAAAAACTATATTAAGTAGAGGCGAGCAGAGGGACATTTTCGATATATGTACCTCAAATGAAAGTTCTTTTAGTCGGGGAGTGGGAAAGTATTAATGTGGGATATCGAGCAAGGGTAGAGTGTGTGTTTGTGTGGGGGGGAGAAGTCAGACAACAGTGCATATGAATGTATGTAAGCTCCTCTGCCCACAGTATGGCCGAAGATAGAGTGGGTGAAACGGCTGAAATGACTCATTATGAACCAAAATGAGGGTTGACTTGGTTCTGTCAAAGGGACACAGCTATTTATATTGTTTATATTTGAACCAAAACGCCTCTCTGTCAGTAGAGTTTACCCCCTCTGAGATAAGATGAGTGAGATCATTTGGGACTTTTTTATTTTTGGGTTGTTCCAGAGCAATTTTGTGAAATAGCTATGTTAGAAACCACATGGCTGTGGAGGTTTTTTCAGATGGTTATTCTTATTCGGTTGTTTATATTATATCAGAAAATAAGAAATAAGTTATAGAAAATAAACAGGCCACATGAGTGAAAGCAAATACATATTTTTAATGATCATAGAAAAATAATTCTCTAGCAAAACATAATAAATCAGCACAGCACTCACACACGAAAAACAAAACAAACAAACTAAATAAAACTAGATAATGTGTCGACGTCGCACACAAGAGGAAGTTTGTCACAAGAAAGAGGTGGAACAGCCGTACAGTGGTGGAGGTAAATTACCATTTCAAGGGTGTAAACTCACAATTACAGTATTCACACATTTCAAACTGCACAAACACGGCATGACTACACGGTTGCATTCCATACTCTTTAATATGATCCCATTGTCAGGGACTCGAAGAGATGCTGGATGCTTCCATTGTTATGAGACAACACTGTTGCCATGGTGGGGCCCACGAACATGTCATCATAACCTATTTATGCCACTGCCTATTTTCACTGAACACTTGTCTTGTTATCTTATCCTCTTTAACCAACTTGTTTTCCATTTCTCTCAAATAATGTGCTTGACCGTCCACTTATAACATGTTTTGACCCATGCTATTGATCCCAAACACATTCAAACAACACTTACTTTCGTTTACCTTATTAAGGTTTACTTCCATCTTGATAAAAACAAATAACAAGCAGTTAAAAAAAAAAAAAAAAAAACGTTGGTCTTTCTCTAAAAGTAATATGACAAAAACGGGACAGGACAATCCATTGAGAAAGCTGAGAAAACTTTTGGCAACATGTTCCAACCTCTGCGTTACAAGTATCACACCAATGACCTACACCACATGCCAATAACACAAGCCTATCGCTCGCCAATATGGGATCTACCGGCCGTGCCTAGGAGCTACATTGAGGATAGTATGAAGGCCGCTAAAGACACATATACACACAACACGTATGTGCCTGCCTCTTCGGATATGCTCTGGACCATATCTGCTCTTCTTAATCCTGCGACCTCCACCATTTTGCCCCCCGCCCTCCTCCTTCTCCTCTCTTTTATGACCCCCCCCTTCTCTCTCTTCCTCCATCGACGGGGGGCGGGGTGTGTTTGTGTGGGTGTTTGGATGGGGGTAGGGGGTTGGGGGAAGGGGGGTGTTCACCCTCTCTGGGCCTCCACCGACATGGAGCGCCCCAGGGCCTTGGAGGCGAACTCCATGCGAAGGGGCTTGACGGGGGGCAGGTCCCTGGTGATCTCGTCCACCGTCCGCTTGGCGGGGCTGGTGACAGGGCTGAAGGGCCGCCGGCCCTCCTCCTCCGCCGCCCACCCGCGGCCCAGCCGGACGCCCAGCTCGGACGGGGTGAAGATGGGCAGGGGCAGGGTGTTCCTCTTGGGAAGGAGCTGGTGCTCCCGGCCGCCGTGCTCCACCGTGCCCAGGCGGAAGACCCCCGAGGGGCAGGCCTGCCCCAGGGTGCGGAGCTGCCACTGCCGGTACAGGGTCTCCTTGCGGGAGTCGTCCTTCATGTCCTGAGTCTGCCTGTGGGGGGGGGGGGGGGGGGGGGGAGAGCTTGGGTTAGACACACACATCAGGAGACCTTTATGGAGCTTACCTCAGAGAACAGCTCCACCTTTTGTATGCATCCCAAAGTTGTCTAACTAATTAGATAAAGTTATCTTAAGACATTTAAGCTAAGACAAAACAAAGGCCTCGTCTAATTCCATTATATTGTGAATGATATTGGTATAAATAGATACCATACAAGATAAGATAGGACATACTTTGACAATGGAATCATATGAGGTAAGAAGAGAGATGCTTATACATATGGTAATACATGAGGGACAGACATGCGAGTTCCTCATGTCTGTCCGAGTGTACCAGCCAATCGGTGGTTTTAGCGTTCACCACCTCTCTCTTACCTCTCTTGAGGCCTGGTTTTGAGGCAGATGCTGTTCCAGTCAGCGCTGTAGCTTTCCTTCTGGGAAGTGTTTTCCTCCCGGACGCTGCAAGCCAGATCCGCTGCCACCACCTCCCCGTTAAGCTTCTCCACCACGGTGCTGAACTGCATCTTCATGACAGTAAGTAATGTACGGCGAGACGGATACAGATGAACGGATCCTCTATGTGTCTAGCGGAGCCTCCTTCCGTCGTGTCCTCTGTGGAGAGCTTTGTGTTGGGGTGAGATGTTCTCTCTGGGGTAATCGGTTCCTGCTGCCGTCTCCGTCCTGTTGTGTGAGCCAGTGCTTTTGGGGAACTGGGGGGGTCTTTCCAGGCGCTTATATACACATGCTGTTGCTATTTTCTGATCTGTGTTGTCATGTCTCTACAATCAGTGTAAGAGGACACCGCCTGCGTCACCCGCCTGCGAACCGCCAGCCTCATTCTACAAGAGCAGGACCCAACACTGAGGGTGGCGTGGTTGGGGGAAAGGGGCTTATGGGTAATTGCGCCCCCTCCCCTAATAACTGAACCCCCAATTACCATCCCTAATCCCTCGACCAACTGGCGGCTCAAGGATGTAAGTACCACTTTCAGAAGCAGACACACACGTACACACACACACACACCAGCTCCATACAAAGGTTATGGAAACATGTGTACTGCCATGCTCAACAGAGAGGATGTGATCACTGTCTCAGAACAGGAATCTTGATGGCAGTTTGGTCTTGATGTACGCTGACAAATCCATTCTCTGTCATGTGGAAAGAGGAGAAAGAACCGGCCGTTGATGATAGAGTTTATTTTTGTCCATTTCCAAGCTGTCCACACACACATGCATGCGTGCACATATGTACACATAAACACACAGACGGGCATCTACTAAAACAGACAGACACATACATATAGACACACACACAAACGCACCCATACTGACACACACACAGACACACACACACAGACACACACACACACACACACACACACACACACACACACACACACACACGCACACACACACACACACACACACACACACACACACACGCACACACACACACACACACACACACACACTTACAAAAAGACAGACCAACAATCAGGCACAAACACACACACACACACACACATGCACACACACACACACACACACACACACACACACACACACACACACACACACACACACACACACACACACACACACACACACACACACACACACACACTGAGATATACAACCCTACAAACACATGTGTTAGCTCACACACTGGCATTCCTCCACATAAACATCCCATACATCTTTCACTGGAAGGCCAGTTCTGAACGTACAAGACTGCATGTTTATTCTCGGTCCCAACGTCACAACTAGATGACAACACACTTACAACTCACTTTGATTGATAACAAAAGGCCCTCTCAATAGATACACACAGACACACACACTTGTTACATTGACGCTGCAGCAAGAGAGCTTTAATCCAGTGATTCATCGCCATGGTGACAGCAAATGACAGCGGCCAAAATCATCTCGGATTACAAACTGGGAAACAACATGTCCCCTCTCTCTCTCTCTCTCTCTCTCTCTCTCTCTCTCTCTCTCTCTCACACACACACACACACACACACAACAACACACACATACATATGCATACACGCACGCACACACAGCAGCCATTCGTTTTTCAGTGAATCACTCAGCCAGGAACCATCATACCTCCCATCAGAGACCACAGTCACTTTACAGTCAACATGGCGAGCATTTATCACCTCATCCCCTCACATTATGACATGGGTAAAGCTGCATTATGTGCAATAAACACCTATGTAACGTAACATTACGTTTGTTACTTGGAAGTAATTAATACGGAATGCAAATTGCATTACTTATCGGTTGGTCGATTGCCTTTTCCAAACATTTGAAACAGCATTTGGTTGACTAAGTTCATGACGAACAAGGAGCACGGCAGTTAAAAACATACCGACGCCACCCGAGGAAATCTACGAAGCAATCTAAAGTGATTCTACCCAGTGGTGTAATCTATTTTATTGTAGTGGGTATACTGTGATGATTCCCTCCCAGCCTCGTACACACCCCTCCCGCCGGTACGTGTACGTGTGTGGCGCTTATGGGGTGTCGCACCACACTCACTAACGCAGGGGTCTACAACCCGCTGCATGGATAGAGCAACGATTATCAACAATCATGGGAAGCTGAATAGGCTTATCAGTTGTAATAACAGTATGAACAAATAGAACACAAAAATGACAAGTTGTCCTTTGTGTATCTATAGAGCAATAGCTAAACAAGGTAAAAATCGACTCAAAATAATTTGATGAACTGTTCACCACCATGGCTAACCAATCAACACAGTCTCACTCCGAGAACGTCAAATATCGACTGTTGGCAAAGGCCCTTTAGCGTCGGTGACTGACGGCAAAGGTACCCTTTTTATTCGGTCGGTGACGGTAAAGGTACCCTTCGGCGTCTTCTGCATACGGAATGGGGGGTGCCTCACTACGTCTCTAATAGACGATGTGAGCATCTTTCCTATTGGATAGTTTTTTAGGATATTCTTCTGTGAAAATGGCGGACATACTTTTTATCCTGGGTGGAAAATATGATATTTTAGAATAGTTACACCATTAAAAGTGTTTATGTAAACATTTTTAGCGAGAAATGTGCATTTTACTTTCATAATCGTCGTTCGGCGAACGTGAAGGATGTTTGGTTTGATAGATATGACGAAGAATATTTCATCGGGCGATGATGGCCGGCGTACAGGCATCCCGGGCTCACGAAAATAGGTGACACTGTCACGTTATTTAATCTATTGAAACGTGATCAGGTACACGTATTTTCTAAATGTTCGTGTCAAAAAGCAACATTTTCAAACTCATGCATATCAATTGGAAGTATTTGTCGTGATTTGTCACTAAGCACGACTTCCATCTAAGGTTCTGTCCGGGAGCTTTCTCCCCATTGTCCCTTAAGGAGCTCCGTACAGAACATTTATTGTTAAAAATTGTCTGTGATAACTAAGAATATGACAGCTTTTCCAGTCTCACCAATATGCGCACAGATCGCACGGTTTGACACTTTCAAGATGCGTGCAGTAGCCTACATACGCCAAATGACCATTTCGTGTGCATACGATACGCAAAACCCAGCATTAACTACTGTGGAGGGCGGATACGTCCATTTCGCGTGCATATGATACGAAAAACCCAGGATTAACTGAATGGGAGATGCAATATTTTAGGACAGATTCACCATTTAACGTGTTTCTAATGACATTTCTAGCGAGAAATGTACTTTTCCCTTGAATAATCCTCAGTCAGTGAATGTGTATGATCTTTATTAATCTTTATTATCTGAATGGGAAATGCAGCTCACGTGTTTCCTGCTTTTGTGTTATTAAACCGTTACTTTATGTAACTTTTAATGATATCATCTTGTTAGAAACACGTACGTTTTCGTGAACACTGGATTACGTCGCATTTCAACATAAAATAGCGTGTTATACACACACACACACACACACACACACACACACACACACACACACACACACACACACACACACACACACACACACACACACACACACACTGCATTTCGCTGCCAAATAAATAAATACTAAGGCAGAATAAAGAATAAATTAATTCATTATCATTCAACTTCAACATGCGTTATTACAGTATAGTGGTGGAGGGATGACGTGTGTTGGCCAACCCGGAAGTGAGCGTCGCCCTGGGTTCCCTTGACAAAAAGCCAACGGGTTTTTCCATTTGATTTTGGATTATTGCAGAAAAATTAGCATCTTTGAAGCACCTCCTCAAAAACTGAAAATAAATACAAATAACTGTGCTCCAAAGAAAGAAATGTAAACCAATGCATTCCGAATGGGAGTGTTTCTCCGATTTTTCCATGCTACACAGAACGAAATGTAAACCCATGCAAATAAAGACTTCATGGTCATAATCATTTAAATATCATTAATCTCCTGAGGGTGGTATTCTATTTTTTTCAACGGGGCTGAATCCAGTCACTTGACCGTCATGGTTGCTATGGTGGTTGCTATCCACCAGCCCCTCTAATCCTTACATGGCTCTAAAAACCACGCGGCAAATGAGCTGCCGTGATTTGTGTTGTTTTTGTCGTAAACTAGTGTCCGATGGTTAAAAAATAGACGGATATTCCAAGGTATCCTTAAAAGGCAGCTTGGATGTTTTTATTTTCTGCAGTTTAGACTTCTTCTATAACCTATTTTTGAAAGCAAAACACCAAGCTCATTGATTTAACGAGGCAGGGTTATTTGTTTTATTTATTAAATAAATATTTATGAGAGGTCATTCCTTCTCCTGAGTTTTCTTCCTATTTATGTCTAGTGTACAACCCTACTGTCCACAAGCATCACCCCCCCCTCCCCATATGGATTTGGAGAATTGTTGCCACGTCCCAGTGGTGGAGGTATCATATATATGAAAGAGGGCATTGAATTATACTACAATGATCAATTAGGAGGCCGAAGCCCTAAAGGAAGTGATGCAATAGGTGACTGGGTCGACGACATTTAAGTAAGCTTTACTTTGAGGTCTCTTATATATCAAAGGGGGTCTCAAAGGACGCATACGCTTCAACCTGTGGCTCCGGTCCTACAGGAAATGACTCAGCAAGTGCTCCATCTCGTTGCACCTGCACCCAGCGGCTCGCTTGCAAGATTTTGGCCTGAAGTTATTCCCAGACCTACACCGTAGCCATCCAACCTGCATATCTGAGAATCAGGCCTCTCTTTAATAATGACAAAATGTATGAGAGAAATACACATTAACTTTTGACTCATAAGCGGCGTGGTGCCGGCTCCTTTTGACCTTTTGACCCCAGACTTCTGGGGGAATAGCTGAATCAATTCATTAGTCAATCAAAAGCATGTAAATATCTTCCCGGTGACGTAAGAGGGAGAACAAGGTGTCCTTCAACATCTACGCTTCCAGGCGATTGCAACGGTGCCACACATGAGCATATTCGAACATGTTTAATGGTAGTAATTAGCTGTCGAAATTCGAGGCCTTAATCAATAATGAGCAGCTATTGATTTGCTTCCCGATAGAAATTTGTGACAAATGACATGTTATTTAGCCTCTACACGTTGAGTTGAGTCCAATGACACCAAGCATGACACTCTAGAAAATGGTAACATGTATTTTACATGGTACACCTAGGTCTAGGACATTATCTCGGTGTAGCAAGAGGGCGAGCTTGATCTCATTGGACTCAGCTTAACGTGTAGATGCTAAATAACATGTAATTTGTCAAAAATCTCCATCGGGAAGCAAATCTATAGCTGGTCATTATTGATAAAGGCCTCCAAAATCGACAGCTAATTACTACCCCGAAACATATTCAAATATGATCATGTGTGGCACTGTTGCAATCGCCTCGAAACGTAGATGTCAAAGGACACCTTGTTTGCCCCGTTACGTAACCGGGAAGATATTTTCATACTTCTAATGAATTGATTCATATTTTAAGGTTCTCGGAGTGATACTTTAAGCGGCTGCAGCAGAAGTGTTGAGACGAAAGATGATATCAAGACATTTATAGAATATTCACATTCACATTATGATTCTTCGTCATAACATCCGACCAAACATCCTTTACAGTCACCAAGCGAGGATTATGAAAGTCCAGGCCCCCCCTTCCGGCACTCAAGGTCCGACTGGGCCAAGTTTAGGGCAGGAAGGGCCCCCCATTCCGGCCCTCGGGGTCCGACCGGGCCAAGTTTCGGTGCGGGGGTCCCAGTAAGGCCTTAGAATAAGGTATTCAAATTTCAGGGCGGTAGGACCTTCCTATCTCAAAAACTGTTTTTCCACCACATTCTGAACCATTAGGTCTTGCAGGTAACACTTCTGAGGGGCTTTGTCCAAATGACAGTCCATTTGGGAAAACTTTTTTTCTCTAAGGGCTAGAACTCCAAATCTCGGATATGTCGTTCTCGGGGCCCCGGGAAATGTGTGTAAACATTTTAGCATCCCTAGCTATCTCGAAAAGGCCGGAAAAGGGGCGTGACCTCCCACAGTACGGTAAATGTACATAAGACAGAGGTTAGTTTCTAGTCCCCATTTTTTGTGGGATGGAGGTGTACATTTGTGGCTTAAGGTGTGTAGTCACAGCTGGCCTGTGGCCACGTTTTTGAAGTCTGGGGTCAAAAGGTCAAAAGGAGCCGGCACCACGCCGCTTATGAGATAACAAAAAGTGAATGTGTATTTCTCTAATAGCTTTTTGTCATTATTAAAGAGAAGCCTGATTCTAAGATATGCGTGTTGGATGGCTAGGGTGTAGGTCTGGGAAGAACTTCAGGCCAAAATCTTGCAAGTGAGCCGCTGGGTGCAGGTGCAACGAGATGGAGCACTTGCTGAGTCATTTCCTGTAGGGCTGGAGCCACAGGTTGAAGCGTATGCGTCCTTTTAGACCCCCTTTGATATATATGAGACCTCAAAGTAAAGCATACTTAAATGTTGTCGACCCAGTCACCTATTGCATCACTTCCTTTAGGGCTTCGGCCTAAAGGACAAAGCCCCTCAGATGTGTTACCTGCAAGACCTAATGGTTCAGAATGTGGTGGAAAAACAGTTTTTGAGATAGGAAGGTCCTACCGCCCTGAAATTTGAATACCTTATTCTAAGGCCTAACTGGGACCCCCGCACCGAAACTTGGCCCGGTCGGACCCCGAGGGCCGGAATGGGGGGCCCTTCCTGCCCTAAACTTGGCCCAGTCGGACCTTGAGTGCCGGAAGGGGGGGCCTGGACTTTCATAATCCTCGCTTGGTGACTGTAAAGGATGTTTGGTCGGATGTTATGACGAAGAATCATAATGTGAATGTGAATATTCTATAAATGTCTTGATATCATCTTTCGTCTCAACACTTCTGCTGCAGCCGCTTAAAGTCTCACTCCGAGAACCTTAAAATATGAATCAATTCATTAGAAGTATGAAAATATCTTCCCGGTTACGTAACGGAGCAAACAAGGTGTCCTTTGACATCTACGTTTCGAGGCGATTGCAACAGTGCCACACATGATCATATTTGAATATGTTTCGGGGTAGTAATTAGCTGTCGATTTTGGAGGCCTTTATCAATAATGACCAGCTATAGATTTGCTTCCCGATGGAGATTTTTGACAAATTACATGTTATTTAGCATCTACACGTTAAGCTGAGTCCAATGAGATCAAGCTCGCCCTCTTGCTACACCGAGATCATGTCCTAGACCCAGGTGTACCATGTAAAATACATGTTACCATTTTCTAGAGTGTCATGCTTGGTGTCATTGGACTCAACTCAACGTGTAGAGGCTAAATAACATGTCATTTGTCACAAATTTCTATCGGGAATCAAATCAATAGCTGCTCATTATTGATTAAGGCCTCGAATTTCGACAGCTAATTACTACCATTAAACATGTTCGAATATGCTCATGTGTGGCACCGTTGCAATCGCCTGGAAGCGTAGATGTTGAAGGACACCTTGTTCTCCCTCTTACGTCACCGGGAAGATATTTACATGCTTTTGATTGACTAATGAATTGATTCAGCTATTCCCCCAGAAGTCTGGGGTCAAAAGGTCAAAAGGAGCCGGCACCACGCCGCTTATGAGTCAAAAGTTAATGTGTATTTCTCTCATACATTTTGTCATTATTAAAGAGAGGCCTGATTCTCAGATATGCAGGTTGGATGGCTACGGTGTAGGTCTGGGAATAACTTCAGGCCAAAATCTTGCAAGCGAGCCGCTGGGTGCAGGTGCAACGAGATGGAGCACTTGCTGAGTCATTTCCTGTAGGACCGGAGCCACAGGTTGAAGCGTATGCGTCCTTTGAGACCCCCTTTGATATATAAGAGACCTCAAAGTAAAGCTTACTTAAATGTCGTCGACCCAGTCACCTATTGCATCACTTCCTTTAGGGCTTCGGCCTCCTAATTGATCATTGTAGTATAATTCAATGCCCTCTTTCATATATATGATACCTCCACCACTGGGACGTGGCAACAATTCTCCAAATCCATATGGGGAGGGGGGGGTGATGCTTGTGGACAGTAGGGTTGTACACTAGACATAAATAGGAAGAAAACTCAGGAGAAGGAATGACCTCTCATAAATATTTATTTAATAAATAAAACAAATAACCCTGCCTCGTTAAATCAATGAGCTTGGTGTTTTGCTTTCAAAAATAGGTTATAGAAGAAGTCTAAACTGCAGAAAATAAAAACATCCAAGCTGCCTTTTAAGAATACCTTGGAATATCCGTCTATTTTTTAACCATCGGACACTAGTTTACGACAAAAACAACACAAATCACGGCAGCTCATTTGCCGCGTGGTTTTTAGAGCCATTTAAGGATTAGAGGGGCTGGTGGATAGCAACCACCATAGCAACCATGACGGTCAAGTGACTGGATTCAGCCCCGTTGAAAAAAATAGAATACCACCCTCAGGAGATTAATGATATTTAAATGATTATGACCATGAAGTCTTTATTTGCATGGGTTTACATTTCGTTCTGTGTAGCATGGAAAAATCGGAGAAACACTCCCATTCGGAATGCATTGGTTTACATTTCTTTCTTTGGAGCACAGTTATTTTTATTTATTTTCAGTTTTTGAGGAGGTGCTTCAAAGATGCTAATTTTTTTGCAATAATCCAAAATCAAATGGAAAAACCCGTTGGCTTTTTGTCAGGGGAACCCAGGGCGACGCTCACTTCCGGGTTGGCCAACACACGTCATCCCTCCACCACTATACTGTAATAACGCATGTTGAAGTTGAATGATAATGAATTAATTTATTCTTTATTCTGCCTTAGTATTTATATATTTGGCAGCGAAATGCAGTGTGTGTGTGTGTGTGTGTGTGTGTGTGTGTGTGTGTGTGTGTGTGTGTGTGTGTGTGTGTGTGTGTGTGTGTGTGTGTGTGTGTGTGTGTGTGTGTGTGTGCGTGTGTGTGTGTGTATAACACGCTATTTTATGTTGAAATGCGACGTAATCCAGTGTTCACGAAAACGTACGTGTTTCTAACAAGATGATATCATTAAAAGTTACATAAAGTAACGGTTTAATAACACAAAAGCAGGAAACACGTGAGCTGCATTTCCCATTCAGATAATAAAGATTAATAAAGATCATACACATTCACTGACTGAGGATTATTCAAGGGAAAAGTACATTTCTCGCTAGAAATGTCATTAGAAACACGTTAAATGGTGAATCTGTCCTAAAATATTGCATCTCCCATTCAGTTAATGCTGGGTTTTTCGTATCATATGCACGCGAAATGGACGTATCCGCCCTCCACAGTAGTTAATGCTGGGTTTTGCGTATCGTATGCACACGAAATGGTCATTTGGCGTATGTAGGCTACTGCACGCATCTTGAAAGTGTCAAACCGTGCGATCTGTGCGCATATTGGTGAGACTGGAAAAGCTGTCATATTCTTAGTTATCACAGACAATTTTTAACAATAAATGTTCTGTACGGAGCTCCTTAAGGGACAATAGGGAGAAAGCTCCCGGACAGAACCTTAGATGGAAGTCGTGCTTAGTGACAAATCACGACAAATACTTCCAATTGATATGCATGAGTTTGAAAATTTTGCTTTTTGACACGAACATTTAGAAAATACGTGTACCTGATCACGTTTCAATAGATTAAATAACGTGACAGTGTCACCTATTTTCGTGAGCCCGGGATGCCTGTACGCCGGCCATTATCGCCCGATGAAATATTCTTCGTCATATCTATCAAACCAAACATCCTTCACATTCGCCGAACGACGATTATGAAAGTAAAATGCACATTTCTCGCTAAAAATGTTTACATAAACACTTTTAATGGTGTAACTATTCTAAAATATCATATTTTCCACCCAGGATAAAAAGTATGTCCGCCATTTTCACAGAAGAATATCCTAAAAAACTATCCAATCGGAAAGATGCTCACATCGTCTATTAGAGACGTAGTGAGGCACCCCCCATTCCGTATGCAGAAGACGCCGAAGGGTACCTTTACCGTCACCGACCGAATAAAAAGGGTACCTTTCCCGTCAGTCACCGACGCTAAAGGGCCTTTGCCAACAGTCGGTATTTGACGTTCTCGGAGTGAGACTGTGTTGAACCAATGCATGAGAAGGAGATGAAAGGAGATGAATGTTCCCCTCTTTCAATTGCTCTAATTTTAGCTTTAACTGTTGTCATCTAACATACCATACAGTAATTGAATTGTGTAAAAGTCTGAAATTACTGCACCTTAAAAATGACCATGAATTAGCTATGCTCTCATTTGCATAGCAATTAACTTTATGGATTTCTATTGTGTATAGCAACTGCATGTTGGCTGACATTTACCTAACTTTCTTTCCCTCCACTCTAACCCAGGGTGCCTGACAGTCTGAAAGGGTTCTCATCTGAAAGTAACAGAGATATACTGTGGGATTAAAACATTGTCTTCTGTTGACTACCTACTTGTTATGTGTTATACACATTAATATGGGAGGACTGGACACACACACACACACACACACACACACACACACACACACACACACACACACACACACACACACACACACACACACACACACACACACACACACACACACACACACACACACACACACACACACACTTTTCTGTTGTGTCTTTGCTGGTCTCCGTAGACCTGGTAGTGGCATCTGCTGCTGCAGGGTCTACCGTAGCGGCAGCAGTAGCTTTTGGGCGGCCAGGCTTATAACTAAAACACTGAATGGTCTAGTCCAGTTTGCTTTTCATATGGTAATGTTGAATGTTATTGTAGCATGTAACCTGGGGACTCTTAAAGTGTTTGTGTTGTGTTTTTTATTATCATTGTAACCAGTTGTTTTAACTGTTAACTTTCAATCCGTATGGGTTAGGGCTGGGTAAAAGAATCGATTTAATCGATTTTGGATAAATTTCATTAACATTTTGCAATATCGATTCATAGGGCATGAGATCTTTTATTTATTTTTGGTTACGATTATTATAATTTTTGCACTTGAATAAACAATGCCTTAATGCAATTTGTAGTCATGGAATGTTATAGTTTGAGTACACTTTCACTTGCAATTCCTTTCTAATTTCAAAATTGCACTTTTGAGACTTGAGACAGTTTTGTTTACAGCTCAAAACTATCCAATTGACATGTTTGCACTTAAAACCTGTTGTTTAAGGTGAAGAGAAAAAATAAAGTACATTTGTATTTTGTAACACAGTTGAGCCATTTTCATTATTTAAGAGCGGATTGAATCGAATCGAATAGTGATTAATCGATTCAGAACCTTATGAATCGAAATCGCTTCGTAACAGAGACTAGTTGTTTGTTTTCGAGCTGGATTGCTTAAGAGACTAATGTAGCTAACAATGACAATGATTAGCCGATGACTCACAAAGAACTCACAAAGGTAATGTACTTCAGAAATATTTGGTCCCCACACACCTCAACTATTTCAGCCTTTGGCATACAGAACAAAATCCCCCTACCACTCCGGTTGTGGTTGTGTGTATTTGTATGTGTGTGTGTGTGTGTGTATGTGTGTTGCGTGTATGTGTTTGCTCATATTGAACGTTCAGTCATGTTGTGCCACTATGGCAACCAGGAAATGTCATCCCCGAGACGTCGCAAGTCACTAACATACGCGGGAGCTGAGATCATTCCTCTTAATGATTTCCCTTTCAACCAGGATTTGGTTCTGTGGAGCATGAACTCTCTTCTTTTTGTTGTTGAAAAACGTCACGGTAATGCATTTTATGACAGGTGGCCCCCCAAAATCCCCTTTTATCTTCCTAAATTGTTTATACAAAAGATGGCAAAAAAGAAAAGATGGCAAAAAAGATAAATAAAAAATGCACCGCACAGTTTCAGATCATACACGATAGAACTGTTACATCCAATTACGCCTCAACTTTTACAAACATTTTTTATTTTTGTTTATTTTGTTTGTGTTGATATGGATCCTCCTGGGTCTGAAATAATGAATTATATTATTAAACATATTTGATAGAGCCAATTCAATTTGGCCAAGGTTAAACCCAGCCATGGAGACACGGTGCGCGCATGCACACCGCTCTCTCTCTCATTCTCAGCAGTTCTGGGTGGATGACTCACCTACATGTCCCCAGTTCATCCTCCTACGTAACCCGGGGGGGGGGGGGGGGGGGGGGGGGTGGGGGGTGCTAGAAGACTTGTGTGAAGGTGATCAAGAAGGGTCTGGATCCTGGTAAGTTACTAACCCCCCCCCCCCTTCGACCCGCCCACCCCCAGATTCACAATTCCTATCCCCTGCCGCGAGGAGCCTGGCGTGTGTTGCATAACCCGGCTGCCGCAGCTGCTGCGGAGTGACATTCAAATGAGCTGTCAGGAGGGGAGAGAGAGCAGGGGGGAGAAGGTGGGAGGGAGAGAGGGAGAGATAAAGAGAGGGAGGAGGGAGGGGAGAGAGAGGGAGGGAGGAGGGAGGGGAGAGAGGTTAAGAGTGCGGTGAGGGAAGGAGATGGAGGGAGAGTCGGAGGGATAGTTGTGGGAGGGAGGGAGGGAAAGAGGGGAGGGACAGGGAGGGTGAGGCGGGGAGAGAGAGAGGAGGGAGGATGGGGGGAGATAGGAGGGAGGGAGATTGTGACAGGGGATTGAGAGATAGTTTTCATACAAACACGTTTTGTGTTACTGGGTCTGTGTTTGTCTATTCTGTTCTCACAGAATAGTGTTTGTGTGTGCGTGTGTGTGTGTGTGTGTGTGTGTGTGTGTGTGTGTGTGTGTGTGTGTGTGTGCTCGCTAGTATGCATGCGTGTGTGTGGATAGGTTTTGTGTGTATGTGTGTGGGGGACACATGTTTTTGTGTGTATCTTGTTTGCGTTTTTGTGTCTATGCGCGCTGGTGTGCATGTGTGTGTTTGTGTGTGTGTGTGTGTGTCTACTCGTTAGCATGTGTGTGTTTGTGTGTGAGTGTGCTAGTGTGTGTGGGTCTGTCTGTCTTAGTGTGTGTGTGTGCGTACACATGACTATCTCTTTGTTTTGTGTCTATGCTTGCTGGTGCGCATGTGTGTGTGTGTCTGTACTCGTTAGCATCTGTGTGTGTGTGTGTGTGTGTGTGTGTGTGTGTGTGTGTGTGTGTGTGTGTGTGTGTGTGTGTGTGTGTGCGTTCCTGGCTGTCTGTGTGCTATGTGCCAGTAGGCTACTGCTTGCGATGGTGTTAAATGATGTGCCCTGACCAATCTGCCCTGGTTACATAAACAGGGAACAGCTGACCACCACAACATGCCCATCCTTCTCAGGCGCCAGCCCCTATCACCACCCCAGGGAGGACAGCGGGAGCGAGGCAGAGAGATGGTCAGATCCGGGCTGGTTTGGTTTGGTAGAGCAGCTACACATTAGTGAACGTGGCACACAGACTAACATCCCAACAAGGTTTCTATCTCTCTGCCTCATGCGACAACTAGGAAGAGTGATGTAATACGTGCTCAGTTATCTAGATCAGTGGTTCTAAAACTTTTCAGGTGCATTTTGGGAATGGCCACTACCTAAAAAATCTTCCAGAATAATAACCTATGTACTGTATGTCAATTTAACCAACAAACATTCATTTCATGTTTGCCATGCTCCAACAGCCACATGAATGGTTAGTGCGAAGGGCTCACATACATCATCATTCAATGATGTCACAAAACTGAAAAACAGTGGCCCAACAATAAGTGCAACAACTCAATGAACTCAAACCCAACAAGCATGATATTCATTGCAGTTGTAGGGGTATTCTCTCGCAGGGTATTCTCTGTGCTGCTGTTTCTAAAAGTCCAACTACAAGTCCAACAACACCCGCCTTTGAAAGCCGGCTTCAATGTTTTGTCGCATGACAATTCTGTTCCTCACTCCTGCTCATCAAAAGTGAAGTCTTCGGGCATTTCAGAGGTTTCAATGCTGAACAGGCTATAAGTTATCCTTATTTAATTCAAACCCAGGAGAGAAAGAACCTAGAGTTGACAATTGCATGCAACACAGTGGTCCGGATTTAGATGGACAACTTTATTTAAACATCATTCTAAACAGCCAATACATACGAACAATACAAAACTCTAACTATCTCCTCATGGGCTAAAATAACTTACGGCCATAGTTTACAAAGGGTGAATTCATCACATCCTCTCCATATCCTTCAACTTGTCCTTTCTTTTCTTAAACTCAAAAAAGAAAAAACGTTTGACTACAGTAATCGCTTTTCACAATTACTACTGTATGCTACTACTTTTACCAGAATAATAACGTGAATAAATATGCTATGAGTTATGTTCAATTCGCAATTGTTCGATTCGACCTTGACCTGCTGAATGATAGTAAATGAAAAATAAATCTTGTGGTTTAAAGAGTGCAGAGTGCTGATAATCATAAGACAAATTATAAATGGAACCTTTTCATATTTGAACATAATATGCCCCGGGGTAAAAGAGGGGAACAAATGAAAAACCTCTAACTCTGTGGACCACAGGACACAGACACAAACACAAACTGCTCTCCAGAGAAAAATCTGAAACTCAACTTTGTTCATCACCGATGGGATTTTATTTCTGAATAACGGAAGAGTATGGGACAAGATGGGATTCAGACTTTGAATTCCACACAGCAGTGGTGGAGAACCACCAATAGGAAGAGAGAAAGACGCAACTAAAGCCAGTCAAGCAACAAAGACCACAGTTTTCTTCTCCATCTCCTCCTCCTCCTCCTCCTCCTCCTCCTCCTCCTCCTCAACGTTTCTAATATTCTCTTTCACTTTCTTCATCGTCCTCGTCAACACCGTCCGCTCCTCTTTTCACGCCCGCCTCCATCCGGGCCAGCAACAGGGGCAGGTTAATGGACAGCCCTGAGCCCTCCTCTTCCTCATCAGAATCCCGAGGAGGGTAGAAGCGCCTGGCCTTTGCCAGGAAGTCGTCCGCTACGTCGAGATATATAAGACGATCCTGGATTGGCAGGGGGGGGGGGGGTGGAGGCAAAGAAACGGCGCAAGAGAGTGTGGACACAGTGGACAAGTATTGTGTTTTCAAAAGCAGAAGAAGACTAGTCTTGCTTTGCACTAAACATTTTTCTTTCGGTATTATATCTTTTTTTGTTGTACCTTCTTCAAATCCTTTTCTTCTTGAATCCTAGATACACATCGTTGAGACTCATCCATTCAGACATATCTATAGGTAAACATATGTGTTCTCAAGTTGTTGATCGGCCTGCTTTTAGTTCCCGATCCCCCTCCCGTTTAGGTGCTGCACTCAGTTCCTTCCTTACCAGAATGAAGAGGTATCTCTCGGGGGGAGGCTCTCTGGATTCGAAAAGGGAGGTCTCGGAGGACAAGGTGTGCAGCATGGTGCGAGCGGCCGCTGCGTTGCGCATGCGGTCGGAGGACGCGGTGGCCGACACCGTCAGCAAGGAATCCGCCTCCGCCATGAAACCTGGAGGTAGGGTGGGAAGGGATCTGGTCAGATCGGGCAGCTCGGCGGTACACTTGGGGCGCATTACCACCGGAGGGTACGGGTCGGTTCAGCCTGCAAAGGTGCGGCACGGGTCGCGTTTCCACCGCCAAAAGTGGGCGTGATCCAAACGGAGCCGTACTCGTCTCACAGTACTCTTTCGTTGGGGAACTGAGACGCCTGAAAGGGTTCCGGCAAATTCAAGCTACACACGCCATCTGTTGATCCACAGAATCGTGCGACGGGGATAATAAAAAACCGACACATTTCCCACTAGGCATTTCTAGACAACGGCGAAAGCTTAGTTTATCAAAGAAAATGTCACGAAAAAGTTTGCCGTCATTCTTGGACGTCCTACAATGCTCTTTGTTCGTTGTGCGCGTTCTTCTTTTTCTTTGGATTTATTAGCACGCTACACTGTGTGGGGCTGCTATGGGATCACAATGCTTACGTAGCTGCCGCGGCTATCGCCGTACGGCTTAATCCCCGCCCTACCATAAGGGTACTGTCGGCGGTGGAAACTAGGGCTGAACGATTAATCTAATTCAAATCGAAATCGCGATGTAATAGAACGCGGTATGCTAATCGCAAAGGCTGTGAAAAAAAGAAGTGATTTGTTACCTTTACTGACTGGAAATCTATACGATTCATTAATTCTTATTTTACTATTAAATAGTTAAATAAAGAAGTTTATAATTTAAATGAATCTCAACACATCGGCCTGGCCTAAATGTGTTGAGCAGTTTTTATGTTGACTGCTTCCAATGTTGTGTTGGTCATGCTAAAGAATGATTTATTTCTTTTTTAGTGAATACACAACATAAGGAACTTAATAAATTATAAAAATCGCACATTAAATCGCAATCGCAGCATTGGTCAAAATAATCGCAATACGGTTATTTCCCCAAATCGTTCAGCCCTAGTGGAAACGCGAGACGTAACTGAGCTGGGATGTACCACACCGCCACTACTGGGCTGAGGCGTGCTGGGTCCGAAGTGTAACCGCCGGAGGAAAAGGGGCGTTGGTGTATTTGATTCCAGTTCATATACCCTTTTAGATACACATCTCTAAGGAGATCATGTGGATTGAGTGCTCACCCAGGTTCTCCAGGATGGTCTTCCACTTGTCTCTGACCTCTCGCCGTGTATCTCTCAATGCCTCGATGTCTACGCTCAGGCGCCGGAACCTCTGCGGGAGATATACATGCGACAGACTAAAAACTCTCAAATTCTTCTCCGTCCCCCTTGATGTACCCACCGATGGTGCCATGATTGGAGAAGATCGTTGCCCGACAAACGGTGTTCTTGCAGCCAGTGAGAACGCTGTTACAAGACAGTGGTACAGTGCAAACCCTCCAGAACAGGTTACATGGTTGTTGGTCTTGGTTATGGAAAAATGGACATACCTTCAGAGTCAAAGAAAATATATGAGAGATTGGGAATAATTCTATTTATAGTGACTAAATAAATACCTAATGGAAAATGGCACATATCCCTGTATGAATATCTCATCCGTCTCAAACATTTGTTTTAATATTCATGGGTCCTACAAAAAGCATTGAAGCCCTATTGTATCCGCTAGTATTATTATTATGGGTCCAATGAAAGACCCTTTTGTATTCGTTAGTATTATCTTACCCCTGACTTTTTAGAGCTTGTAGAACTATGCAGAAAAAAAAAAGTAAAAGAAAAGTCCAATCACATGACACTCCCCCCTCTCCCCCTCCCCCTCACGGTCCCCTACCGTGGAGCCCGTGCGAGTCTTGCCCCGAGCCTGGAGCAGTCCGTAGAGGGCCCGGTCATCGTCCCTCTCAGAGTGGCTGGGGTCCCCCGGCTCACTCCACAGGTTGGTCTCCTGGTCCCGCCGCTTCTGGACCTCACGGTCAAAGTACTCCAGGGGGTCTGGACTGTGAGGAGGGATACACCCCCACACACACACAGCCACACCCACACCCACACACAATTTGCTAAATGCCTCAAATGCCCAATTTACTCAAATCCAAGTTCCTGCTAAACTATTAAAAACATATGCTCTACTCTTGACTTCAATGGATTAAAGCATATTACACATCACTATAAATTTGTACTGTGATTATTTGTGTGGAATGGAGAAAGACCATAAGGAATTAGGTTTGTGTGTGTGTGTGTGGGAGACCCTCTTACGGAAGTAAAGCCTGCTTCTCGTCGTTGTCGTCTTCTTCCGCAGCACAGCAGCAGCAGCAACAGCGCATGCAGAACTGGCTGAATGTAGATCCCATTGCTATGGAGACCGGGCAGTAAGCGGAACCAGCAGGTACAAACTTGCTGAAGGGACAATGATCCAGAAGGATTACCTGAAGGTGAGGGGGGGCACTGAAAATCAAACCGGGGACTAACAGAAAATGTTAAGCGGGTGTCCCATGCGTAGGAGGAGAGGAGCTGAACGAGTCCTCTGTCGACCCAGGCCTCGTTAGAGTCATGAAGTGATGAACAAAGCGGCTGAAAAATAAAAGTTGAAGTTTGAAGGTGAAACCATTTGTTTTTCAAAGTCACACCAAGTCCCAACATGTTTCAGACCATCTTACTCCAAATTAACATTTGCCATATACAGCAGGCCTACCGTTGCAAATTTAGAACTCTCCCAGCTGTCAAAAAGTCAAAATGTTTTTTTATTCACAGTTCGTTCCAGTTCAGGCGAAAAAAGAGTGGCGAGGAGTTTTCCCTTCCCTTCTGGATAGCTCATTCCTAACGGTGCGCTGCGACTCATCTGCCTACTATGGAGGACAAAGAAGAGGAGCGCATCAACCCATCCAAGCATTACACACACACACAGCCTGAGAAGACAAGTCATAGCAAGATCATGTGAGCTCCTTTTCTTCGTGGACCCATCAGGAGCTGCAATGTTTTGTCCCCAGGGGACCTGCAGATCCCCACCCAGCACCCGTTTGTGACATTAACTTCCCCCGGGATTGATTTCACAATGAGTATAGTCACCCATCCTTATCAACTCGCTAGCACCAACGTCATGTGATCCTGGGAAGATGCCTTGAGGTTATGATCCCATATAAATTGTATACTGAAATCCACATACATAAAGGTATATGTAACACACAACCGATCTAGATAGCCATGAACATCCACCTCTTTTAAGTTGAAGAATAAAGTGTGAAGTTGTAAATAATGAACGACTTGTGTATTCAGTGTATACACTTTATTAGAGTTTCATTTGTGCTTAAATTTTTGGGGATTTCTTACAAAATAAAATGTTGAGTTTGTCAGTATCAGTATTCTAGTCATGATTTAAACAGTAATTCGGATTTAAGTTTGTTAAAAGCATTTAAACATCAATAATAGGTAGGACAGTAAAAGCAACCAAAGTGCAGCGGTGGGGTCATGAAGCTTGAGTCTCCAAATATAACCGTTGTCAGAATGAAACAAAAACAAGTAAAAAGGACAAGTAAAGGCAGACATGTTTTTCTTGTGTAACTAAGACCCCCACATCATCGTACTATCCACAGTCAATCAGAGTGCTTATTTCTTTACTCATTCATTGTTGACAAGTGAACAAAGTATCTTCGGGGTCAACAACCGCTGTACTTGAGGATCATAGGCAGACAGAAGGTACAGGCAGGATGGGGAGGTGAAGGCAACAAAAACCAAAGTAAGTCAGTTTGAGGTGTCATGACGGTCGGATGACCTCATGGTGTGGCCCCCAATTGTGGACGCATGTGTGGCATGTGGCCAGAGACAATTGTCATGCTTTGTCTAGTTTTATGGCGAATGAAAGGCACAAGCTCAGCCCCTCTTGCTTACTCCCCCAGTCAAATGGTTCAATGGACCCATCTACCAGGGGGTAAACAGAGTTTAGCCTTACACCAATGCGCAGTGTCTGCACATGAGACGGCCAACTGGTTACCCAGGAGCTTCATTACAACGAGGTGCCGAGTTTTAGGTTTTATGTACATGGATTAAGAAAAGGCCGATCGGATTCCCTTAGTAAACAAGATTAATATAAATATCTGCAGACGACAATCTACTTATATTTTGCACAGTTACTAATTTGTCCAACCCATCAGTGAGTCATCATTCCGCTCAAACGATGGCACAATCAATACAATTCACAGAAATAGAGGGAATCTATTACCGATTACCTGCTTGCTGGTGGCGATGATTTGTATTAAAATGCGTCTTCTTAACAGAGCCTATACATTTGTATATTGCCCTATATCCGTGAGACTACAATGGTGAGATCAAAGCCGCTGACCATTGAAACTCAATGCATTTGATTGGTGGCATCTCCCTCTAGTGGTGAGACATGGTCTTTACTGCTCAACATAGCCAGACCAGACATGAGAGTTTGCAGCAATGTCTCAGTCATGTTGTGAAGGGACATTGGCTCTTTTCGAGGCAAGATACAAAAAATGACCTCACTCCAACTCAAATCCTGATAGGCTCAAAAAACATAATCCTGACCAAACAATGTCACGGCACAATGATACAAAAAATGTTTTTTGAAAGATAAGTGAAGTACATCGGCCTACATAAAAATATGCACGTAACCATGTTCAACAACAAAAAGAGATGAGTGGAAGAAGAGAGAATCCTCTTTAAACAGCCAAATCGGTTAGCCAACGACTGAGATACAGTGCAAATGCCTGTAGACATTACACACATACACCATCTTCAGGCCATCTGGGTGAACAATGTCAGTTCCCCATTTGATGCAGCGCTACCCATTAGGGAGTCATCAGCGCTCATCGTGGGACAACACCACCCACAACATAGCTTTTTTTAAATGGAGGCTCGTCGCCCCATCCTTCCTAACGGCGAGAGGAACGCAGGTCTGTGATTCGCTGGCGCAGGTGGGTCATGAAGTCAAACATGGTGGCAGCCAGACTTTGGTGGATGAGGTAGCGTGGCAGACGGCCCTGGGCGGACAAAAGAGATTAGTGAAAGGAGAAAACACCCTTGCATATGAAGGGAGCCGCCAACGTCAATATACAGTCGCGAGAATGTATAAAACAGTACTGGTGACGAACCAGTGTCTTACTTGACTAAAGGTGCTCAAATCTAAACAGCGGGTGTCAAGTTTATTCAACCGTTTCCTCCATAGTTTCCCATCTGGGGTTTATAAAGTACATCTTTTCTGTTGAATATTACCAAAATAAAGCCCAATTCTGTCATTATCTAAAACTTGACTGCATTGTGTTGAACTGGTAGAGCATGGCATTAACATTGGGCAATAGAGCAACATTGACTAATCCCCAATAGTCAATTTCTGTTTTGTTCAGCCATGTGAATTTAAATAACAATCGTGGAAACGGATGGATACGTAGAACCCGAAAAATATATGTAGTTTGTTATTTTTAACAATCGTATTGCTTGATTACATTAACAGAAACGCAATTATAAATATTCTCTGAAATACTTTCCGTAATATCCTATCGTGAGGTCCCTGCAGGTTCCCATCCCTTCCAAATGGGGAGCCTTTATTCAACAAAGTTCAAGGATACTTTGTTACCCCTGGTTCTCACCTTGAGGTCAGTGTTCAGGACCCAGATGAAGGTACACACGGACGGGTTGCTGTTGGACTTGAGGACCACAAATCCTCCAGGACCGTTCTCTCCCCTGTGGAACCAGAGAGATGAAGACAGTTGGTCGCATGGAACCAAACCATACAGTGATAACACATTACCTCCACATGCTGGGAGGACACACCTGACGTAGCGACTGTGCGGAGGTTTTGCGTCGTGCTCCGTCGCTATGCCCGCGGAGACGTAGCATTCACCCTTGCGCTCCACGCGTCGCACGTTGACAAAGTCCCTGAGGGACAAAAATAATGATCAATAAATGGCTTCAAGCTTTAACTGTTAGACAAAACTCATTACTGCCATTACCATCCTAATCAGATGAAATACATTCTCCTTATATCCCCTCATCTCATTGCACTTGGCTCTTTGGGTCTTTACATCAGCACCGTCCGATACATTTTTCAATGATGGATGGACAATAGGGCTCCAAGTTACGATTAGTTTGATAGTCAATCAATTAAACGATTTATTCCAAAGTAATGTCTTAATTAGGCTTGCTTTATCTGACAGGAAGCAACAAAAAAACTATACTCACTATGCCTTTCATAATGATCCATGAACCAAATATTTGAATTGAACATCAAAATGAAGCAGCAAGTGTTTGGCGTTTGTCAAACAATTCATAGATTGTAAAAACGTGACGATGTGGATCGACTAATCGACAGCCCAAATGGATTCGAATTTGATTTTCTCCAACGTGAGCATGGAGGCGGATGCGTCTCTGCACACCTGGCTGAGACCACCCCCCCCGCCGCCCCAGAGGCCACGTCGTAGGACACCACCGTGTTGTCGTCCACCCTCTGAAGGATCTGGAGAGGAAGGGAAGAGCACGCTCAGCCCGCTGGACGCACGCAACAGACCTGCTCTGCTCTCCATCTCACACCACAATTAGGAACCTCGGAGGTCTGTTCCGTCAAACACCAGAATCTCTGAAGTCCTTTCCACCAAAGACTAGAAGAATGTAGTCTAAAAGAACTGCAGAACCTGTGAGGTCTTTTTCAATGAAAAGGTCAAGAATTCAGAACTCAATATAGAACATGGCCCTTTCGATCCACCATTACAACTTCTGAATTCTGATAGTTGAAGGCACCTAGGTGGCACTTACAATGCATTTGGTTGGGTCAATGTGAGGTGAATAAGGTCTAATGAGCTAACAGGTTTGAGTGTCATCACCTGGCAACCGGACACAGTTTTGTTCCACTGGACCATCTTCTCTGGCTGCAGGATAACTTCCTGGTACACAAGCTCAGGAGTACACTGCATGAAAGCCTGCAGCAAAGGATGGAAGGAAAATAAACACTATTGGAATGGTATGGGTGCCGGTATGAAAGTAAATTTGACTAGACGGTTCAGTAAACACAAGTCTGAACTAGGGCTGCAACAACGAATCGAGAAAAATGTATAAAAATCGATTATTAAAAGCGTTGGCAACGAATTTGGTCATCGATTTGTTGAGTCGCGCGAATAATACATCACTCGTAGGCGCGGCACTGTTTACAGCCAGCCGCCGACAGGTTGGTTCATGGTTCATGCATGCCCACAGCGGGCTTTAGTGTGAGCGACCACAGCTTGTACTTTGGTCATATCTTAACACTGGACTGTAGGCCTATATAAAGTGTTGTACCTTGACTTGTCTTTGGGTTACAAAAAACTCCTTCAACTCAGTGTCCGTCTAGTCCACACCGCTGCTGCAGACGGTGTGCAGACGGGCTCGGAGTCGGCACTGCGTGCATCAACAGTCTTTCAAAGCAGCGGTAGTAATCACACAACCGGACGGTGTAGAAAGTCCCGTCAGTTAAAAATAGTAATCCGGTTTTTAAATCCATGTTAAAATCGGCAGGATATTTTTAACCGTTAGTATTTACCGGATAAAGATCTTATCGGTTAACCGGTTAACCATGGACATTCCTTATATACTGTATATTTATAAATGTATATCATACATTGTATGTTTTTTTTGTGCTATCCCATTTATGTATTTTTATTTTTTTATCATTTAATATTACTTTTAATAGTTCCGGGACGTTGGAGCAATAACCTGGGGTTTTTGCACTTCAGCCTGCACTGTGAATTTGAAGTAATGTTCAGTTTTTGAATAGAGATGCGGCAATTACAAATGTTTATTTTTTTATCCGATTCATCGAAAAAAATAATCGACCGATTAATCGATTATTAAAATAATCGTTAGTTGCAGCCCTAGTCTGAACACAAGTCTGACCAATCTACTCTCCTAAGCCTATTTCACATAGTTCCCTTCAAATTACAACGATAACCATTAAGGAACCCCTAATTATTTTCACTATTCACAGTTCATGCAGTTACGTTCTGGAAAACGTCGATCTTGCGTCCTTTCATGCAGGGCATAGCAAGGCTGGAATAGATGGGCCATGGCATAGTCCAGCAGATGGCAGTAATGCAACACTTAAGGATGCAAGCTGCCACAAATCTCACTTCGGAATCGGTCCAGTTTTGTTGTAAGAAAGCACTTGTTGGCAAACAAGAAAGAAGCTGTACCAAGGTTCCGCCTTGATATTCTAACGATGCTAGAAACCCGCTACGTTTTTGGATTTCTTAGTAATACATTGTTCATAGTTAAATACATTTACCTTTAGATTCTCATATATTGTTAGAATTTTTTTTTAATTTGTAAAGGGGTTATAGAACCAGGCAGAGCTAATGGTACCCAATGGATTTTGTCAACAAGCTTAGCTTTGTTCTTAAACGGCCGAATGGAGGATGAACCCGTTTTTCAGCTTTATCATATAAAAGTAATCTCTGGTGTTTGTGGCAAATGATCAAAGAAGCCATTGTACCTTCAGAATGAAGGTTTTGCCATGGTAGGGAATTTCCAGAGTGTAGACGGAATCTCCCATTTCCTAAACGAAAAGAAATACATCAGATATCGTAATTAATTAGACACCTTTGTTAATCCAAAAACCTTCTATGAAGCCGATGAGGAATTTATTCAGTGGAGGAGGTGTCAGAATAGGTTACAGTGAAGAACATTGTTACTACAGTATACAAATGCCAAGATGGCAATCTTATCTCCCAGATAAAAAATGTGAGCAAAGGTCCCAGCCTGAACTCACGTTGTTTTTCTCAAACTTCCAGTTTTCCTCCTGGGCTAGGATCTGCTCCACCACAGACATGGCCTCGCGGCCTTGCCTAACATACTCCTTCTCCTGGGGTGGGAGTGACACAACAACACGTCAGCATCAGGAGGAAGGCACATCTAACGGAGCAGTTTGAACACATACACATGAAGACACACACACACGCGCACTAGGGATGTTAAACGACTCGTTTTCTGTGAGTCGACGCGTAGGAGGGATAAATCGAAAAATCGATCGATTTCTTCTTTTTTTCGGCCCGAAAAAAAAAAAAAAAAAAAAAAAAGATATTTTCGTTTTTAAATAAATATTTGTAAACGAAAATTCATGTTTTGGTGTATTTTGGCAGAGGTATTTTTGCAGTACTTGAGAAGGTGCACCTGGAGACTGTGGGCGCACTCCTGTCTGCATGGTGCGGTCACTGATTGAGATTCCTCACAGTAAATAAATATTTTAAATAAATATTTTATATTTTCGAGCAAGTTGCTAGTAGGCAACCGCAGTGTTTTGCGATCTGGGAAGGGTCTGGCTGCACGCTCCTCCAGCCGTTAATTCATCGGCTGTGCGTGCTGAATTACAAAAAGAAACATTTTTGGGACCACAACTGCTGTTTAGAATTAAAATGTTGCACCCAAACCCTAGTGATAATAAAAATGAGAAAATGTCAACGGCGGCTTGCAAGACGTGAGCCATGTTCTAGCCTCTCTGTCATTGAGCGGGTCTGGAGGATCGCACTCTGCAGAACCCAGTCGCTGAAAAATTGAACGGTCACCGTCACGTACGACTCAGTCGTCAAAGCTGTCCAGGCATCAGTGGTGATGGCAACTTTGTCAGCTGAGGACAGGATCTCGCGGAGGGAGGCTGCTGCTTCGCGGTACATTTTCTCCAGCCTCACAGTAATCGTTTGGCGACATGGCACTGTGTAGGTTGGCTCGAAAAATGAAATCAGATTGCGTAACCCAGTCCCCTCTACTACGCTCATGGGCAGCATATCTCCGGCTATCATCTTGGCTAGCAACCCGCTGATTCTTTCAGCCCGGCGGCTATCACAGGATCTCACCGTGAAGTTTGCGATGCTGCCTTGCTGGCTGGAAGGCTTGGGATCCCTCCTTGCCAGGTGATTCAACATCACGGTTGTGGACGAATGGTACGCAAACTTCATGAGGCATAATTTACATTTAACTGTTCTGTCATCAATCTTTGTGAAACTATCCCACACCGGACTTTTAAGTGAAGCCATTGTCATGAAAGGACAAAGGAAGAGATCGCTTTTGGGAGACGTAGCGGTGTAGAAGAAAAGAAGTGACCGTTAGAAAAACAACACATCTACGTCTCCCATTTGAAAAAAAAGAGAAGGATTTATTGTATTTTGATTAATTGGTTATTTTGAAAGCAGAAATGGGTTACAATGTTTTGTAAAGGACATTGAAGCAGTTTGTATGTAAAAAATAAAAAAAAGTAAAAAAAAAAACGATTAATCGATTTCTATTTTTAGAGTCGTTTAGAGCACGAGTCGAGAATCGACCGTTGAGTCGACATTCTTCACATCCCTAACGCGCCCGCGCACATCTCAAAAATTGTCTGATAGACGCACGCACACACACACACACACACACACACACACACACACACACACACACACACACACACACACACACACACACACACACACACACACACACACACACACACACACACACACACACACACACACACACACACACACACACACACACGCGCACCCACCTCGGCTGTGACTGCTCGGCGGCCTAGACCCTCCTCATCCAGATCCTCTTCCGACCCTGGGATACACAGTGGGTACGTTTCAAAGAAAGATCGCCGGAAAACATACAAGAAACACAGTGACTGATGTACCTTTTATGACATCAGCTCTGGAAAACATGAAGAGATGAGGACTACAAATAATAGCAAGACTCATTAACACAACGTTACCTGCCAGGGATTCTGGCGGGGAGTAGAACTGTCCATCCGACGTGGGAGGTGGGTACATCATCGGTGCACGCTCGCACGCAGCGTGCACGACAGCCAGGTAGGCTGGAAAATACAACATTTTTACTTAATAACCAGATATGTTCGCGAGTTCCATCGTTTAGAGCATTGTTGTCCGGCATGCTAGTGCCAGTGCAATTTCCTTTTACAGCAAAATAATGTTCTGGCCTTGCATTGTATTTCTTGTTGTTATATCGGTGGTTCCCAACCTTGGGGTCGGGACACTACTCTGTGGCCCCTGATATGCAGATGGTGTTGCTAGAGACGGCTGAACCCTTTTTGCTTAATTATAAAGGTCTGATAGACGTCCTGTGTAGAAACTGACTGCTTAATGAAAGATAGTCACGGCAAACTGCTGCTGCTACTACTGCTACTACTACTACTGCTACTGCTACTACTACTGGTGTAGTAAAGCAATGTGATTAAGTTCACAGGTACATTGATATTGATTGAGTTAACAAAATAGTCTTGGAAGAAGACGTACAAAAGTTAAAATTGGGGTTACAACCACTTCACAGCTAGAAATTGGGTCCCATGTCAAAAAAGTTGCCAACCACTCAGTACGTTTCCATGCACTGCTCAATCTGATAACAGCCATAGTTCGACTATGCTGCTCAATTGGACAACTGCAATTGTTAGAGTATACATGGCGGTGAGAAAATCGATTCATTGGCCGGAGCATGTCATACCCTGGTAGGAAAGGTAGTGCTGTACCCATTTCAACTAGTGGTAATAGAGCCATCAGCAACAAATAAATTCAGACGGCATTCGGGAAAGATGTTTTCAGTAGAAGTCATCGAAATTTTTTTCGATGACTTCACAGAATTATTGTCTAGCATCTCCACAGAATTTGACTGTCTAGTTATAACTGGTGACTTCAATTTTCATACTGATGATTTGAATGAATGATTTTTCATTGTAAGGGGCACACTCTAGACCTGCTTATCACAAAGGGCCTCAATGTTTCTGATCTCTCTGTGACTGATCCTTCCTTGTCTGACCACTTTTGTGTTTTCTTTAACATATCTTTTATTCCCGACATACAGACAAAATCAAACACTGTCAAAAAAACGGTATATCAATGAAGATTCTAATGTACTTTTTAAAAAGGCCATCTCCTTGCTACCACCTCTAAACCCATGTTCTGCTGATGATCTTGTAGAAAACTTTAATTTGAAAATTGTGAAAGTTATAGATGTCATTGCACCTTATAAGGTTAAAACGATTTCTGGAAAGCAAAAGGCACCCTGGAGAAAAGCTGCTTCTGTAACAGCACAGAAAAAAGAATGCAGGAAGGTTGAATGCATCTGGCGTAAAACAAAACTTCATATTCACCATGATATCTATAAAGAGAGCCTCCGTGCCTACAATTTAGACTTAAAAAATGCTAGAGAAACATTTTTCTCCAATATCATTAAAACCAACACTAATAATGCAAAAACCCTGTTTGCAACTGTTGACAGACTGACCAACCCCCCAACAGAAATTCCACCTGATCTCCATTCCACGCAGAAATGCAATGAGTTTGCAGCTTTTTATATTGATAAAATTGAAGGTATCAGACGCGCCATCAATATCTCCACGTCAAACAAAAATGTTGGACTACCACCCTGTTCAGGCAAAAATTACGTGGCAAGGATGGCATGCTTTGATGTTATAGACTCTCAAAATCTTGTGGAAACTGTGACACAACTAAAGCCATCCACCTGTTGCCTTGATACTATACCTACCAACCTCTTTAAGAATGTTTTCGACTGCCTAGCAGTAGACATATTGCAGATAGTTAACAACTCTCTCCAGTCAGGCAAGTTCCCAAAAGCTTTGAAAACTGCAGTTATTAAACCCCTTTTAAAAAAGCGGAGCCTAGATGCCTCTATTATTAACAACTACAGACCAATATCAAATCTACCCTTCATAATTAAAAAAAATTGAGAAAGTTGTCCTCCAGCAACTAAATCACTTCCTGGCATCAACTGGTTGCTATGACACCTTCCAATCAGGATTTCGACCCCTGCACAGCACTGAGACCGCCCTTATTAAAGTTGTAAACGACATCCGTCTTAACACAGACTCTGGCAAAACCTCAATACTAATGCTACTTGACCTCAGTGCTGCATTCGACACTGTAGACCATACATTACTTCTGGAAAGGTTAGAAAACTGGGTGGGGCTTTCAGGCACTGTCTTAAGTTGGTTCAGGTCCTACCTACAAAATAGGAACTACTTTGTTTCCATTGGCGACTTTGTATCAGAATCAACCAACGTGACATGTGGAGTCCCACAAGGTTCGATCTTAGGACCCTCTTTATTCAACATCTACAAGCTCCCACTAGGGCAAATCATGCAAAATAACAATATTGACCATCATTGCTATGCTGATGACACGCAAATCTATGTATCGCTATCACCAAATGACTATCGGCCCATAGATCTGCTGTGCCAGTGCATTGAGCAAGTGAAGGAATGGATGTGCCGAAATTTCCTCCAACTAAATGAGGACAAAACAGAGATAATTGTATTTGGTTCTAAAACGGAAAGGCTTAAAGTAACCCAACACCTTCACTCTCTGTCCCTGAAAACCTCAATCAAAGCCAGAAATCTAGGGGTTATCATGGATTCAGATTTACATTTTGACAGTCACATCAAATCAGTTACAAAATCGGCATATTATAACCTTAAAAATGTAGCAAGACTTAGAGGGCTCATGTCCACCGAAGACTTACAAAAACGTGTACATGCCTTTATCACTAGTAAGCTTGATTACTGCAATGGTCTCCTCACAGGTCTCCCAAAACAAACTCTGAGGAAGCTTCAGCTTGTTCAGAATGCTGCTGCTAGAGTTCTAACAAAGACCAAAAAATTTGATCATATTACACCAATTCTGAAATCGTTACATTGGCTTCCTGTAGGTCAGAGAATTGATTTTAAAATCATGTTGCTAACCTATAAATCCCTACATGGTTTAGGCCCAAAATATTTAACTGATATGCTTCCACTACATCAGCCTTCTAGACCACTAAGATCCTCTGAGACCAATCTGTTAATTATCCCCAGAGTAAATACAAAACATGGGAAAGCAGGATTTAGTTACTATGCAACAAATAGCTGGAATAAACTCCCAGAGGATTTAAGACTTGCCCCAACTCTGAGCACCTTTAAAACAAGACTGAAGACTTTTATGTTTGCTATAGCTTTCTGCTTAAATCTTAAATACATTGCACTTTCTAAAAAGCTTTTTTAACTTTGCCTTTATTTTCTATTTTAATACTAAAATGCCTTTTTCTATTTTACCCATTTCTTTGCATAAGTTTTTCTTTTACTTATCTATTATTTTATTTTATTGTATGACAATGTTTATATGTGAAGCACTTTGAGTCTGCCTTGTGTATGAAAAGTGCTATATAAATAAAGTTGCCTTGCCTTGCCTAGAAAGCTCTCAGTTTGCAATTTATGAATGAAGATCGAAACACGTCGGAATAAAAAAGCTTTAACTAACACCAATGTACCAGTTCTGGAATCAGTTCTTTCTGCACCCGTGCACATCAGCACCGTGCACACCAGCATAGTGCAACCCACCCACAGCCACAAAAAAACACTGAAGAGCATCTTCCACTCACCCCTCTCATCATCTGCCTCCTGCGTGAGCACCTTGAAGTCCAGGAACCAGGTCTCCAGCCAGGCCACCACAAAGGAGGTGATGGGTAGCACATAGCCAAACGCATTCTGGGAAAAGAGCTGTGTGGAGAGAAGTAAGAGAAACTTCTGTCATAATGTCCATTGAAAAGGCCAACTCTCCCACACCTCTCCTACCTTCATTCCATTACTTAAAGTGTAAATCCGGCAAATATTGAACCCAGGGTCTTTTTTGGCATGACGACCGATAAAATAAGCCCTCCAGACACTTTTTTTCGTTGATTATCGAGTGTAGAGCTTGTCCGCGAATGCCCGGAGCAATGTACCAACCCAAATGGCTTCCATGTTATTGGCTAGGGGCAGTGTGTACACGTCCAAATTGAAAAATTGTAACCACTAATATTGCTCAAAATAGCCCCAAACCTCTGCAGTCGCCTGACTAGGGTCCCTATACATAAAACAAAGCATCAACAACTTAGTTAGCGTACCGTGAGTTTATTAAAAAAAGACTGTTTCCTAAGTGCCTTACCGGTAGGTGCCTTAACACAAGTCGATTACCGGCGGCTACCCTAAATAATATAATAGAGCCAACAAATTTGACTTAACAATCTCCCCTCTTCATACTCGGCTGTTTTGAGTTTTTTGGTGCCTCTATTATTATTGATGGTACCCGGTAATCGACTTGGAAAACAGTCTTTTTTTAATAAACTCCCGGTACGCTAACTACGTTGTTGATGCTTTGTTTTATGTGTAGGGACCCTAGTCATGCTACTACAGAGGTTTGGTGCTATTTTAAGCAATATTAGTGGTTACAAAATGACGATTTGGAAGCGTTCACACTGCCTCACAATGCGTGAACAACTAGAAGTGGTCACAAAGCAAACAGTAAATCAGTTCTGCTTTGCTTGCAGAAAGGAAGATAAGCAAAAGGGGAAGTTAGTGTTGCACTAGATAGAAATAGGCACATGGGGAAAATACATTTTGCATCAGGGTGCGAGTAGGGCATGGGTTACTCACGTTGGACAAGATAACCTTGATGACAAGGAAGACACTGGTAACTAGAGTGGTGATCTGTTGTGGACAGAGCAATTCAACCAAATTATGAAAGGATTGGTTGGACGGCTGAATAAACATTTATAAGCACTCGTTACCCAAATGGTTCCAGAGGAGTCCTTGCTCAAAGTCAAATGACACACACCTCTCTGTGGTCCGAGGTGACACACACACACACACACACACACACACACACACACACACACACACACACACACACACACACACACACACACACACACACACACACACACACACACACACACACACACACACACACACACACACCTTACCGCAATCACCCACCAGTGCCTAAGTCGCAGCGCTGCATAACCCAGCAGCAGAGACAGGAAGCGAAACAGAGCGAGGAGCTGTGGCAAAGAAAACGGAACAAGAATCTTTCTCAGGGTTTTTATTTCATAAAAGTGCATAATTACATTTGAAGAAATTAAAATTGTCCTCTTGTTCCAACATCTTTTTAAATGTTCAGGTATACCCAAATGGTACACTCTCCCAAAAGCTTATAGAATATCCTTGCATTCAAAAGCTTTTAGAAAATGTCCTTTTTACAGATGTTCTCATCAAGCTTCACATTAAATTAAGACATAACACATTCTCTTACCATCATATATTTTCTATATCTATTTTTCATTTCCCATTTCTCATTTAATGATGATTTTACATTTAATTTCTACCTGTGTGAAGAATTATGGCTTTGTGTTTAACCGGTGCTATAGAAATAAACTTGCCTTAGGCCTATGATTAAAAAAAGTGTTTTGGCTTAAAAAACAAGCCTGTACTGCACTCCCTGCGTCCACAGCCCAAGGAGGCGGCTCGGCGATGTAACGCCAGAGGCCGGAGCTGACGGACGGCTTCACTCCCCAAACCCTTCCTAGCCGACCCACAGCTGGTGGGGGCAAACCGCTAGCGAGGAAATACGCCCGACGGGAGCCGGAGCCAACTCGGGCGTGTGTTGTGGTGCTGAACTTACAAAGATGTCAAAAAAGGAAGCGTAAAAGCTGTAGAGGAGGACCTCGGTCTTCAGGTTGTCCCATATTGTGTTGGACATCTGTAGGTTCAACGATTCAAAACAAACAGACAAGTCAAACATTAACCATTAAGCAGATACTTTGACTTTTAGATACCTGTTATTAAGAAGCAAGAAGGGGTTAGGACCCTTGCTGGGATGCCTACAGTTAGATCTGGACCCCTTCAACTGGGAGTCAAGCCCCCGGAATAGCACTACCCTATCCTGCCACGGTCCATGTAGGGCTGGGCGATATGGACCAAAAGTCAAATCTCGATATCTTCAAGCAGAATGATATTGGCCCAGCCCTAGGTCCATGCAAGAAATCCATCACAAATCTTGCCATAATTTGAAACACGGCTGCATAAAAAAACCTTAACAACACAGTATTGACATTGGAAAACATTTTCAAATTAGCTTTGCTTGAACAAACCCATCAGCGAAAAGTTTCACACCGACCAACGTGTGCACAAGTGGAAGCACACTCACATTGAGCTCAATGATCCACAGGAGGGAGATGAAGAGGAGGTCGAAGGTAACGAAGAGACAGAATGTCCGCCGCACGTCAGAGATGACCTTTCGCTCCCCGGGGGGTACCAGCATGTATGGCGAGGGCAGGGACATAGTTGTAGAGTAGGAGGCGTTCAGGGAGGCAATGGCAGGGAGGCTTCCCCCCAGCTCCCCGTAGTCTACCCCTGGCATTCCTGCGCTGAGACGGGGTACAATGGGTCATGTTCAGATAGATCCGTAGCTGATGGTTTTCAAATCATTCGATAGAAAAAAGGGATAATAGAAACAGAAACATGAACATTTGGGAAGTAACAACTACGAAACTGTTGACTCATTTTTTACACAAAGACGGACAATAATTGGGAATCTTGGTTAATTGAGATTGTTGGAACTTGCATGCACATCTACATACAGTATGTGTATAGATATACGGGCATATATCTATCTACCTATATGCATACAAACTATCTATCCTATATATTTATGAAAAAACGTAGATAATGTTGTGTCTTGCATGTTATGAAAGATATTTTGGAATTGCCCATGGGGAACTAGATTTGTCAGGAAATAACATTGACTGCGTTTTATCATCAACATATTCATTGAGGATAATAAACAAAGGTTAAGTTACACTTATTTTAAATAACAAACTCTTCGAGTATACCATATATATTAAGGATAATTAACTATGTAGGCCAAGTATTTTAGCAAAGCTTGGCAAACATTCCTCTGCTATAAACCAAAACACGAGAATATCATTCAACTAAAATGTTCACAATCCGTTACAGCTCTTGACAGTAAATACTTATTGAAATCCCTAATTGCTATATCAAACACAGTTAAACTAAGGTAACGTTACAACATTCAAACGAAAATATAACCCCATGACAATATTCTTCCAATTATGAGACCACCAGGCTAACTAAAGCTAGCTTAGATAGCTGACTAACTCAGTTATACCGTTTTACAGTATACAAACCGTTGGCATTTTTCTCCACATTTACATTTACATGCTGCAAATGACATGTCATCCGAAAACGGTCTTTATAAAACAATTACTATAAAGCAGATATATTATACATTTGGAACTCACTTTATTTAGCGTAACGTCAACATCACTCCTCGCCTCTTCCGTGAAACATTTTTGAAGTAGAATCACTTCCGGCCTATATATTGGTCAACCCAAAAATGGGCGGGATCTGATGTCACTTCTCAGTTTTTGTTCAGTTTCTGTGCTCCCTTCTACTTCTTCTTGTTAACGATAAATGTTGTTATCGGCAATATAAAGATATGTCGTCCAAAATGCATATCTTAAATGTATATACATGTAAATCTTAAAGTTTGAGCTGGTCTTATTTAAATACACCCTGCTGTAAATTGGCTAATCACTGGTTAAAGATATCTGTTGAAATATACATTTTGAATAAATACATTTGAGTTAATGTCTCATGAGTTATAGTTTCGTGTCTTTTGATCACATGTCAATTCGGGAAAAAAGAATCCATGTATCCCCTTTCAGTCCTTATGAAAGATACAGAGATGGAAAAAGTACTGAAAAAATCTACTCAAGTAAAAGTACAGTTTCATTACATCACTGACATTTTACTAAATTCAAAGTACAAGTATTGTAAAATTCACTCAAGTACGAGTACAAAGTACTCTTTTCAAAACCTACTCAGAGTAGCCTACTAGTTACTATTTACTTTGTACTGGTCATATTTAATGCCTCATCAATAATACGTTTTCAACTGCAAGGGGGGGGGGGGGGGAACAATGATTTTGAGCAATTTTACATCCTGTCATAGCAATTTTACATCCTCTCGATAACTCTTGAAAACGTATTTACTTGTGTAAATTTAATTAATTTCTTTCCACCTCTGGTAAGGTATGTTGATAAAACCATCATATTTTATTGTTTATTTTTGAGAAAATGTCGATGTTGAATGAAAATCAGCAGTAAACCTCAGACTCACACAAAGTCAAATAGAAAAAGGCCTACATGAGTAATTAAATGCAAATTTCAAGAGGAACAAGGACATTGTTTATTTATAATTGTGTTAAAACAATGAAATAACAAGGAGGAAAGGAAACAGAAAAAAGGTTAAAATAAAGACAAATAAACAGAAATAATTCTTGTCTTGACATGCTTGTCTTCATACCATAAGAGAAGGAAATGGAGAGAGAATTAAAAGTGAGAGGTAAAGTTTGAGCTTTGCCGCGTCAGAGCCAAGGAAAGTACACCTGTCGGATGTCCACATGAACTACAATCTCAAGCTAAAGTAACCGGTAATAACAGAGATACAAAATGTCATTATTTTTGTCTTAGGCTACATTTTTGCAAGCAACAAAAAAGAAAACACAGTGCTCTAATGCCAGTTGTGCAGCAAAAAAGGGCTTGCTAATTTGAGCAGGATATTGGTAGGTCACACTGAACAATGGCTACAAATTCTATAGAAACAGTGAGTTACATTAGAAAAATATGCTCTTACAATACAATAGATGGCTTACATACAGCCTCAAAAAATGTACTCATTATCACTCATTAGTATTACTTATATTGGTAAGAGACGTTTGAATTTGTTAACAATGCATCACTTTTGCCAAAACAGTCTCGTTAGTCAAGATGAGTAGTCAAATGGGGGAATCTTGAAAAAAGAGGTAGCCAGTTCTGATTTTTGAGATGTTATTCAAATAATGCAAGAATAAATTGAAAGGATATAGGTAATAGGACACTCGTGAACATACATTTTCAACACATACAAATATTATAGCTTAGTGACATATCTCAACTAAACCCAATTAATTATAACCCATTCCCACCACAGTAGTGGCCGAGAAAGCTGTAAAACCAATTTTTCACCACTAGATGGCAAAATATGCACAGATTCCATTCAAGGGCCCACTACACGTGAAGTAGACCTATCTAACGGAACGTCATTATGCAAATCAGTTGATCTAGGACAGCACCCAACACACAGAGGAAGACACACCAAACCAACATTTCCAAGGCTGTAAGATGCCGTTTTCAACCTCATTGCATGTCTCCACTTATCCTCGGTGGGTTCACTTCCTATAAAGGGCACATTGAGAACACTGATCAAAAAAAGTGAGGACATTGGACTGGAAACATGAAAGAGAGAACTTGTGTTCCAGTAAAAAGTTTGGTCAAATGGACCTTTATCAACTGCTTCAGAGACAAGGGCAAATGGGTAGCCAGGGTGATGGTGAGGTGGTGAGGGATAGAGTGGGGTGGGGTGTGGTGTGGTGGGCGGGGGGGGGGGGGGGGGGGGGGGTCTGTAGTCTTCTCTGCATAGTGTCAGTGGCGAAGGATCATTCTTCACCTTTGCATTAAGTGCAACTCTGCATACACACACACAAAGATCCCATTCTGCTTTAGCCTCTCTCTCTCTCTCTCTCTCTCTCTCTCTCTCTCTCTCTCTCTCTCTCTCTCTCTCTCTCTCTCTCTCTCTCTCTGTGTCTGTCTCTATATAAATGAATGGCTGTTCAGCCATTTTACTCTTATTATACTCTTATTTGTCCTTCCACGGTTTCCATTGTGCACACACTCCACTCCACATCAAGGCATGCACATGACAGCATAATTTTTATTATCTCTCCCCTACTGTTTGACTTTAGAGTATAGTTTCCTTATAAAACAACCACTTGCTCTCATTGGTCGATTATTTAATTACTTCAGTTACAGCCCCCCGTTGTTCTTCTCCATCCACAATGTTTCTTCACTGTTACCGACTGTGGCTCCTTCTTCCCCTGTCTCTTCTTTCTCTTCTTCCTCTTCATCTTCCTCTGCTTGGACCTGCCTGCTGATGGCCGTCACTTTAGAAACCTCCTCTGATTGGTCGCTGGCGAACGTCACTTGATGACCTGATAGGACAGGACCAGAGGTTACTTATATGAAGACCTTTATCACAACTTAGAATAATTTAGTGTAAAATTCCAGCATAATTGAATGGGGAGGTTAACCCCCAAATCGCTTTTTCTCAGTTGCAAACAGCTCCGTTTGGGTCTCACAGAGCTCTGGTGAACATTTCTGTGTTATTTCTCATTTAAATGTATAGTTGTTCAAACGGGGCGATTCTCTGTTAAATAAATGATGCCTACTACTCCCGGATAAAACCAGTTTTCTCGGCTGTGGACCCTAGCACGAGCGTGGTTTGGTGACGTTCAACAACGGCCCTCGTATGGGCTCCTTTGGAACCTGCTCCTTATATCTGTTTCTTTAAAACTTTTGGACTGGCGCACTATAGGATCAGGATTTCCCCCTTCATATTATTTCGGTTTCAAAGCTACAATAATATTTTTTGATATATATTCTCTGCAGTCTCTTTGATAATGAGTATCATGAGAGCAGAACAGAAAGGCTGTTGGTCTCAACAGAAAGACCTTTTCAGTTGTTCGTCACAAATATTCTCACCGGTAGATTCAGGGCTAGCCAGCGACAGCCTCACTGACATATGGTGGGTGCTTCACCTGAGCGGTTTTGGATCAAACATGTACATCTACACCTTCAAGTATTTTTCAGAATGATTATTTTTTATAGCAACAGGTTCTACGCATGAAGTTTATGGCGGTAAAGCATTTTGAAACAATTTACACGAATAGATGCTGCATTTCATTATTTGTAAATATATACATATATATATTCATTATTAGTTTATCATTATGTTGATTGCACTATGCATTATAATAACTTTTTTAGCAACAGGTTTTACGTCGTCTACGGAGGTCAAGCAGTTTGAGGCATCATCAAAAATGTGCTAGAATAGATACATTTCATACTGCTCCTTTTTTATGACTCTTAATGTTGAGTGTGTCCTTGTTGAAACCACTGTCCTATCCATACACTGCCTCTTTGGATATCACGGCCATGAGTCAGGCCCTGGTTCCTACACCACCCTCCCGACGTATTTATGTGTGTTGCCAGTGTACACAGCCTCCCTGCCGGGACATCACGCAGTTCATGTGTTCCAGTTTTTTGAATTTTCCTGGGATTTCCTTTGCCCCAGAGCTTCTGCCT
>NC_044049.1:12978017-12980517 GCF_902167405.1 Gadus morhua | reverse complement strand
ACACGCACACACACTCGCACACACATACACACACACACACACACACACACACACACACACACACACACACACGCACACACACACACACACACACACACACACACACACACACACACACACACACACACACACACAGAAACACACACACATAATGATAATTTTAGTGTACAGCACAGACAAATCCTTTTGATGCATTAAGAACATATTAGGGTTAAAATCAGGATCAAGTATTATTCATTCAGAGGCTGTGCTAAAATGCACTAGTTGCTGAGCTAGTGACCAATTGCCTCCCAGATGGTGATTGATCTTCACAGTTCCAATGTACAACAGTGGTGCTCTGAATCAGTGCCTGGCTTCTCGTTAAACGTTTTCACACTGCCAAATATGCCCGTCTTATGCATTCCTTTTTCCCGGCATGGTCCGTGCGTTTGCACTGACCGAAGTAATTTACCGGCTGCATTTCGCACCCCAATTTACCCTCGCGGATCCTACACATATTTGAGGTTTCATTTTCATTTCAATTCGATTAGACGGCTTTGCGGTTCCAGAGGCGGGACTTGGGTAGAGGTGTTACTGCGTTGTCACTTCAACAGAGACAAACGCAGCAACATCAAAATAGCAGTTCTAACTGGAGAGATGGTAAAATGCGCGAGCTGCTGACCATCATGGGAGAGAAGGTGAATAGTTGCATTTAATGGTGCGACCTATGAGAAAGTAACAGAAGAACTTTCCTTACAAGGCTTTTGTCGGGATATAAAACAAGTGGTCAGCAAAATAAAAAATATGTTGGCGGTTCCTCACTTGTAAATAGTTAATCACGTTTGTAGCCTACACTCAGATGTATACTCATTCTTGCATGCGAGTGGCTTGATAAATCAAAAAATGAAAACATTCAGAGTATGCAAACTATTCTCAAGAGGTCTCCGTGCGTTGCTCTCACTTCCAGCCGGGGTTCTTCAAAGTGAGAGCAACGCACATTTGGGAACAACAAACCTATTACATCTTCTAATTATTGTCAGCGATGGGGTCATTGGAAGAATGAGTGCCCCTTGCTAAAATCAAAGAAAGGGTTTTAGTACAAGGCCTGCTAAATCTGCTGAGGAGGTCCTGAAAGCACCTGGGCAGTTGGATTTTTGAAGTTGGTCGGTATGGAGAAGAGTTGGTCGGTAGGGATGATTGGCATACCTGAGTATACAATGTATCCCAAGCATGTTTTTCGGGGGTTATATTTTGTTTATGTAACTTATGGTTCCACCCATGAAACATTTGTTGGGTTTCAGGTCACGTGGTGAACCCCGTTCCTATGGAGGGGGGTGTGCCAGCCCTCTGGCCCCTCCTGATGCCAGGCACCCAGGAGGGGATCAGTGTAATGGCTAACACCCATGCTGGCTGAGCTCCTCAGCTATATAAACTCTAGGAGTCAACCACTTGAACTCTCTCTCTCCTTTGACATACTGTTTGTTCAGGTTTTTGGTTGAGCTTTGCTTTTGCACATACACCACATTCTCCACTGATCCACACACATCACACATCGCTGATTAGTGATTTACATGCATCACTTTAACTAACTTTACTTTAGGTTTGATTAAATAAACTATTATTGATCAACTTAAAGCCATGTGTGGTCTCCTCTTTGTCATTCCCTTGAACGGGGCTCAAGGGAATGACACTCTGTGTGTATGTGTGTGTTTGCCAGGCTCTCTGGCAATCAGGAGGTCCCAGAGGTCTGTCCCACCCTGCCTACTCCAACAAACCAAGAAAGCCGGCTCCTCAAAGAAAGGGGATGATACCCCTTCGGTTTTACACAGGCAAGACAGTGCAGTGCAGGGCGGGCCAAGCCACGACCGTACCGGCTTGGCAGTGTAAAAATGCCTATTGGTGCACACATTAGTAAATAAAGAGGGGGGCAGCTGAGCCTGCTAGTGCCTTTACCACGTAGGCATTTAATAGCCTTTTTCCAACAACAGAACCAGCCATGCTCGCCACAACTCAGCGTGGCCCAACTTAGTTAGGTTCCATGCACGTCGTGTTTCCATCTCGAATAAAGTACCTCCTCAACGTAGGAGGGTCGTCATAGCGTGCATGCGTGAAACTGTAGTGACGTTTTTGCGATACATTAATCAATCACTATTGTTCGCTGGTGCTAGTACTTATAGATGCCGGGTGTCAGGCTCAGACATAACTCGCACTCATCATAACTCGTCCAGTCAGTGGCCAGCAGCCTGTTTGCTTCAAACAAAAGTATCAGATCAGCTCTTTTGGAACTTCAACAAAGATGAAAACAAAAAAGTACCAGATAGCAGGTACCAGGTACCTCATTTTGGTCATCGAAACGCAAAAAAAGTCGAGGCGTGTTGAGCTGGTACAGTCTGTGGACAAAGGCCATATGTGAATCGCGGTTGATACCCACCTGTGATCTATGCAACCTTGTCCTATCCTATGTCATTCCCCCTTGTCTTCAACCCACTTTCCTGTCCATAAAACCCCTTAAAACCATAGC
>NC_044049.1:12960517-12973017 GCF_902167405.1 Gadus morhua | reverse complement strand
TAATGAAAAGGGAAAGAAGGCGTAGCTCCCTCCCTTTCAATTTTTTTTTTTTGGTTTCCTGCACAGGCTTTATGTGGCCTACCCCAAGAAGTTTTGCAACAGCAGAGTAGTATCGCCGGATCCGAGAATGAGGTGCAGCCATGCTGTCTGATCTCTCACATTGCTGCCCTGCTCTACTTGGACCATTATGCAATGACCTTGCAGACCCCTCCCCCTTCTCCTGTCCTGAAAACCTATTCATGCTGATAAACACGTGGAATACAACCCTGTGAAATAAAACCATGTGACGACAATCAAAGATTAGCAGGGGACAAAGCTAGCGTTAGCCTAATGCTCTTTGTCTTTCCATCCCAATGTTGATGAAACAGGGATTTGGAACAATCGCGTTGGTTTCCAGTCACATGACCAGCTCTGCGGGGAAAAGCCCGCCAGCGTCACCAGCCCCTCTATCGGGTTCGTGTATAGAATATTGAGTTGCTTGTTTATTTTCCATACTTGATGAAAACATCCCATTGTAAAAAACAATGAAAGGGAAATCCGAGTCGGAGATAGGATCAAATAGGAGGACATTTTCCTGGAGATAGCTTCCACAAGAAAGTGCTCTGGTGACTCAGAGTGGCGAGAGAGGGAGAGAGACAGAGAGAGAGAGAGAGAGAGAGAGAGAGAGAGAGAGAGAGAGAGAGAGAGAGAGAGAGAGAGAGAGAGAGAGAGAGAGAGAGAGAGAGAGGGAGAGAGAGAGAGGGAGAGAGAGAGAGAGAGAGAGAGAGAGACAGAGAGAGAGAGACAGAGAGAGAGAGAGAAGAGTGGAAAGACAAGAAAGACAAAGAGAGAGAGAGAGTGTGACTGAGAGTCACAAAAAAAAATTGAAAGTTTGAGAGAGTGAAAAATAGAGAGAGAGACAGAGAGAAAGAAAAACAGATATACAGAGATTGAGATAAAGAAAAACAAAGCGAGAGAGAGAGAGAGCGACCCCATTTCAGGCAGATTAATTGGTAGGATGATGAGCCTTTACTATCGGTGATAGTGGAGCCAAACGACAACAAAGTAGTGTTGATTTCAACAACAGACCTTTCAGAGGAGGCATGTGTGTGTGTGTCTGCGCGCGTGCGTGTGTGTGTGTGTGTGTGTGTGTGTGTGTGTGTGTGTGTGTGTGTGTGTATGTGTGTGTGTGTGTGTTGTGTGTTTGGCTTCTTCAAGACATTGTTTAAAGTTTCATCAAAGACGGCCCATCGCTGTTTGTTTTGAAGCAGTTGACACAACATGGGATCCAACCACACGCCCTACACATACACATACACAGACACAGAGACACATATACAAACACACACACATCAATTACACACATACATCAATTACACACATACATGCAGACAGACACACACGATTTTGTATGCACACAAACAAACACACAAACATACCCATTATCAACACTATTCATGATTCAAGTACGACATTTGATGAGTTCTATTATTATTGAGTCAGACAACCAATAGGCAGGCTGAAGACCGCCAACTGGCGTAGCAACAGGAAAGGGGCCAACTTTCATGTAACTTTCAACTCTCGATAACATATAAAACATGAAGGTTGAGAGTTAGATGCAGACAACTAACAAGGAAGCGCTATCCACTGAGAGGACAGGCCTAGATTGTGTTGCTTCATGGCTAATTATTATATCACAATACTGGTACCGTTAGGGACACACACACACACACTCAAAAGTCCTTTGTGTTCTTTTCTCAAGGTCAATACATCATCATGCCCTTGTAGGGTATTTTAAACATTTAAATCGGCTGCTGTGGACAAGAGAAGGAGGGACGGGGCCAGCTGCTGCATTACCCATTGGCTGAACTGATTCCCCCCCCCCCCCCCTCCCGCAGTACCACTACAAGTCCTGGACGTTTCTCCTCACACATGCACCGCACAGACGCACTCTTGCATGCGGCTCCTGCATGTACAGAAGACAGCGATGGAGCTGCCACGACCGGGCCGCCCTGACAGGGGCCGACCCATCGGAGAGGAGGACAGGGCATGTTGACAGTCCCTCAGACGGCCCGGTGTTTACCCACAAACACTCCGCTATCAAAGGTCACCGAGTGACGACTGGGTGCCACGCATCAGCGGGGCCTGGGATGAAGTGTGTGTCTTTGGGTGTGTGTGATGTAGAGACGTAGAGAGAGTCAGATAGACAGGGAGACAGATAGATGGATAGATGGGTAGAGGATTCAGGTTCATGTTTCCTTCACTATGACCCTAATCTCTGTATTAGCCGACATCACTCTGCTGAGTGCAGGGTCAGGGGGGGCGGGACAGGTCCGAGGGTAAACACAGCCATGTGCTAGCATGGCGCACAACAGCATCCCTGGATCATGGTAATGTTCAACAGATGCATTACGGAGACTGCACACACACACACACGCAAACACACACACACACACACACACACACACACACACACACACACACACACACACACACACACACACACTCAATTGCAAACACACATACACAAGGCAACCAGGCCAAGGGATACAGAAGATAAAAAAACAGGCTGTTTGTGAAAGGCTTCCTGCTAGCTGCACATGTGCATCTGTCTATTAGGCAGTGAGGCGCGATACAGGGCCTATGTTTAACACACACACACACACACACACACACACACACACACACACACACACACACACACACACACACACACACACACACACACACACACACACACACACACAGCCGGCGTGAACAACCACCCCGTAGGGGACCAAGGGCGGCCGCTACAACCAACCTTTTTATATGAGAACCTGCCGGGGAGGTCAATGCCGCATTGTTGAGTGCGTCTCCATGGTGACGACACTAAAAAAGTTGCTGCTCCCCCTCTGTTGACCAGATTATTTGGGGTGAGGGGAAGGTGGCTGGTAGGGGTGGGGGGCGAGTTAAATGCCAGTGCTGACATTAACCAGAGGTTGGCGTGTTTAACAGGTAGCCACAGACCGTTATAGTATAATATCGTAACACGTTTAATGTTGTAAACCGCTGAAGTGAGGTTTGTATGCACTGCATTCCTATTTTTGCTCAAAGCAGACGGCTGGTTTTAAATGTGCAGACAGTAGGTTATTTTAAGGTGAAAAGAAAGTGAATCTTCACTTTATCTTACTGTTGAAGGTTAATGCAGTATATCTATCTCTATCTCTATATCTTTCTATAGAGAGAGATATAGGCTAGTGTACACAGAATACTGACTCATTGAATATTAGAGGCTATCAGCTTTCCTAGAACATGGTATGCTTTCTGTAATTCAACTTCTTCCTAGAGTCCCACCTGAAGAACTAATTACTCTCCCCACTGTTTAACTAGGTATGTGAAGAGAAAGCGTGATTGTTAGGCCCCGTTTACACGAGGACGCTTGCGGGTAAAAACAACAAAATATTTTATCGGAAGTGCCTTTCGTTTAGACGGTAACGGCGTTTTTGGGGCTTAAAATCGCAAAAAATCTGAAACCACCCTCCAGAGTGGAAAACATGCATACGCTCCGCCGTATCGTTTCCATCTACACTGCAAAGACGCAAAACTCTGCTGAAATCTGCTCACGTCGCGTACGCGTTTACGTCACATACATGCGCCAGTAAATAAACAAACAAACCTGTCGGAATATTTCCATGCGTTGGACCTACAAGCTGCTCTGGCAGCTACCGGCGGTAGCTATGTTTTGATTTTTGCGGTGCAGATACGCGAAGAAGGAAGATTCTACCCATGCGCTCAGACATGGCGGTGTTGTGTGAGAATGTATCACAGCACCACCTAGTATGCATACCCATTCGAATTCCACACACTTTTTACGTCACCGTATGCACGCAGATTTCCTCCCGAAAATGCTTGTCTAAACGCGGAATAAAAAGTGAAGACGCAAAGCCACTTTTGCGTCTTCTGTTCAGACCGTCATCATGTAAACGTGGCCTTAGAAAGCATGAGCATAGAGAGTCCATATCGATTTATTATTATTTATTTAAATTTCTTGTGAAAATGCGTGCGTCTGGGCCGACTGTCCAGACGGATCCGGCGTTTTCGGTGGCCGAAAACACTTTTTTTAAACCAGGTCCCAGGAAACGGCCCATTTGCGTTTTCGTGATGGGATTTGTATGGACGCCAAATATGCAAACGATGACGTCATTGCCCCCACCCCCCCACCAGGAGGGGAACCTAGAGGCCCTTCGAATTTGTTTTGTTTGATTTCATTTGTATTATTTTTATCGCTTTGAATACAACCCCTTGGTAAATTGAATGACTAACTGTACATTCAAAAGTATTATCTGCTCAATCTTAAAGGTTTAGAAACTGCTTTCTCTGCCTGTCTTGGTTGGGAACTAGCGCCACAGAGTGGCCTTGAATATATACTAGTACAGTGTTTCTACAGCTAGTTTTTGCAATGAGTCCGTCTTTACGGAGGTATTCCTGAAACGCATCAAAGGAAAACGGAGGGGAAAATATTGTTTTCGCCCGTGTGAACGTGGCCTGAGTTGGTAGACGCTGATGATGATGGTAATCGTTTTGGGAGGGTAAGGAAATGAGCACACGTCATCAGCAGCTCCCTCCTCTGAGTCCCCAAGGGACCCCCCCCCCCCCCCCCCCCCCGCATTGGCACATTCTAGATGTTGTTGAACACACATAAACACTGTTCGCACCTGAACACCCCTTTAGGCTCCGACACTCCCGCAGAGAAATTGGTTAAGAGAGTTTCTACCAGCCAATGCCCATTACTCACACGCACACACACACACACACACACACACACACACACACACACACACACACACACACACACACACACACACACACACACACACACACACACACACATGCCACACATTTACAGAACAAAGTTTGCCAAGATTGTGTTCTGTTGTCTCGTTCACCAACAAACACATACATACAGTACATATGTATTTAAATACCAATGTACCCGCATACAAATAGGAATGGAATAAAACACACAGTCACACGTAGACACCGACACAAACAGAGAACAGAACTAACTATGCCGCGCTCTGTATATCACGCCTGTAAGCAGAGTTTTTGTAGGCGGCTCCTGGCCCAGGCATATGACAGAGGCCCCTAGTGGCCCCTAGTGAACACGAACTAGCCAGGAAACAACAAAGTTAAGTCTTCTTAATGCTATAACAACGTCACTATTGTTGTTATTTGTATCAGAAACGTTGTTATTTATATAAATAACGGATACTATGGTTACCACTATGGTTTTTATTTATATAAACAACAGCAAGTAAGGTTATGGTTGATATTTATACAACACCGACTAAGGTTACATTTTTGTTATTTATATAAATAACAGAAACTACCATTACAAATATTGGTGTTATTTGACAGGAAGGCGACGGGGCGACTGGATGATGACACAATGAACCATGTATGTGTTTGATGATTCTCGGGCTGTTGAAAAGTAGTGGAGAGCCAGTGAGCAATGAGAAGAAAGCACTGTAAGAATATAGCAGGACACAGCATGAGTAGGGCAAGTGTGTGTGCCTGAGTGTGTGTATGTGTGAGTCTGTGTGTATGCATGTGTGTGTTTGGTGTGTGTGTGTGTGTGTGTGTGTGTGTGTGTGTGTGTGTGTGTGTGTGTGTGTGTGTGTGTGTGTGTGTGTGTGTGTGTGCGTGCGTGCGTGTGTGTGTGTGTGTGTGCGCGTGTGTGTGTGTGTGTGTGCGCTTGTGTGTGTGTATGTGTGTGTGTGCATGTGTGTGTGTGTGTACGTGTGAGTCTGTGTATGCATATGTGTGTTTGGTGTGTGTGTGTGTGTGCGTGTGCGTGTGTGTGTGTGTGTGTGTGCGTGTGTGTGTGTGTGCGTGCGTGTGTGTGTGTGTGTGTGTGTGTGTTTGTGTGTGTGTGTGTGTGTGTGTATGTGTGTGTGTTTGTATGTGTATGCGTGAGTGGGTGTGCATAGGTGAATGGTGAACAAAGAGGCCGGTGCCTCTTCTTTTATCCTTCTATCTCCATCCGTCCATCTCCTTATCTTTCTCTCTATCCCTCTCAGCCCCGCTCCTCCCTCCCTCTAAACCGAGGACCCGGAGGGACAGGCCCTTGTCCTCAATCTACCACGGCACACACCAATTCCAACTTTGGCCCACTTTTCCCCGGCACTAAAACAAGACGCTCAGGCTTAAAAGACCAAAAGGACAGATCTCAGTTGCCTCATTCCACATGCATTCCAGGCTATGTTGACAAAAGACCCCCCCTCAATAAAGCATACAAATTTGACCAAAAAAACATCCTTTCATCGTACGCTTCGCTCTATAGCATGTAACCTGGTTTTATGTACCGAGTGTTCAGTACTGAGTATGAAGTGGTATTTTTTGAGAAGATAGAAAGGCACAACCTTAAAACAAGATTGCGAGGGGGAGTGATGGTCAGCAAATGGCACAAGAGCCAGAGGAAAATGTAATAATTAACTCTCGAGGTTGTGTGACAGAATATGGTTTAAAGTCGATAAGAAAAAAAAAAGCAGGGGGAGTTGGATTTGCCTGATAACATCTGACATCGATGTGTCCCAAAAAGTAAATGCCCCACTGATAGGTAATGAGTAGGATTATTTCTGTAGAAAAAGGAAATGTCTTCACAATTTCTTAACCGTCAGATTGAGACACAACTGGGGCGGGCGTCTGGGGAGAGCTGCTGTTTCAAACTATGCCTCCCAAAAAAATAACCTTTCAATGCCTTGAACAAAGTATCAACTGTTTATGCTGTTGCTGTCCACAGAGCTATTCACTGTTCCTCTTCATTGCTATTTGATTGATTGACGGGTTGACGGATACATAGTGGTCACCTACCATCTCCACCTGCCGGGGGTCGAGGTTGGTGGGTGCAGTGGACGGGTCGGCAAAGTGGATCTTCTTCCTCTCCTTTGGTTCTCCATCGACGTCGGTGGACAGAGACGGGTCCATCGCTCCAGAAGTTGTGTGTCTCTCTCTCCCGCGCTCTCTCTCCGAGGGGAGAGGGGGTCCTCGATACCTTTGGTCACTCTGATTCCTCTGGAGCAACCTTCCACCGGTGGCTTATTAGTCCTACTCCGCAAACTGCAAATCTAGCTCCTCTGTCACTTTTGCACCGTCTAACTCTCTCTCTCTCTCTCCTCTCTCACACTTCTTGTTGACTGTGGCTCTCTGGTCTCTGCTGTGTGTGTGTATGTGTGTGTGAGTGTGTGTGTGTATTTATCTCTCCCTCCCTTCCTCTCTCTCTCTCGTGCTCTCTCTCTCTCTAACTCTCTCTCTCTCTCTCTAACTCTCTCTCTCTCTCTCTCTCTCTCTCTCTCTCTCTCTCTCTCTCTCTCTCTCTCTCTCTCTCTCTAACTCTCTCTCTCTCCCTTCCTCTGTCTCTCTCTCTCTCTCTCTCTCTCTCTCTCTCTCTCTCTCTCTCTCTCTCTCTCTCTCTCTCTCTCTCTCTCTCTCTCTCTCTCTCTCTCTCTCTCTCTCTCTCTCTCCCTCACTTTGTCCCTCTCTCTGGCTCTGTCCCTCCCCACAACCGGTCACATCAGAGCTGAATGGGGCGCGTATACTTAGATCTTAGCAGCAAAGCAGAGGGAGTGTGAGTGAGGGGGGAGGGGGCCAGGGTCCAAAGATGGGCGGAGACTAAAATAGGAAAGTAGAGGGTGGCCAACCAATCGCAAGCGAGCATGGACCAGAGGGGAGGGGTGGGGGAGTAGAGGAGGATGAATGTCTGGAGCTAGCTAAGCCCAGTTTGATTTGTAATCAGAAACAAATAATAATAATAACATCATCCCTGGGAATCTCATCCTCTTTTGGCTTCTGTTTGTGAACGACAGCGCGAGCTGTGCTGGGGGGTCAGAGGGGTCAGCACAGAGTCCGTTTCAGAAACAGCTCTAGAGCACTGTCCCCATTAACAGCTATTTTAGAGTTTTTTTAGAGACCTGTTTGCAGATCACTGTCTCCATTATCTGTATTATACACAGTGGTGCTTCCTATAGATACATAATTGTGTCAATTCATGGTATTTCAGTACTCATTACTGGTATTTTAGACGGTTACGTTTCCTATATACAAGCATTGGGCATTGACACACACAATAAATTGTGTGTGGGTGTGTGTGCGTATGTGCGTGTGTGTGTTTGTTTGTGTCGATGTGTGTTTGCATGGGAGCTTGAATATGTGTGTGTGTGTGTGTGTGTATTGTGTGTATTGTGTATGTGTTTGTTTCTATTTGTGTATGTGTGTGTGTGTGTGTGTGTGTGTGTGTGTGTGTGTGTGTGTGTGTGTGTGTGTGCCTTTTGTTTGTATCTGTGTGTGTCTTTGCTTCTATTTGTGTGTGTTTGTTTGTGGGTGTGTGTGTGTGTGTGTGTGTGTGTGTGTGCGTGTGTGTGTGTGTGTGTGTGTGTACATTTTGTTTGTATCTGTGTGTGTATGGATGTGTGTGTGTATGTTTGTGTATGTGTGTGTGTGTGTGTGTGTGTGTGTGTAGGTGTGTGTGTGTGTGTGTGTGTGTGTGTGTGTGTGTGTGTGTAGGTGTGTGTGTGTGTGTGTGTGTGTGTGTGTGTGTGTGTGTGTGTGTGTGTGTGTGTGTGTTTGTGTGTGTGTGTGTGTTTCTGTTTGTGGTCGTGTTTCTTTGTGTCTATGTTTTCATGCGTCTTTCTCCTATGCAGATAGAGAGGAGCCACATAAATTAGCATTAATGGGGGGAGTTGGTTCATTGTTTTGGCCCCTTAAGGCTGATAGAGGTTAGAGGACATGATACATGCACGCCTAACCAGAGGAAGAGAGGACAGTGGAGAGAACATGAGATTGTGAAGGAGGGCAAAGGGAGAAGGAGCGGGCATTTTATGTTTGTTCACTACCACAAGGAAAAAATAGGTTACGTGGAAGGCGGCTGGCGATGTATTCGGCTTCTGGGCGGAGAACGGCTTTGGCCTCTGCCATAGAGAAGAGGTGGTAGAGGAGAACGTGCAGAGAGTTTGAAACGGGGGGTTGTAGGGGTCATTTTTGATGATGGAGGATAGGGGGAGGAGGATTAGGGGGGAAAAAGGGTGGTGGGAAGCAGGTAGCGTGGTTGTATAGAAGGTGGAGGTGGCTGGAGGAGTTATTGGTGGTGCACGCCCATGTGTGTGTGTTTGTGTGTATGTGTGCGTGTGTGTGTTATGTGTGTGTGTGTGTGTGTGTGTGTGTGTGTGTGTGTGTGTGTGTGTGTGTGTGTGTGTGTGTGTGTGTGTGTGTGTGTGTGTGTGTGTGTGTGTGTGTGCGTGTATGTGTGTTTGTGTGTGTGTATACTACAGCCTCCGTGATGATTTTTGGTAGATCTGAAGTACTGCTTCCCCCCTGGAAGCTAATCGTAGCTTGTCGCTATGCTACTGAGAAATCAGCTATGCCAAACAACAGGATCCTGCAATAGTGTCTTAATTATCTTACAGCAGTTTTAACATTGTCAGCCGTTCACATTAACATTTGATATTGTAAGTAGGAGGGTTTGATGGATTTGCTGCATGTGGCACTAATCTGCACTATCTGCACTGTGAAGGCACCATGTGCAATCAAAGACAAATATTGTGAGAAGTTAATTAAACCACTAGCTGAACAATTAGGAACACAGTATAATAACTATGTTCTGGTATGGACGAATTGAAGGCTGGGAGAGGAGAGGAGATAACAGGGAAGGGGAGCAGAGGAGATACAAGAAGAGGGCTGGACTGGAGAGCAGGTGAGAAGCAAAAAAAAAAAAAGAAGAGAGGAGATAGTAGGGGAGCAGATGAGAGGAGGAGAGGAGGAGAGAGGAGAGGAGTGGAGAGGTGAGGAGTGGAGAGAACTAGATAGATAATAAATAGACAATCATGCAAGTGTAACAGAGCTTGAACTTGGTGGAACAGACCAATACTATAAGTGGTTGTCCACCATTTGAAAGTGCATTTTTTTTATATAGCTTTTCAAAAGTTAGAGAGTAATCTAGGTGTGCTTCCACCATGAGAAAACACATTACAAATGTATTTTTCTCATGTTGACGGAACATATGCTATCTTTCTGCCATTCTAGCAGCTTGACATAGGTGTTGTGTTTGAGTGCTTCAAGGCATAACTGCTGAAATGTTTTGTTCCGTTTTTGCGGCGTAACGCTTCTGAAGAAGAATTACAGGAATAATCAATGTAGTTTCTAGTGTGTGACAGGTGTTGGTGTGTGTGTGTGTGTGTGTGTCTGTGTTGACACACACACACACACACACACACACACACACACACACACACACACACACACACACACACACACACACACACACACACACACACACACACACACACACACACACACACAAACACTCACACAAAGGGGGACTGCTACAGATATCAGGGACAGCTTGAGTGTGTAACTCTATCCCACTAAAGAGGGGCCCACATCCTGCTCCATTCAGTGGGGGAGAGGGATGATATTAGGGACCCGACCAGACCCCCCCAGACCCCATCAGAACATTGAACAATATCCAAACGTTATTTGGTATGGCCTATATTTTTGCCGTTTAAATACATTTATGTATCTATTTTACTACAACCAATTGTTCATCAATCATTATTAGCTTTTACCTCAATAATCTAAGAATTTGGTTTCCCAGGAGCTGTGTGGATAATGAGCAGATGTGGGAACAAATGGATTTGTAGGACAGAAAATGGTGGAACGGTGAAATGTTACATTTGTCAGGATCACAGCGGGGGCTTTGTCCCCTCGCGGCAGGTGTTCTTTTAATCAGGTAGATGTTTAGAGGATGGCATTGCGTTTCACGCAACCCTTCGTATTAACTCAATCATCGGCTTCTGTCTGATCACAATCACTATTTACTGCTACTACTAACAGCTAGCTACTTGTTCTCCGAAGATAGACAAGTAGCAGGCGTTGACAAGATGCATTAGATGGGCTAGCTTGGTCTGGCTGCTGCAGCTGTCCATTGATGCAGCCTACCCCTCAGGATCTGCGTGGGATTGGGCAGCGGCGCCACCTCCTGGCATGTATGTTTATATTTGTTTGAAGTCGTTCACACAGAACGTAGCCTCCAGAAAAGTCGGAGCACGTTATAGGCTCTTCATTACTGACTTGATAAAAGTAGCCTCCCACATCAATCAGATGATTTAGGTAGAATGATAGGATACAAAGACCAGATAATTAAAAAAATCGAAATCAATAAATACGTTAATAAACTGTTTGGAGATACAACTAAACAGCAAACAATTGTAAAATCAAATTGTAGCCTCTATATCTAGCATCTCTTGTAACACTTTTGTTTTAGAAAAAAGGCACTTGTAAGATACGTTCAATATTTAAGGAACCTTGCAATAGCCTAACTCAGCCAATAGATGGTACTCTTTTGTCACTATTTTCCATAAGGAGTTTTGAGAAGAGCAATTTCAATAGTTATAAAGCCATACTATCTATGGTACCTCAAATAATAACTAAGTATTCAAACTATATGAAATAATAAAGGAACAGGGTAAAGGGTAATATAAGAGAACTCAAAGCTTTGTGTAAGCCAGTCTATTTATATGTTAATATTTATCGTAGCCTATTGACCATCTTTATTTGAATCGGCCGCAATAATTCACTCAAGTGGAAACCCGGCCTACCTGTGTCAAACGGATCCCGATTTTTTGATCCGATTTGAATACCCCGTATTTATGCCTATTCATGTAGCTGTAGTCACCCCACATTTTTACAAATTTTGTATAGTGTGAAAGAAAGAGGAGATAAAATGTCGAACCCAAAAATAGTGGCCACAAAAAATTGCAGAAGAGAATATCTGCTCCTTCGCGTGCTCACAGTTGGAACCGGAGCAGCAACGAAGGTTGTTGAAGCGATTCTTGGAAGACGCAACTTTTTGACACTCTTCCTGCCTGAACGTGAGGACCAATCAACAGGAAGTTTCGACGGGGACGCGAAACTGAAGAAGAAGCCATTAAACAAGGGTAGCATACGAAAACCACAAAGCGAAGGACGTGTTAGCGTGTTAGCATTTTAGTATAAGTGCTAATGAGTAATTCCTTTTGTTTTTGTTTTGGGGTGGTGAGGGGGTGGGTGGGAGTGGTGGGCGTAGCAGGTGGAAGACACAGAGAAGGCAGGGACCGAGTAGGAGGTGGCAGTGTGGGGCAGTGATTTAATTATCACCCTACAGCCCCCTCCAGCCCCTTACTCATAGCATCAATAATGCATAGCCCCCTTGTTTCCACTGCCATAATTAATCCTCCTTTACTATAATTAAAAGCCAAAAATCCCACAAGATGGTTCAGCTTGGACGGCCATGGGGTTGGGTTGGCACGGCAACTGATGGAAAACTGTGGCTCAGACACACAGACTCCTGAGATCTGACGGACAGATAGACATACTGACAGGCAGGCTGGCAGACAGACGGTTGGATGGAATGACAGACAGATAGACTGACGGACAGATGGACAACAAACGGATAGAGTGACGTGACAGGCAGACGATAGATAGACAGATCATCCGAGAAACAGCCTGGT
>NC_044049.1:12945517-12953017 GCF_902167405.1 Gadus morhua | reverse complement strand
TAGTTTGATTTCGTTCGTTTTTAAATATCGGCTTTTCATGCACACTGCAAGAATTAGTTGTTTGGACTTAAATAGGCCTACTGAAATATAATAATTATCATGATCATTAGCATAATAATCAAGAATAATAGTCATAGTTATGCATAATAATCATAATCATAATAATCATACATATAATATTATGGGGTAATTATTATCATTAGATTTCTTAATGACCTATAGGTCCTATTGGCTAAGCATGCAGGAGGGTTAACAAAAAATAGTTGGGTCCATTTAAGCTTTGTTTAAGCTGTACATTTTTAAGACTTCTTCTTTCATTTTGATATGGTAAAATGACATGTATTCCGAATATGGTCGCTCATTTAATCCAACCTCCATGAACCAAAACCAAAAGTCTGCGTATACCGCACTGTAGCTTTGATTGAATTGTGTTGGAATGTTGCCAGAAGTGTATGGACGTCACGAGCGGTGAAAGTCCCCCCCCCCCCACCCCCATGGGATCTGTAATGTGCCCTCTGCTGCCGGGATCCGCTGCGCGAGGACGCAAGAGGGCACACGGAGAACAGCGGGGAATTAAATGAGGGAACCGTCTGGCTTTCAACTTGAGACCGAACTAACGCAACGTTCTCCGTTATAATAAAACCACTGTTTTATAGATGATATTGTATATACAACTTACACTCCTTAACTATCCAACTGCCAAAACAGAAGACATTCTGATCATCCTTAGGCCTATAGCCTTTGTCCTAAACCGTGTAACCAAATAGAATAAGCTTTATCTCCGGCCTAAAATAACGCAGTCATTTCTCCTCTTCACCCAGAGCCACAGAGCCACGATGTTGACGAGGCTTTTCAGTGACCCATCGCTGCAGTCGGACGTTCACAAGTACTCCGGCTGGGCGGAGGACAGCGAGAGCGAGGACTCCAAGATGAAAGACGACGACCTGGACCACGAACGCTGCCGACTGGGTGATGACGACACGGACGACCCCGAGCTTAGGGGCAGCGGCGCTCACTCCGAAAACCTCGGGGAGGACGACGATGACGACGACCTAGGTGAGGACGAGGAGGATGAGGATGATGAGGGTGCTGGCGAGGGAGACGCAGAGGATGGCAGGCCGAAGAAACGGGGGCCCAAGAAGCGTAAAATGACCCCGGCGCGCGCCCAGCGCTCCAAGGTGCGCCGCCAGAAGGCGAACGCGCGGGAGAGGACGCGCATGCACGACCTGAACTCGGCGCTCGACAGCCTGCGGAAAGTAGTGCCGTGTTATTCCAAAACACAGAAACTCTCCAAAATCGAGACTCTCCGGCTGGCTAAGAACTACATATGGGCTCTGTCTGAGATACTGCGCTCTGGGAAAAGGCCCGACCTCGTGTCCTACGTCCAGACGCTGTGTAAAGGACTGTCCCAGCCCACTACGAACTTGGTGGCCGGCTGCCTGCAGCTGAACTCCCGCAACTTCTTAACAGAGCCGTGTCAGGAGTCGGGCAGATACGCGTCCAGTTCGTTCTCCGTGCACTCGTATCCGTACCCGTGCGCTCGCCTGGCCAGTCCGCACTGTCAGTCGGGGTCGAACTCCCTTCCGCTGAGGACACATGGATACTGCTCGGCCTACGACTCCCTGTACGGCGGGAGCGGGTCCCCCGAGTACAACAGTCCGGAGTACGAGGGTCCTCTTAGCCCGCCGGTTTGCATTAACGGCAACTTTTCCCTCAAGCACCAGAGCCCACCGTCGCCTGAACACGAGAAGGGATACCACTACTCTATGCATTACTCGTCCGGCCTGGCCGGCTCCAGACAAACCCCCGCCCATAACCTGGTGTTCGGATCGTCCGGAATGCGGAGCGGCATTCACAACGAAAACGTGCTGCCTTATCACGACGTGCATCCGCATCACGAAAGGCCCCCCGCCTATGATGAACTGAACGCGTTTTTTCACAACTAATAGTAGTAATGAGGAGCATAAGAATTGAACACGCGCCTCTTACAATCAACGATCTAGCACATTCTAATAAAGTTTCACTTGTCACGCCCATCCATGCAACTTTCAAGCTTACGAACGGAGAGTTATGGTGGTCGCACACCCGATTCTTATTTTTTGTACATCTTTGGTTTGCGATTTGTCATGATTTATTTTTGATTCACCACCATATAACCCTTCTATATACAACTTCAAAGAAACACAGGAATTTGTACGACCCTGTTTGACTCGCGATGTAAATGCTAAACTATGGTGGTCAATGTCATGTTGAGTTTTTAATGAAAGAAGAATCAGCATTTTTAAGGAAAGCAATCGTTTAACATCTATGCAAGTTTGATAAAGAATTGCAAAGACTACCGCGAGGTAACAATCCCCTAAAAACGGTCATTTTGAGGCCTATCTTTCACCTTATCTGGGCACACACAATTGTACAGGGCAAACGCACGCACGCACACAAACACACACGCGCGCGCGCACACACACACACACACACACACACACACACACACACACACACACACACACACACACACACACACACACACACACACACACACACACACACACACAGACACACGTGTACATATAAAAAGAGCAAACGAAATTGAGAAATGTGGGCCTATAGCCAAACACGTTTTGAATATTACACACAAGAAAAAGAAAGAATGAAAATTCCTTTACGATGATTTATAACGTTTTAGCACTATTCTTTATTTTCACCATCGTTTTATTGGGGAAATGTGTAACAATTTCATATTTTAAATTGTACTATTATTATTATTATTTATACATGTATTTATTGTGTTAAATTATTAATAATGTTGCTGGTCCTGGGAAAGGGGGATCCATGTGTTAATGGTTTTCTTTCCCTCATGAAAAAGTTATAATTTGTATGCAATGTGTGTTAAAATAAACGATGATAAATCTATTTGAGGACATTTATTTGTAGATTTATTAGTCACGTTGGCTCAATATTAAATTGTTAGAGATGTTATAGGTTATCTTATGCTTGTTAAAGCTATAGCATTATTTTTGACATTAATTATTATGTTAATAGTTAACATGACTCTTTTTAAAGCTTTCGGTAAACTGTTTGCTAGCAGAACATATAACAGTGCAATGCATAGAACAATCTCCTGAACACAAAGATTATATTCCAAAGAAGTAAATCCACTAGTAGTGTGTCTCACAAACACACCTTTTTTTTTTTTATTCGGTTTTGCATAGCTCTATTTATCGATGTTTTAGAGTATCTTGGTAAAAAAAAAAATAAAATATGTCAGTCAATATGATATTAATAGGATTTAGTATTTCATATTTTTGATTTAATTAGTTCAAAACAGAACAGTATTATAATTTTGTCATAAATGCACATTTTGAATGTATGTGTGCATCAAATAGTACGGCAGGCAGGCATGTCTATATGGCTACATTTACCACGAAGTTAGAAATCTAAGACACTACAGGCCTGTAATTGACTGAAATCGAGGCCCCAATTAAATTTGAGAGTTGATAATCCAACCTAATCATTCACATGGATGCATACTTATGCAAGTGGTAAGCCTACGCATCATAAGCATGTTTATGCTGGCCTAAACCCAGAAATAAAAGTTGACCTATAGGCTGCTATATGTAAAAGTGAGATTAGGGTCTTGGTTATCATGGATTTTTACTATTTTGACTGACTTTGTCATTTCATTAATAATACAACCTTTTGCTAATGTGGATCAAACCTCATCATCCTGGTCAAATGAGAGACAGACCTAAGGCCTTGACATTAATATATTTTCAATCATTTATTTTACTAACCAATGCATTTAAAAATTTGCATAATCTTTGCGTAACTCAAAGCCAACAGGATTTTCAAAGAAATAGCAATGTTTACGGCGTATTTAGGCTAAAACGTTTCCACATTGTAAAATGTAGGCTAGCCTAAATTATTTAAAATGTTGGTTTTTCCTTGATGATTTTCAACTAACCTCGTTTGGCAATTACCTATGAAAGTCAAATAATGCTCGAGACTATTCATGTTGTTTTTTGCATGTGTTACACAAAATAATGGATTTAATACTCCCTGACTTTCACAGGGACTTGTAGAATACCGGTCATCTTAAACAGAGAAAAGCTTACGTTTGCCTACAAACTCACATAAACACACACACACACACACACACACACACACACACACACACACACACACACACACACACACACACACACACACACACACACACACACACACACACACACACACACACACACACACACACACACACACACACACACACACACACACACATCACACATAGGGCATCATGCATTTTGGGCACACACAATGGAAGGGGCAGCCGTTGCCCTCACGCCTCCCTTGTGCCCGGATGAGCCGTTGCCACCCCGGCTGGATTTGGAGAAGTGCCCCGGGACCCATATGTTCCGCAAAATGTCCAGGGCGCCATTAGCTACAGTAAGGACACCCGGCGCTCAGGGGATTGGCGAGAATACAGTGAGCAATATAAATTCTAGTAAAATAGATAACAAATGTAGACCCTTATTCAATTTTGTTTACACAATAAGCCTAGACCAAGCACAAATGGAGCCTAAGGAGAAATAACTCGACATTATTACTGGAATAAATCATATATTAATGGCCTAATGCAGACCAATAACAATTTAGTCGAAATTCCTATCGCAATTGCAAAGTAAAAATATATTTTCAATCGCCCCTCCATCTGTTTGAATTTGGGTCGCGTCTAAAGGCTAAAGCCATTGATTATCATGTTCATATAAAATATATAAAAACAATTAGCCTAATGATAAATACATTTAATAAACGAATGACAGAGGAGGATATGCCTTTATTAGTCAATTCCTTTCACAACTATAGGCCTATATAATTTGCTTTATTATGGTTTTGGCGAGTATGTGTTTTCTAAATAATGTGTGGTCTAATCAGAAAATAAAAAAAGTTTTGCAAGCAATATTGGAATAGCAAGAACGAACGCGCCAATGGGAGAGGACATCTATCAAAATATTCTCCCGTCCGGAGAGAGATGTGCTCGCTTTCCAGAGGCGGAAGTTGGCAGCCATGGCAGAGAATTGCGTGCCAAGTTCCTTAATGTTCCCCAGCACCACCACGCGCTCTAGAGAGGACACCCGTGCGCCTTGCCGATGCCGCGTGCCAGTTCACCAGGCCAGAGTGGCACTGCTGGGAGGAGTGTATGTTTCTTTCCTAATTTTGTGGCATCTGTTCATTATCCAGCACGATTAAAACGAGAACGTTCTTTATAAGTTATACCCTTCGCCACACACAGACACACACACACACACACACACACACACACACACACACACACACACACACACACACACACACACACACACACACACACACACACACACACACACACACACACACCAAATGTGTGTGTCTGTCAAATACATTACGTTTTCACCTGTATGTTCATTGGTTCATTTAAAAGGGTTTCATGTAAATGTTTTACAAAATTGTCACTGTGAAACATATAGGCCTACATTTAATGTTGTAATCTTAAATTTGCTATGCTGTTCGTTTGAGTTATAAGGTAATAGGCCTATTAAAACTAAACTAAACGAATTTACTTTAGAGTCATGCAAAACTTTATATCTTTCTTTAGAAATATGAAAACACTCAAATTAAAATAATTATTCTGGCTATATTTATATATTTGTGGATGGATTAACTGCATTATTCATTAGACTCTAAATCTCCTGCCACAACTTAATTTAAAAACTTCCAACTCCACTATGTCCTCCCGATGAATAGTGTGTGAATGAATCTCGCTGTTTAAATTAGCATGTTCATGCCCACTCTTTTTCTCACTCAACTTGGTATGAAAAATAATGGGAAAAGTGTTTGTCCAACGTAACAGTCAATAGTGCGATTATCAAAATGTCACAGGCACTGTGGTGTGAATTCTAATTAAACGTCTCGCAAAAATCCAAAAGTAATGCGAAAAATTCTTATTTGGCTAATAAATCACATAAGCAAAAAGAAAAACAATGATACATTCAACACAGTTGGACATGATAATAGTCTACAACGCAACACAACCTAAAAAGCAAATAAGTATATAATGTAGTTTCAATAAAAGTCAAACTATATAAGGAAGACTGCTTCACCAATGACTGCAAATGCAAACATGCAAATACACTTCAAACAAAAAACATTAATCAATTATTTATTCAGCCACAAATCCCCCCAAAAAATCCATACATGCCCATGCATTCATAGAAGCACACACACACACACACACACACACACACACACACACACACACACACACACACACACACACACACACACACACACACACACACACGCACGCACACACACACACACACACACACAAACACGCACATACACAAACTTTACAGACACATACAGACAACGAAAGCTTTGGGGCAGAAGTGTGTGTGCGTGTATCTGCGTCTGTGTGTGAGTGTTTGTGTGTGTGTGTGTGTGTTTGTGTGCGTGGGTGTGTGCTCACGTACACACATGCACCGACTGACACCCACACAACTACAAACCTATACAAACAGTACCAACAGTACATCTGACAGTCAGAACTCACACTAGGCCAGCACGGAGGCAGCGGCAGCGTCGGCAGCGGCGGCAGGCTCTTCAGCAGACTGGAGTCCCCAGCGCTGCCCCCGCCTGACGTGGGGAACAAGGCCGTCCCTGGCAGCGGCGCTCCTCTTCTCGGGGAGACTCCTCAACATCTGTTGGTTATCACACAATTGGACTGCAGAGGGCCATTGGAGATGCCGAGTAGAGAGCTGGAAGACGGGATGGGAGGAGGGAAGGGAAGGGAGGCGCCCAACGAGTGACAGCCATAGACTGGGGACTGGGGGGATAGGAACCGGGGACTGGGGGGATAGGAACCGGGGGTTGAGGGGACGTGAACCTGGGGTTGAGGGGACGTGAACCTGGGGTTTGGGGGGATATGAACCTGGGGTTGAGGGGACATGAACCTGGGGTTGAGGGGACATGAACCTGGGGTTGAGGGGACATGAACCTGGAGTTGAGGGGATATGAACCTGGGGTTGAGGGGACATGAACCTGGGGTTGAGGGGACATCAACCTGGGGTTGAGGGGATATGAACCTGGGGTTTGAAGGGAAAATAACCTGGGGTTTGGGGGGATATGAACCTGGGGTTGGAGGGAACAGTGTGATGCGTTCCTCTTCGGTGGGCAGCCATCTTTAGGTTCTGGGTGGGGCCCACGGTTGACGTAACTAGAACAGGATGGGTGTGTAAGGGGAGGGGTCCCGGAGATGACAGGATACACGAGAGAGACATGGAAGGAGAGAGAGCGTGATTGGGCAGCCTTGAACTGGGACAGCGACCGGGGGTCCCGCCCCATGGTCGGGGGAGAAGAGGCCCCCGGTGGGAGGGGCTCTGACAGTGAATGTGTGTGAGTGTGTGTGTGTGTGTGTGTGTGGGGGGGGGGGGGGGGGGGGGGGGGGGGGGGGGGGGGGGG
>NC_044049.1:12698034-12945417 GCF_902167405.1 Gadus morhua | reverse complement strand
AGAGAGAGAGAGAGAGAGAGAGAGAGAGAGAGAGAGAGAGAGAGAGAGAGAGAGAGAGAGAGAGAGAGAGAGAGAGAGAGAGAGAGAGAGAGAGAGAGAGAGAGAGAGAGAGAGAGGGAGACAAAGAGGGTTTGAAATAGAAACAGGGAGAGACCGACCGACAGACAGAGAGTCAGAGAGAGAGAGATAGAAAGGTAGAGAGAGAGAGAGAGAGAGAGAGAGAGACAAATACACCTCTCCCAGCAGCTGTCTGCCTAATTCACCTAACACGGTGCTTGTGCTCTGATTAGAAAACAGATCTGGCCTCTAATTTACTGCTGACACCGGCTAATGCACTATATCTCAATCTCTCTCTGCCCCCCCTCCCCCTGTGTGTGCCCTGGCCTGGCGTGGTTGGACCGGACACACTATAACGCACAAACCCACATGCAAACACATACACACATACAAACACAGGTGACTTTGCCGGTGAGTGATCAGCGTTGTTTGCACGCCACACGGGAGGGACAAGTTCACATTCTTGGCGGATGTCTTGCAGGAGAGGTGGGGTGCAACTAATATAGGCTAATGTCACCCATTCCAGATGCATGCGTGTGTATTCATGAAATAGTTCTATCACAGAAGGAAATGGCTATATTTTTGATTAGCTCAATCTGGAGAAGCTCAATCGCACAAGGAACCAACACGTCCCCCACTGTGTTATTGCCTTAAAGAAATCTGTTTCAATGATTTAATGTCGCCTAATTGTTGATGACAAACCCTTTGGGACCAATTTGATCGAAACAGCAGACAAAAAAGATAGGATATGATAAGATAAAGAGAATAAATATAAAATGAATATCTAATATAGGTCGACAACATTCAGTATAAAAGGGATCAAAACAATCTTAACATTTAAAAAAAATCGTTCAAGCTGGGTGACTTAGAAACAGGCATGCTGGAGACATGGGTGCCATCACACCACATCCCCAGCAGGGGGCAGATGTGTGATGTTGGGAGTCGAAGGTGAAGGCACATTGATGCACACACACACACATACACACACACACACACACACACACATACAGGTTGGTTCTGTGTGCATCGTCCTATATTGCAGGATGGGGACTGAGCTGTTTTGTTGAGGGGTCGATTCGGTGGGAAGATTGTTTTTGTCCCTCTGTCAAAGAAAATCAAATCTATGTTTAGGTCTATGCTATTCCTGGTTTTAATTATTCTTCTTGTTTGTTCACTGTATATTCTGCCTGGCTAGAGGTCTTTTGTGTGTGTTTGTGTGTGTGTGTGTGTGTTTGTGCGTATGTGTTTGTGTGTGCGCGCGAAAGCGAAATCCCTTATATTTCCTCTCTCTTCCTCTATCTGCCTCCAGGGACTAACTTGGCATCCCTCCCTACTTTCAATTCTTGTTCCACAAACTGTCGGACACACACACACACACACACACACACACACACACACACACACACACACACACACACACACACACACACACACACACACACACTCACACTCTAACACACATGCACACATACAAGCCCCCCCCCCCCCCCCCCCCCCCCCCCACACACACACACACACACACGCATGCATGTATATATTTCTAAATCCATACACAAACCAGCTTTTACACTATAATGCACGTTGACAGGCAATCACACACGTTTAAAATGCACACACTCGTTCTCTCTTTCTCTCTCTCTCAATCGCCACAGATCTCGAGAACACTAAAAAATAACCCCCAGATCTACGCACTATCTGCGTAGATGGGGACATCAAAGGGTCAGAACATACAGTTCAAAGAGCTGAACACAAAAACACTGACTATATGAAGGTCTCTAAAGCTTGAAGCCTCGTGAGAACGATGCGAGGGGGGGGTACACGGAATGTCACGTTCTGTGTGCGTATTTTTATTGGAATCCTTGTTACCTTCGAGTTTTATATTTACAAACAACATTATATCTGTAAAACTGTCACCCATGCTTAGACACACACACACACACACACACACACACACACACACACACACACACACACACACACACACACACACACACACACACACACACACACACACACACACATCAACATATACAACACTTATGCAACACACACAGACTCTGAATCTGAAAGGCAGAGGAGCAAAACTTCAAAAGCAAACAGATAAATAAATTACAAAGCAGTCTGATTGGGATGAATAAGTAAGCAGGTTGATAAGACGGCAAACAGGAAATAGGAGCGAGGGAGTGATGCAGTGAAAGAGGAAGCAGAAGGGAAGACACAGAGGGCTAATGAGAGAGACAGAGATGGGGAGAAAGAGAGAAGGAGAGAGTCTTACAAACAGAAAGTCTGTGAGACAAGTAACGTCAACTAATGTGTTGTTGAACTGACAAGTTGATCCCTCAGTCACCAGTCACGGAATGATTACAATATGGTCGTTCTTCTCAGTGACACGACCCCAAGCTAAGGTACAAAGGTGGTTTAGTGTGGATGGTCAAGGTAAGCGATCGGGCTCAGTCTCATTGTATCTTTCCCCTAAAATAGTTGTTGTTCTTTTTGGTGGGGGGGGGGGGGGGGGGGGTGGTAGAAAGGGAGAACACGGGTGCAAAGGCAAGTATGCAAATGAAACAGTTATTATTGCATTGCTGAGATCAGGCAGCACGGCGCCGACATTAATAGGCTGATGAATATGCATGTAAATTTGCTAATTAAGTTAATTATTCTGCCGAAAATGCATTAGTCTTCCAAGGACATCTTCCCAGGATTCCAACCTGCTCCAGTCATTAGTCATGCGATATTTTACACTGGGCACCCAGACAAGAGGCTGGTGGTGGTGGTGGTGGTGGTTGTGGTGGGGGGGGGGGGGGTCAGCATGTACACAATGTGAGGTCATCACATGTTTCTGAGTCCACTTCACAAAGACGGTATCTCGGTGTAGGATATCCCCATGTGATCACAGAGAAGGCCAGACATTGGTGGCGTCTTCCGAAGGAGAGGGTCAACACACAGTGCTCTCTCGATCGCTACCTCTCGCTCAGTCTCTCTCTCTCGCTCTCTCGGTTACAACATTCCTCCTGCTTTACCCCCCCCACCCCTTCCCTTTTCCCCTTTCCTCTCCAGCAAATCCCCCCCCCCCACACCCTTTTCCTTGCTTTTTCTCTAATTGCTTATTAAAACCCTCTTAAATGAACTTTTTGTGCCAACTTTCCAACACATTAATTAATTGTTGTAGCCAATTAAGTGTCGCTGCGCAAATGAGCTCCAGCACAAACGGTCCTGCAGGGCCGTTCGCCACCCCCCCCCCCCCCACCCCCAACCCTCTCTCCCCTAGCACACACACCCACACAGGCCTCCCACTCTACTGCCTACTCGTGGATCCTTGCTCTTGAAAGGCGTAGCATCGATGGAGAGAGAGAGAGAGAGAGAGAGAGAGAGAGAGAGAGAGAGAGAGAGAGAGAGAGAGAGAGAGAGATTGAGAGAGAGAGAGAGAGAGAGAGAGAGAGAGAGAGAGAGAGAGAGGGGGGGAAAACGTTGGAAGAAAAACTTGGGGCTCCCAGATAAATGTGCTGTGCCATCGGTTTTGAGTGGTCCAGCAACGCATCCACTCCAGAGCTCTGTCGAATGACTTCACTTGGAATTTAGTAGTGGAATTAAAATAGGTACCCACCGTCAACTGATGATTGAAGGGTATTTTCATTGAAGTCAGAATCAAATCATTTGAGGGTATATAGCTTGAGTTATAATGGAAGGGGATGCTGATATGTTGACCACTAATTACCGTTGACAGTCTAAGCTCTTTAAATATAGTATTGTGATCATTTTAAATGGCCAAAAAAATTATACGCATCACCATATCACGCTATGTGGCTATATTTCTGAATGTGTGCATCTCTTTGTATCACATATAGGTGTGTGCATTGCAGTATGTTTGTATCGCAGTATATATGTATTTCTCAGTGTTAGTTTGTGTGTATGTATATCAGTGTGTGTATCTCAGTGTTTGTGGGTGTGTGCATCTCTGCTGTAGGACAAAAGTAGTCCTGTGAGTGTGCACATTGAGCCACTGATCAAAGAGCCTCATCAAATTCAACATCAAACCATCGAGAGATAACAGTGGCCCAAACACAAACACACTCTTAATCATTGCTGAACACAAATTGCTGGATAGGCCTATTGTGTTCTACCGTCCTGACTTACAAAACATGTCTTCAAGAGAAAGCGTACAGCGTTGCCTATTCTAGTCGGCGGGCTCTTGTCTCCCCGACATGCTGCCAAGAAGGGAAGCAGCGTGTCACCTTTATGGGCCCCCTCCTCCCCCGGAGGTGATGCAATGATTAATGGACGAGCCCCATGCACCGTCCTCAGGTGCTGATTTATCTGTCTCTCCGGGTCCCTGGGCCTTGGCATCACCATCGTCCTCTTTTTACTCCTTTCCACGCTCACCTCCCTCCGGGCACATTCGCCATCTTTTTTGTTTGTTGGCATCCTGATGGGCTACGGCGGGGGTGGGGGTGGTGGCATCCCCCCCCCCCCCCCACACACACACACCATGAAAAGACTGACTGCCCTCCGAAACACACACGGACACATACACGTTTTCCTCTCACTCATACTGTGCCCATGCTAGAGGGCAGGTGAGCCCCCCACTGTCTCCACTTGGGGGCGAGGGGAGGAGGAAGAGAGAGAAAGAGAGGGAATCAGCGAGAGAGATACCTCACTCCGAGGGCTCAGCTGGGCTAGTGTCTGCCTGCTGGACCGGGGGGGGTGCAGGGTAGAGAGGGGGAGTAAAGCATCTCTCTACGCCTGCCAAGAGAGAGGGGGGAGTGGACCGGATATCAATGAGGACCAATAACGGAGCAACTTGCTTCAGCAGAAACTCTCGATCACGAAGCCTCGCGCTCAATTTCTTGGGCTTGCGCTTTTAATCTCCAACCCCATCAGGGAGAAGAGTAGACAGGATGTGTGTACATGCCGAGACATTTAGGCATTACGGTATTAAACTTTGCTAGAAAATAACTGCTTTTCATTTAAATAGCTAAATCTTTTCTGAAGATTTAGTAGAATATAGAAGTGAGGCTTTCCCCATTTGATTACATTGGGGCAGGATATTTGCAGGGGATTTTAAGGCTTCACTTCTAGGTCTACTAATTATGGTCTCTGATCAAATAGGCTACATCGACATTGCTCTGTCAAGCAGGCACCACTTTTAAAAACCTGAACCCCCCAAAAAAAAAAAATATATATATATATATATATTTTCGTTTATTCAAATCGGTTTTTCCTATGCTTACCCTTCTCCTGCTCCTTAATTATCAGCATTAATTGTTTTATTGGTTCGAAGAATTAGCATATACGGTTAAAATAATTAATTCAAAAACAAAACATAGAAGCCACTATTCAAATTGCTTCGAAACTTGCACTAGGTAGACTGTAGTGCTGTTAGCGCAGATATGTGAAGGTACGCCACCTAGTGGTGAGTCAGATCCATAGCAAGTGACAATGTTTAGAAGGAACAATGCGGGACAGACGAATGGACTGGTCACATGTCCTTTAATAAACTAAACCGAGAAAAAACACGCAATACAAATGTTCTTTTATACAGCAACATGAAACTCCATCACATTTTGCCACCCCATTTCACAAAGCAAAACATACAAAACTGAATTACGGACCAGTGCTTTTTTTAGGCGCATTGTATTTTCCTTAATCTTTTTTAGAAAACAATTACACAAAAAGCTTTTGCTGCTCAGATAAGCAGGCAACGGGCAAACATGTAAGACAAGGCTATCAGAGCCCAACTGGAGAAGCTTCAATGGTGTGTGTGTGTGTGTGTTTAAGGGCAATCAGTCTTTCCATGTTGATGTAATCCATGTTCAGATAAGAAGCATGGGGAAAAGGCGCCCAGTTTTAAATAGGGCAGAAAGTTACTGATGGTACCATACATTTAGGTGTAAGTCAATTGCCTGGGATGTAGTTGTAGGTCGTAACAGCATTTAAATAAAAAGAAAGAAACACTTTTGATGCAGACGTCACATATTCCACATTTGATTGAGGGCAGAATAATTCATCAATGCTGCCTTAATTGGCCATGATCATTCAGGGGTCGCGAAGGTCAAAAGATGAGGCACAAGGGTTAAAAGTTGGAAAGGGGAGCAAGCCTTCATATTAAGCTAACCAGAAGAAAGCCTGCTGGTCCTTACTCCAGTGTTGCATTACTCTTAGTTGCACTGGACACACCAGCCTTGGTGGTATCTTTCAAGTAGCGTGCTGCTGTGGTCTCTTTGTAGAGAGTAATACGCTCACAGTGTGGTCAACAATGACAGTTGGTAACATTGAGGGTGTGATGGGTGAGAAAAACAATCTAAAACTCACTGCGGATATTTGCTGCTCAATGTTGAACAGTTTCCAGTGTTCACCTTTAATTCACTCAGTCATCCTTGGCCGTGAGGGGATAAGGAAGAGAGAAAGTGGCTTCAAGTGTTAAGTGTTGCCCTTAGTGGCATCCTCATTCAAACAGAACCCACCCCATGGGCTCAGAAATCCCTCACAACCTTAAGATCCCATTCACACCCATAACCACTCACAATCCTCCAGCACTATGGCATTTTTAACCAGCCTCTCTCAAGAGTATCATTCACAGCATCATCTGAAACATCCTCTCACCCATTCATTTACACACAACCTGTTGAGTCCAAACGAGGAGGCTCCTCTGCCATGTCCTACCGATCGGGCCCCTCAGGAGGGAAGGGGCCCCCTGGCGTCGCAGCGGTTGCTCGGCCCAGGCGCCCGGGGTCAGCGGGCGGCGCTGTGGGTGAAGCGCAGGTCCTGGTCCTTGGGGAACTGAGGCACGGCAGCGACCCCCCGTCCCACCGGAGCCTCCTCGGCGGCGGTGGAGGGTCTGGGGGAGGAGTCCGGCTCCTTAGCGCCGTGCCGGGAGCCCCGGGCGCCCTGCGCCTCCTGCGCCTCCTCCTCCTCCGATGACGACGGGTCGCGGTGAGAGATGAGCTGGAGCAAGGCGGCGGCCACCGCCGGCCGGATGTCCTGGCTGTGGGGCTGGGTGGAGGGGGCTGGCGGCTGGGTGGAGGGGGCTGGCGGCTGGGTGGTGGAGGAGGCACTTGGCTGGGTGGAGGCAGAGGAGGAAGAGGGAGGAGGGCCTCGGGGTGACGGCGGGCTTTGTAGCGCCAGAGACTGAATAGTCGTGTTCGCCACAGGGGTCTTCTTCAGCGCTGCACTGTCTGAATGGGGTCAAGAGAGACAATTGGTAAGAAGTTAAGACCGATTATAGGATACATGGTTAACACCATAATTACGGACACAGCGAGCATTGAAATTCTCAAGGGCCTTTATGGTTACACCAGGAAATTAAGACGTAGCTGATTTTTATTCCTACCTTCCCTCAAAGATGGCGGGTGACAATGTAAAAGCTGCACTGATAGCATTGTCTTTGGAAACTTCAGTTATTACACTTACAAGTTTACTTCCTCTCGTATGTATATTGGGGTTACTTTGATAACTAATGCATTATCTCATTGCATTTGTGTAGGATGTATGGCAATGATGCTCACCGTCTTTGGGTGGGGGGGGTAAATATTGTAACCAATTCATTGGCATAAAATAAATACAAGTAATTCCAAGATGTTAAGTTGCAACCCTCTGATGAAACGCCCATTATTTGGGGTATATTTATAAGGAACCTGGGAGAGTTGCCCATTCTCAAAATTCCTATGGAACTAAAGCTAAGGGAGGGATTGAAAGGCAGACGCCATGGTTACACGACAGGGCCGTTTTCCATGGAAACACAAACGTAACTTCCCAAGAGACAAACAGTTAATAACCGTTTTTTTTTTATACAGTTTTACATTTGTGTGAGCAGCAAACAAAGAAGGAAAGAAAACAAAAATGTGACAAACCAACGTTTAAAGGAAACACATGCAGGTAAAGTCTAAAGATTCAAATTCATTTATTTTCACTTGATAATTTATTAGACTTTTCTACATAAAAGACTGACAATACAGACTGTTTTGACTGCAACAGAAATTTCCTTGTGAGGATCAATGACACCTGTTCTGAATGAAATGAAGTGAGGAAAGACACAGGTGTGGTGTTGGAGGGCAACGGGGACGACAGATGCACAGGGGAAAGACATGGGGGGTGAACGGTATGGCACGCTTTTAACTCCCTTGCCTCTGAACGCTTTGCTTTCACTTACTATTGCCATTTTCAGGTTTATCAAACCTCCACCCAACCCTATCGCTACTCCCTGCATCCCCCGGCCCACTATCAGGTAGGAGGCGTCCTAAGCCTTTATTTAGCTCCTGCAGCCAGGGGTCAACGTTCCGAGGTACTAGACCAAATGTTACTTTTCGCAGAAAAAAAACGTGCCGGCCTGGTATGTTGTTCGACCTCTGCTGGGTGGGGGTGGCGGTGCAGTATGGTTGGGGTGCTTAACGCAAATCAAAAAAGGGTTCCAAATTAAGTAGCGACATTCAAGAGAAAAATATAGATCATCTCATTAATTTCTCATGGTAGTTTTAGTACCTGATTAGGTTAAACGAGGAAAGCGGGGGGGGCGGGAAACGATTCCTTCTACCGAGAATCCTGGCCTTCTCTATGTCAAACCCTTACTCAAGTCCTTTTATTTCAATCAATAACATCTCCTTAGTTCCAACCCTCTATATACTAAACCCAGACTTGCCCTTGCGCTCGGCGGTGGAAGCGGAGGAACCGCGTGCTAAGGCTTCCGATTGGACGCCGTTGCTCTCGTCGCCTTGCTCCGCCCCCTCACTGTGCGGCTTCATGATCTGGCCCAGGATGAGGGCCAGCAAGTTGGCCTGCTCCTCCTGGCTGAGCGAGGGCTCTCCGGGTGCCGGGGACAGCTCCTGGGGCTCCGGGGGGGGGTGAGGCCTGGAAGGTTGGTGCGGTGGCGGTGGCGGCGGCGGAGCGGCCTGGTCCTCTGACGCCCCCTGCTGGTGAGACGCCTCAGTGAGGGCGCTGAGGGACTGGCTGAGGCTGGTGGGATTGGAGACGTTGAGGAGCTGGGCCACCTGGGGCAGGGTGAGGTCCGTCTGGCCCTGGAGGAGGTTGAGCAGCACGGCCAGCTCTGTCTGGTTCAGCTGCTCTGCTGCCACCCCCAGGCCTGGAGGAACGCATAACCACCACAAGAAATAATCAAGTCACGCACTGATTATGCATCTTATTGCTATAACGGAATAATAGTTGAGATAACTTAATAGTAGGGCTGTAACGATACACCAACTCACGATTCGGTTTGTATCACGATTTTTGACCCACGGTTCGATACATCCCACGATTTTTTTTCATTTAAAAAGCATTTAATTTAAACAACACTAATATAACAATTAACTTAATGTAACATTTAATAACAAATAATTTGGAACACTGAACAGATTTGAACAGAAAGAATACTATTAAAGTATAGCTAAATTAATAAATAAATAACCAAAGATTGCAGTGGAAGGATGCTTGCAGGTAGGCAAAAACCCTCAACTAGTTTGGTTGGTTTAGTCAAATATCCTATTAGCGCTTCTTATTAGGCTATGTAGCTTAAATAATAAAACATAATCAGGCCGTATAGAATGCAACATGTTTAATAGCCTAACTTTCAGTAGATGGGAAATAACATGAATGTCTAACATGAACGTCGCAATTACGAGGCATAGTGTTACGAGTAACGTAGGCCTATGTGTGTGCGCGAGAATGGCAGTGTGGGTATGTGTGTGTGCGAGTGACGTCAGTGAGTGAGTGGACGAGCGGTAGCGTGTGTGTCTAATGAAGAAGCGAACAACTCCGGTAGAATAAAGTACCCATCCCGTCAATAATCTGTGGCCGCTTCATTCCGACCTATAAGCAGACAAACTGCCGGTCAAATCACACGAAAACAAAAGAGACAGGGATCACACAGGCAATTTCTTTCGCGCTTGGCACACTCTGGATAAATGTCGTTCATATCGCATATGAGGACTTCGACGGCTGTGGGAAATGCAATCCTCCGTAGCCACGGAGAGCTGTCATCACAGAGAGGGCATCTATTTGCATACTTACTTATCGATAAGATAGGGCGGTGTCAGCAGACTATTATTTAGACAAATTATTAGCAAAGTTCAATCGGACAATTTGACCGGAGAGTTAGAAAGGGTGTATCGCGCTTCTGCCTTCTCACACCGCGAGACAGGTTCGTGGCTTTGAGTGTCGCGATTTTGGTTTCGATACGCTTATCGTTACAGCCCTACTTAATAGTGTAATAATTTCTACATAAGATCCATAAATTGTCATTAAAAGTTTATATTTTCTTACAATAATGACAACTACAATAAGCCTTAAAAATGTAACGTCAGAAAGTAGTCCAAACCAATCGAACCAATTGGATATTAGTTCTGTTACTTTTGAAGTTACCTGACAGCTCATTGGCTGTGACCAGGGCGGAGGGCGGTCTTCCAGGCGGAGGGGGCGGGGCTGCAGCAGGACTTGATTGCGGCCGGCTGTTTTCCGTAACAGGCGGCCCTGCGGGGTCCTTGCGGGACACTTTGGGCACAGGCACTTCCTCGGGCTGCCCACTCTGGCGCGCACGCCGCCGCTTCTTGCTCCACAGCTCGTGGCAGTCCTGGTGGTGAGGAAGACTGCAGGCCGGAGAAGAAGAAGAAGAAGAATGATGGAATCGTGCATCGTGTTGTTTGGCCAGAGGTTGCACATTTTTGTGAAATGCTAAGATCCCCTATTTTAACTTTAAGTTTTCAATAAGTCAGCTGTCGTGACAGTCAATGTTTTAAGAAAAAATTGACACCGTGGATTCCATAGGAGAAAGTGCGAGGGCCATTGTCAAAACCCAACTCAAACTTTCTCAAGTTAGAAATAGAAAATAGAACTCGAAAACCCAACTAGAAAACCCAACTCATACTTTCTCAAGTTAGAAATAGAAAATATCTATTCTTTCCTAGGGAATTTCTTCCCTACAACAACTATAATCACTTGTGTCAAAAATAACCCTGCACAGGGTATCTATGGTGACGTCGCGTTTCCGCCGCTATACTCACTCAGGCGGGGGCATCCTGCTGGGCTCCACGTCACACAGGAAGTCACTGTTGAGGGCCTGCTCCGCCGTGCACCTCCGGGCCGGATCCAGGGTCAGCATTCGGTCCAGCAGGTCCAGGGCTTGGCTCGGCAGACTGAGGAGGAGCCGGTAAACTGTTCACTCAACTTTATTCATTAAATATGGCCCTTTCGGGGCAAAACTGCAATAGAGAGTGCCCAGCAAGTGAAATGACCAGGGAACAACTTCGGAAAGAAATACGCATATTGAGGCATCTTTAAAACCAAACAAAATAATTTCTCAAACAAAAACCAGCTAAAAGAATTTGCCCGCTTTGCTTATTCCCCGTGTTATTTTTAACATTATCTATGTCCAGATGCAGCCGTGATTTTTGTTGCACTCGCCCCCTCTTGCTGTGTAGGCGCGTTCCGAATGGGGCGAGCTAGTGACATGGATTATATTACCAACAAGTTTAGCAGCTGCCATAGCTGTATATTGGATTGTCCAACACCAGTAAGAATTCCAAAACCTCCTACACTCACCCTCGGGACTTAGTGAAATGTTGCCCTGCAAACAGAATAAGACAATATCAGACTTCCTAAAACGCATCTAACGTGATGAACATGATCCTAACTGTGCGCCTCAAGTCTCCAAGTCTGTGAGCATGTGCAGTGGCATGTGAAGACAGAATTTAAGTTTGTGGATTTGATATAAAAACAAAAAAAGATACAGCTACAGGAGGTGGTAACCCCTTTTTACACCACGAGAGCGGTGAGGTAACCAAAGACATGATTGATTTATACCTCGTCAACAATTAACCTTGGGTCATGCAATTCATTCAAATCCTTTAAGAACAAATAAAGGGTTATATATGTACACATCATTCAATTTAGCTGCTGCGGCTTATACTCCGGTGCGCCTTATAGTGCGGAAAATACGGTAGCTCCTATGGCAGTGCTTCAACAGTGAAGCCAAAAAGCGATATCCCGGGCCTCTGGCACTGTTTCCTGCAGCAATTTGTTGGGTGTTGTGACCTCTGAAATGACGTAGCTGTGCGTCTTGGCTGAGTGCACCAAGTACTCGTCCACAGCAATGCTCTGGCAAAACGGAGACTATATACATCTCATGCCCGATCGTGGACTGTCCAAGCGCTTGAAAAAAAACTGCACATTACGCCAAGTATCCGCCTTCACATACACCCGGCTGTAACGATGTGTCATGGATTGGGGTTGGTTATTACTGTGGTTACATACAAGGCAAACTCCTCGCGCAGACGTCGGCGGTACTGCTTCTTGGGCTTCATGGTGTTGAAGAGGGGGAGTTTGATGACGTCAGGCCACACCCCGGGACAGGGGCTCCCACACAGGCGGCTGGGGACGGACCAGACACAGACGGACCACGCACACGTCAGACCACAGAGCACGGCCATTCTTTATTTTGATCACATAATGTTATCGTCGAGCCTGTCTCCGTCTGCGGCGTGTGAAGCATTGTTCAAACCGCCCCGTTGCATTCTAGTAACATTTAAAAGTTTGAGGGCCTCATACCGAGTGGGGATTGAGGTGCGCTTTAACCCCAACCAGGAGAGGGGAACTGCGGCTTCTGATGGGCAACCTCACCTGATGAGCTCCAGCTGCAGCAACTCCTGGTTGGCCTGGAAAATGGGCTTCTTGGTGAAGAGCTCTCCTAAAATGCACCTGAGACGGACAACAGGTAGAACCAGGGACAGACTCATTAACAAAACAGAGAAGACTGTTTTAACATTCTGAATCTATGTGCAAATACCCACAGCTAGTGTTTCTAATTATATGGAGGTGCCAACGTGTAGAGGAATAACAGAATTAACAGCACCTCTAGACATATTTTAGGCTTGAGAATGTTGTTGGCTAGAGACGCCTCGCATTTTGCCTACATTTAAATTTGGTGTTGAATCTGTTCAGATGGATAGGGCAAGATTAAACAGAGAGGACTGAAGTCCTCGAGTGGAGCAAGTGATATGTTGACTGGAAGGGCCAGAATTTACTCCAACTTAAAAAGTACAATACACAAGATTGGCTATTTCAAGCTAGCGCCAGTCTGTTTGCTGAAAAATATATTTAAATGAAAAATCACTGCTCTTTAACCCTCACCCTTGAAAATGGCCCTTTAAGATTCCTTTCCTATTTTTCGCTAATGGTCCATGACAAGGTCATTCAGAGCGTGACCACCTTCTGAACTCAGTGGTATTTATTACTCATTTAGTTTAATAAATCCAGACCGTTTCACGTATTATGTATATGAAGGTTTATTATAATGTATTAGATTACAAGCTTAAGACATTATTTTCCTTAGTATCTCAGTTTTCTCAGCATTAAACAACATCCATTAGTGTTCAAAGTGTTCTTAACAGCAGGGCGAATTGTTGAATAACAATTGTTTAGAACAATATGATCTATGTGGTAAAGGCATCCTAGCCGTTGCACACGATCTCCTTAGATGATTTGGTGGCTAATAAATAAAATGGGTGATAAGGAGGGCCAAATAAACTAGCTATCCACTGTTTGTTGTTCCATCATTTCCCTTGTCCCAGAATTGTCTCCTGCACTCTGCCAATATAAAGTCAACCAGAAACGTTGAATACACCACGTTATAGTTCCGCCCAAGTGTACGACTGTATTATTCTGTTATGATGGTATTTGAAGGAATATATTTTGGCCAAAAGACGCCTCAATTTAAAATGACTTCTTAAAGCCAACAACTAAACTGTACGATGATTTACTAATGACGGGAGTTAATCTTAAAGGGTAATTCAAAAATTGAACCCAGAGTCTTCTTCAGCATTAAGACCCATAAAATTAGCCCTCCAGACCACCTTTTTCGTTGATAATCGTGTATAGAGCTTGCCCGAAGCAACGCTTACGGCCCAAATGGCTTCCATGTTATTGCCCGATCGATCTTCTATGTTGACTACAAACCATTTAAGTGGTGTTGTATATAAACTTCCAAAGCTTTTCAAATCTTATTTGTTGTTCTATTGGTCCCTAATTTGCAAATTAAACAATGTACAAAGTAATTAAGGTGCAAAGTCAAAACAAGAAGTGATTCCGAAGAAAGATTTTGTGAGAGGACCAATCACAGCCCTTGCCGTCTCCGTTGCGTCAACGGATAGTTAAAAAATATTGGAATGCGCACGTAAACTACAGAGAGGGTCTCTGACAGGCTTTCCGTGTCTACGTACAGCACTTTAACATGCACACGCATTTGAAAAGGCACCACCCAGGTGTTACCATCACCGTTGCTGTGAAAAAAAAAAGCTGTACAAACCCAGCTCACGCCACTATTTCAACAACCCGTCTGGGAATTCAGAAATACAAATGCCATAACTAAGACTATTGTTGTTTTCATTGCTGCTGATCTACGGCCATTCTCCGTTGTTGACAAACAAGCAGTTTTTTTTAATATTTGCTAATTTTATGGGTCTTCATGCTGAAAAGGACCCAGTGATAATTTTTTGCCGGGATTATACTTTAAACAGGCAGGACGCCATTACATGAAAACAAGTTGAGACCTTGTGTCAAAGCAATGGGTCTAGTATATGAATAAAATGTCCCACCACTCAACAGCTGGACTGAAACATGGAAGTGCGCTTTCAGATATTACTAACTAGGAAGTTTGTTTCATTGATTGGTAAACTGGTCAAAAGGCTTCAATATTTGTACGTGTATGTAGAGTATGCATGTCTTGGAGAGAGTCCTACTCACCCACAGCTCCAGACGTCGATGGCGGGACCGTACCTCTCTTCACCCAGGAGGAGCTCCGGGGGACGGTACCATAGTGTAATCACTTTGTTAGTGTACGGGCGACTGGGGAGAAGAAGGTAGAAACATTCCTCAGCGTCATAAAAAATACATTTTAGATGAAATGTGATTGAGCGACACAATCCCATTCTGAAATGTCAATCTGTGGACTGGATTAACAGTATGGGAACATGAGTTTATATGACGCATTTTGTGAACAATGTGACAAAATTCTCAAATCAACACATACAGCCTAACGCTATACAAGACTGCATAGGCCAACTGAAGGTAGCCTGTGTCTAGCATTTACCCTGATATCTCCCAACTTTCAAAAACAATATGGCTACCTTTTTCCATTTGCACTGTCTTTGCCCTGAAATACAAAGCATCTTGAGAGACGCTGCTATCCAACATCTTAAAACGGCATCTAGACCGGGACCCTCTGGTAGTTCTGTTTGGCATAAAATAGGATCCAAAATGGTGCCGCATGGTGTGTTGTTGGGCTTACATCCTGTTGCTGTACCTCCAGTGTTCCTCCTAGAATTGTTCTCATTTTTGTTTACATTTAAATAATGAAAGATTATTTATTTCCTACAAATAAATATGAACTTTGGCCTGGCCCTGTACTATAATAACAACTAGCAATGTTGGGACTGCAAGTGATCCCAGAGGCATTCAGTCATCCACACAATGACTATCCGATCGACAACCATTTTCAAGCGAATCAATGGTTTTCACAGTAAACATTCTATTTCATGCCATGTCTCACAAAATGTCTGGTCGAGGTTTGGAATCCAACCAGCGTCCCATGGTTTATGTGGCAAACGCCGCAATCTAACACATGAAAGCACGCAGACTCAGACATACATCGAGAGCCACACTCAGACATAAAATTCCTATTTCGACTTATCCTCGATAAGTCGATTGGCGAACACAGAGCTTGCGTGTTGTTCACGGATGTCATATGCTCTGTGTTCGCCGATCTACCTATCGAGTCTTAAAGACAAGATGGCGTCGACGAGTAAACTACTGATGGTATCGTGTCTATAAAATGTCATTTTAAATAAACAATCTGTACACCTACAAAGTTATCAATGCCTCGTTTTATATTTTAAGAGTCTTATTATACTACCGCAGAAGTGTCAGGCTACTTCTAGCCTTTTAAGTGGTTCAAAATAGCATTTTAGTTTTTACCTTAACGCATGCCCCCATCGTTCCAAAATAAAAGCGTTTGTGGAATCGGCTAAAAACAGCCAACTTAAGAATGCGTCTACATGCGCATTCAAACAAACAGCCCAACCCGTTATCATATTAAACATATGCCAGATCCAATTTACACCGGATTTCTCCTTCAAGTTACCGTAAGTCTGACAAATTTTGCTACGTATTTTTAGCTATAATGTGTATATAGCTAATTTGAATAGGGTAAATACTGATGTATTTGATAAACCCGTCCCTTATTTTTTAATATACTTGCAAAATAAGACAAGTCTGATTCTGATCAGACTCATCATCTATTATTTTTTTGCAAAAATAGACATGATAGCTTTCTCAACCAGTGGCTCTGAGGGGGAATTTTATGAGACATGGGGTCCATTTTGACCCACTTTCATTAGACGCAATAGGAAAAGCATGACATGCATACTACCTCTGCCCTTGACATAACATGACACCCGACTTCATGGAAATAGCTACAACATGGTATCATTTCTTATTTTTCTAGATACTGGGCGTAAGAGAGATTGTGCGTAATCAAGGGGGCAGGGATGTCTTATTTTATTACTGTCACTATTGTCCATCGTGCACTGTGCAGAGCTGTAGTCGAAACCACCTTTGTCGGGTCCAAGACCAGGGCTTGTCGAGTCCGAGTCAAATACAAATAAATTGTTGTTTATAGCTCCAGTAAGGCACCCAAGCCAAAATATGTGCAGGATGGCAGGATGCTGTACCGTTTATCCAGAGTCTTTAACAAAGCCACAAACCGACCTTTGTCACTGTGTTGAGTGGCATCATATCTATCCCAATGAACTCTGCCTTCTCCTTATTCATTTTGCGTTGCCGTTTTGAATAGCGTTTACATATACTCTGGATCATTTCAGTAAGTGATTCCTGCCGAGTGTTTTTCTACCTACTTGACACACTGGCGGTTGGGTTTTTGACAGGTTCTTCGTTTTATGTCAATGTCAAGCGATCAAAGCGTAGCGTGGAAAGTTATTTTGTTCATCTACTGCTCTCACTTGCATGACACATGAGCGTAGGGTATGAACCCCACATGGCCTGGCCTGGTGTTACAGATTGCGACCCTCTGGTCACATTGTTTAACGTTAAAACAAACACTTTATCAATTTTAATAGTAGCTTTTGTGGAATGCAATTCTAGTATTAATTCTAGAATGTTGACCGAGTGCAAATACCACCAAGTCAGACAATAAGAAAACGTCTTGAGACCGGACTCCAGTACTACAGCCCAGGCACTGTACTATCGTCACTGTTTGACAATGTTCTATGTACAACATTTGCTGTATATTTTAGGACAATGTGGAATAGGCCTGCCTAACCTTGGGAACTTTTATTGATAACTTCAATAAAAATAATTGGAAAAGGGTGACGTGATGTATTGGGTAACAGAAGTGCTGTTGATTGATAGTGGTCAAAATCTTCCCAAACATTTGCTCAAATTGTCTGCATTTAAGATGGAAATATGGGCTAGATGTAGCCCTCTGAAGGAAAATGGCAGTTTTGAGGGATCTGGCTACAGCCCCTTCCATAAATGATAGTATAGAGTGGGAGTGCCTTGTGAAAGAGATTGCGTTGTGCATTGTCTACAAGACGCTTTGGCCTGGCTCAAATGTGTATGGATTTCATTTAAGGCATGTATGCCCTCCACTGGCAAATCATACACTTTATTCACAGAAAAGGAATGGGCAAACCTATACGCTAGTGACCTCTAGTGGCAACACCATGGAATTGCGACACTAGCATTCCAATCACCAGGGCACACACGAGCGCTCTAAACTGCCAGAATAAATCAATGCATGAAATCAATAAAGCTGTAAGACGCAAGACAACTTTTGCACTTTCAGAAAAAAGTTTTAAGGACACAAACGGTAATCTTACCTTTCCTCCGAATTGTAGAGCCGGGCAAGACCAAAATCAGCTAGCTTGATCTGACCACTGTAGAGAGGAAAGCAGAGAAACGCACCCAGAGTTTAAGAAACTGCTCAACAAAAGCACAGTGAAAGATTTGGAAATGGTTACAAACCACTAGACCCCTTTGACAGACACAAAAATTGGCGTCTCATAATACTAGTTATACTAGAGGGAAATCCGGTGTCAAATGGATCTGGGATATGGTAAGTATAACGAGTTTGAATGTTCTTAGGGGCGCAAAAATACGCCAATACGGCGCATTCTTAAGTTTACTGTTTTTAGCCGATTCTACCAAAAAGCTGGACATTTGAATGCTAAGGGCATCCTTATCATAATACACATATCCCAGATCCATTTTACACCTGATTTCCCCTTTAAGGGTCTGTTCTTTCTATGTACCAGTGAGAGAACAATCCATGGCCAACGTGCCTAATGAAGAACAGATCAGATCATCAGTTCAGATTTGTGCTGATGAGTTTACACGACTATATTCACCAAAATACTTGTGATCCTGTGTGTGCGCAAAATGAACCTGTGGTATGCACTAAAGCGTAACCACGCAACTGACAGCCCATATATCGGCTGACATTGGCCCATCACAAATATATAGGATCGTCCGATATGAAAACATTACAAAAGGTGTTGCAAAAATCAAGTTTCGGTCAGGCTATAGTTCGCACTTGTCGTACGAGACACGCACGGTTGGCCAAACACGAACCGGCTCCAGAATAAAGACTTCTTTATTCAGGAATGAATCAATACAGCTGGCCGGTTTACTGATTTTGCTGAAACATGGCTTTGGAAATATGTCTGTGTGTGTGCACGACGCACTCAACAACTCAACTGCGGCAGAAGGTTTTGGGGGTGTAATGTAAGCAAATTCACAATTCTCATAAACATTAATCACCAACAGTTGGAATGCTTCATGTCTACAAATAGGACTGGGTTGCACCAGATATGCGTGAATTTGTTTTGATTTAGTAATGTGTAAACCGTTAAGACCAAGTAAATCATTAAGTTGTAACTAGACAATGAACTTAAGGAAAGTTGGTGAAACTGCCATCTCTATACATCTATACTCATCACGGCTGAATTTTATTTTGAGTTCAGTATGCTTTTAATTCTATGTTCACATTTCCACCGCTCATATACATAACTATAGAGCAAAAGCAATGTATTTTATTGTGAATGCATATTCTTACTTTGCTATTTAGTTATCTTCTATTATTACTTTCCTGTATTTCTGCTGTGACGCCCAACTTCTGGAATTAATTAAGTCTTCTGTTATAGCCTATATTTGCAACATACCTATATCATAAATGACCAAGAGCCTACTTAAGTTATGTATTTGTGTTGTCACAGGTCGTACTTACCTATTGTTCAGCAGAATGTTAGAGCATTTGATGTCCCTGTGCAGAAAGTTCTTCTTGTGGCAGTAGTCAAGGCCTTCCATCAGCTGTCGCATGAAACTGCGTACGTGCTCCTGGGAGAACTGGACCAGGCCCGACTCCAGAAGACCCATCAGGTCGTGGTCCATGTACTCAAACACCAGATAGAAGGCACCTTGACACACAGGCAGCAGGACGCAGACAGCAAGTTAGGGATCATACACACTTACCATTAGACATTAGACAGTTACATAGCGGATTACGTATTAAGAGATTTGTTGATCGTTACTCATTAATGTCATTGATGGATATTGTCATTGATGGCGAGTCATCAATCAAGTAAAAATATGATAGACGATTACGAAATTAGAAAGGGAAATATTTAGTTTATAATTCCGTTTCACGGATCATCAGGAAATTAATAATTAACTTTGTCTTGACCACAAGCCAGATAAAAAATGTCATTCTTGGTTATGGTGGTAACTTGTAACAGGCCTTTGACCATTACATGACAGTTGAATGGTCATGGCTAGAGACGTCAGACGACTAGGGTGGACAAGTTCTGGTCTCTTGATCGATTGTTTGGTCGCACACATCTTCAATGACAATCACTGGAGTTCCTTTACTTAGGAAAAAAGTGCTTCTGAATCGATTATTCTCAGAAGTGAGAAAAATTTGCGGATGGATAAATGCAGTCTTTGATTTTTCAATTATTGTTTTAGGAATAACATTAAAACAATTATTCAAGGCTCTGTAGTTTCGGTTAAAGAATCTTATGGTTTAAAAGACCAAGACATAAAACAGGTTGAAACACCCTAGTTACACAACTTTGAACAAACCAAATTTAAGGAAGACTGCTACTCGTAACTGACTGAACATTTAATCTTCTCCAAACTAATGACAAAATGTCAAAGAAATCATCAAATTTAAAGGGAAGCAAAACAGTATGCAGACATAATACTGCAAAACGTTAGGCAAAAGTTATCGTGATGCTCATATTTTCTTGTTTAACGTTTGAAAGGCTTAATTGTATACCTATATACCTATGTAAGACTTTCCACCATAGCACGTTTCGCGTCCATAAGGAACCATTAAAAAAAGGATATATCTAATCTTCCGACATGTGCGCATCTACTATGCAAAGCTGGCTGATGTGGCGCTCTGTGACCCGTCTGGTGTGCGACCTAATTTAAATGATTGAAGCTCTGCCCTAACAGAGTTGGACTCGGACCAAGAGTGACCAACCCACTGACTTTCTCTTAATAGCGCTGTCGTGAAATTATGCTAAAAATACCGATATTCGATAGCATTTGATATCACGGGGTAAACTTCAGTTTTGTTCAGAAAATAACATACCCGAAGTAAATAGAGTATATCTCCACAACTGCAAGGGCTATAATATGTAATCTCGATAGCAAGAGAAAGATTGTTCAAATGAAAACTACTGCAGAGGACACAATTTCGGCCTGAAATAATAATCAGTTGGTCATTATTAGATGTAGCCCTATAGTACTATGAGACACAAACAGGTAGATATCTTGAGAACCCATTGTACAATTTTGACACTTGACCCCTCTTTTGAAAGGGCAAATATAATTGAATGACACCAAGCCAAATACTCGCAAATACACGTATGGTCATTATCGTGCAAAATATGAAGTTGCATTCGGTCTGAAAGAGTACCAACAAGTTTGAGCTACACACGCTGTCCGTTGATTGGTCGACAGAATCGTCACTTCTGTGCAACAGGGAGATAATGGCAAACAAACACAGTAACCGCAGGGTATTTCTGGCGAACGGCGAAAGCTTAGCTTATTGAAGAAAATGTCGCGCAAAAGCTTGCCGTCTTTCTTGGATGTCCTACATTGTTGCGCTTTGTTTATTGTGTCGCGTTATTCTTTTTCATTGGATTTATTAGCAGGCTACTCTGTTTTGGGCTGCTATGAGGTCACGAGGCTTACGTAGCTGCCGCGGCTATCACCATCGGGCTTAAACCCCGCCCTACCATAAAGGTACTGTCGGCGGTGGAAAAGCTAGCCGTAACTGAGCTGCGCCTAACCGCACGTACACTACCGGACATGCGTACTGCGCCTAACCGCACCCACGGGTGGAGATGCGTTAAAATAGTCCGTTTCTGCCTCAAGCGTCTGTGTTTGCCTTGGAGACTAAGTGCAACCCCTCCCCCTCCCACTCTGACCTTCGAACGTGCCGTGTGCAAACGCCTCATTACCGCCCCCTCACAACACAACTAGCATGGAGGATACCGGTAAAGAAAACGAGATGGCGGCGTGAGACGAAATTGTTTCAAAGAGGAGAAACGACGGCTCCATAATGTGGAAATGGTTCGGGTTTAAAAAAAACAGATGAGCAGCAGCTGTAGGTCATCTGTAGAGAGTGTAGCAAAACCGTTGCGGCTAAAAGTGGAAGCACAACAAATCTGTTCCACCATTTATAGCAGCGGCAAAAAGTGCATTATGAGGAATGCGTAAAACTCTGTGGCTGTGCTGCTGCATCACCGGCCGCGACAGCTTCTTCTGCCCTGAAACCAGGGCCGGCGCTCGGCATAGGCGACTGCCTAGGGCGGCAAATGTGTTGGGGCGCCTTCTGGTGCCGCCCTTAATTAATGAATTAAAATTGCTTATTGCCTCTAGTTTGTTGAGTGATCACAGAGTGATATGGTTTAGCCTGTTTGAATCAGTGGAGGCTCATCTTTCAAATAATGTATAGTTTGTATAGGTCCAATTTCGTAAAAAAGATCACCATTGCTGTGCATGTGCAGTTATTAAATACAAAACCTTGTTCGTGCAAATGGGTAAACATTCGTCTTTTTACTTTCCTTGGTAATTTGCCTCAAAACCGAAGTACTTCTATACAGCACTCTTACTAAACCATTCGCGGAGGGGCTGCACTTGACATGCTAGCTATGTTGGCTAACTTGTGGCTAACACCGTCACAGAGCATTGAGCCTAGTGCCGAATCACTGCCAGAGAACGCATCGAGAGTGAGTGAAAGGAGGCAGGGCTGTGTTGAAACTGTAGCGACGTGTCTGTTAACTCGCTGTCCGAAAGAATAGAGCGAGAAAGCGCAGCTGGTATTCGAGTATCGATACTGCAGAGAATGATTCAATTTAATTGATAATCAAAACTGTTTGAAAATTTCAATATCAATATTTATCGAAAAATCTATTTTTGACAACATTAGCAGGTTGAGTTGTCTTTTACCAAGAATTTCTTTAGTTGGACTACAACCCTACATACTAAACTCAAATACTCATAATAAAAGGTAATTACGCGATAAATTAGGCTGTAGAAAAGGACGACAACGATCAGCAGCAGCTCTAGTCACAAATTTCCAACCTTAGCCTTTTGGTAAAGATTGTCGTTACCTTTGTCCTTCTTGAAGTCGAGCGCATCCTGCTTGTCAGTGACGATCTCCTTCATGTTGACCACACTGCGATGGTTCAGCTGCCTCAGGATCTTGATCTCTCTGATGGCCGTGATGGGAAAGCCCTCCTTTTCATTGTCCAAGCGCACTTTCTTCAGGGCAACCAGCTCCCCTGAGCAACATTGATGGGACAATTAATATACAAAACACAAGAGAAGGTAGCCCAGGTGATATTTGAAGATGGGGGGGGGGGGGGGGTTATTCAAGCCGTTGTCTTACCAGTGTCTTTGTCCTTTGCCTTGTACACCTGACCATAAGTGCCCTCCCCGATGATACCGATTATGTCAAACTTGTCAACACAGCGCTTTCCCCAGTCACTCTGGGTCTGTTTCCGCTCCCCATATCGCGGGCAACAAAACCTGAGGAGAACGGATCAAACAGATTGGCAATTTCAGAGCTGATTTTACAGAATGATTTGAGAGTTGTTAAGTGCAAGTAAAAGGGACCGACTTTGGTCTCTTCTTGAGGGTCATCTCAGGTAGCAGGGAGGCCTGGCGGTTGGGGGACTGAGGTGGGGAGTGATGATGACCGCCTGGCAAGGTGGGGGGCAGAGGCAGGTCGATCAGCGAAGGCCTGCTGCGCACTTCCTTCTCCTTCCTATGCATCCTCTGAGGAGGGGTGGACTTCTTTGGACTGAGCACACACACACACACACACACACACACACACACACACACACACACACAGGAGATTTGGTTCAAAAGAGAACGTGAAAAACGGTGTGTATAAAAGAAAGGTTAAAGGTAAGTACAGAGGGCATTGTGTTGTCGCACCTGTCCTGAGCGTCTACCAGCAGCATAGGTGGCAGTGGCAGGAGGGGCAGCGTGGAGGTCTTGTGTAGCGGGGTGGGGCGCATGGGGCTACGGGCTGCAGGGGACTTGGGCTGCGGCACAGCCAGCGGGGCCGAGGGTGGCTGAACACTGGCCTCAGACCTCGGTGATGGCTGAGGTGGTGTCGGAGGTGGGGGGGGAGGAGCCGGGCCTACTGTGGCGCTGACCGGGGGAGGCAGAGAGTGCTGCAGCAGAGAGGACGCGGGGGAAGGACAGGATGGTGAGTCCAGCGGTACGGGGGTTGCGTCTAACACCGGCTCCTCCACATCAGGAGTGGCACCCTGAGCTGCCAGAGCCGATGACGACGATGGTGGCGGGGCTGGAGGAGGTTCGGCCGGCCCAGAGTCCTTTGCGGCCTGCGCTGCCTCATTCTTCGCAGCAGCAGAAGCAGACCGCGTCGAGTCCGGCTTGGGTCTGTGTGTGGGGGGGGGGGAGGAGGCCCCACTGGCAGCACGGGCGGCGGCGGCAGCCTGCTGGCGCTCCTTCTTCCTGCGGCTCAGCTCGGCGCCCAGGCTGGAGTTGAGCGGCAGGCGGGAGGAGGGCGGGGATCGGCTGGGGGGTCTGCTGCTGTGGGAGCCCCCGCCTCCGCCACCCCCTCCAGCCGCGGAGGAGGAGTGGCGCTTGTTGCTGCGGGGCCGCGAGGAGGAGCGCCGCGAGGAGTACTGTGGAGGGGAGCGGCTTCTGGAGGTCCCGGGGCGCCTGTGGTGGGACGAGTGACATGCCTTTTTATTTAACATGGTTAGCTGTGGGTGTTATTCTTCATCAGAAAGCAATACAAACCACCTCCTAGAGATTAACATACCAAGCTAAGCAAGACATTCAATGTAAGAAACCCTCACAAATGTGTATGAAAAGGGTAAACAACTGTTTTGGGCTGAATAGATTAACTTTAGATGCTTGCACATGGATTATGGATTTCGTTCTACACCAAATCAACAAGGGTTTAATGGCTAGAACCGGTCAAACTCACCGGGGAATGGGACTGGTGCTGGAGGACCTGCGGGTCCCGTACGGGCTGATGGAGCGTCTCCGTGAGTAGGGGCTGCTGTCTCGCTCGTAGCTGGACGACCGGTGCCTGCTGCCGTAGGGGCTGTCCGACCTCTGCCTGCTGCGCCTCGTCGTCTCCCGGTAGGGGCTAGGGCTCTGGGCCACCCTGCGCCTGGGGTAGCCATCCTCACTGCCATGTTGCCCATACCCGACGCCCAGAGGGCTCTCAGTACCAGCTGCCCTCCTGGGACTGGGAGACTGGGCCAGGCTGGTGCCCTTGCGGAGGGGTGGGCTACTAACCCTGCTCGATGACTTGCCCTTGGGGCTGGACTTAAGGCTCTTGGAGGTCTTCCGTTGGCTCTTTTCGGTCCTGCTCCTCTGGGAGGAGCTATGGCTGCCCTCAGTCCGGCTTTCCTTCCGCTGCTGTTTATCCTTGCGGGACTTCCCTGAGCGGCTGCTTTCCTTGCTGCGGGACGAGGAGGCAGAGGAGGTGGTGCTTCCCACACTGGCTGCCGGCTTGGTGAGGGAGGAGAGCGTGAGCTCCCCACGCTTAGTCGCCACCGGTTCCACCTCGGGCTGCTCCTGGCGTCTGGATGAAGAGGCTACAGGGGCGGGGGCAACAGCGGCAACCTTCTCCTTGCTTTTTCCAGAAGTGCCCTTCTCACGGTCCTTGGTGCTCTTTTTCTTGGTGCCCTGTTCTGTGTCCCCAGGGTCTCTAACTTTGCTAGGTTCTTTGGACTTTTTGCGCGTATGTTTGTGCTCCTTGTTCTCCCTCCCCCCAGGAGCAGTACAGGAGTCTTCCCTTTCGTACTCAGGGGTGGGTTCTAATCGGTCCTTGTGACCACGATCTGATGGTTTAGCTGTAGGTGGGTCCGAAAAGGTGTCCGAATCTGAACTAATATCATCGTACTCCACAAGAGGCTTCACAGCGTTGACAGTGGGAGGCGCCGTAATGCTATGGGTAGACACTTTAGAGCCAAGGTCCGAAGATTCACGAACATGTTTCGTCGATTTGTGCCGTTTTCGCTTAGCGTTAGCAGAGTTAGACATTGACGACTTTGACTGAATCTTACCGTCTTTGCTCGTCATGTTTCCAACAGACATGTGGGGCGGGACATGGGTCTGCTGGGGCCCACTACTGCTGCCACTGGCAGTTGGAGGCTGCACGGCAGCGCTAATGCTAGATTCCGGCTTCTTCTTGGTCCCATGGTGTCGGTCCGACCCAGGCATTCCTCACGTCGGCAACGGTACCTTTTCTGCGCGTGGGCCCCTGTGGCCCAGGCGGTACATTCACAAGGAAACAGTATTCCCAAATGCCAAAAAATGTTGCAAACAAATGAAATGGAAAATAAACAAACCAGGCCTTTCCTCTCCGGTCTTCAATGCCACTTCATTCCATTACGGTCGATCGCATATTTACAGTCAGAAAATGAAAAAGGTAGTTACCCAGTGAGATAGGAACGTTGCTTTGAATTCGTCAGTAGACAAAATAAAGAAAATCCAGACCAAGAATCAGATCATTGTGGTCTACTCCGTTTCAATTTTGGTAGCCTGCTAGCTAGCGTTGAGCAGCTAGCGTGCTGATTGGTGAAAAAATACGAAAAATACCCTTTTTTAAAAGATTTCCTTGTCCGGTGCCAAGTTTAGTATTGTGTATTTATTCCACAGAATTGCAGCTTTAAGAGTTTAGAAACGGCAATGAACGCATTAAAGGCGTTCTTGTTTCTCGTTTGGAAAACTTGACCCGGTTGGTACTGTTTACAATCACGTTCCCTTTAATATATTTTTTATCTCCTATAAATTCAGTAATTATCTGAAATTATAGGATATTCGTGTGCAGTAAATGTTCCAGTTTATTATAAATGGCTCTGGGAATCAACCAGGCCTATATTTAGGGCGATGCCAGTGGATTTAATAACATCTATAGCCCTATCTGAAGGAGACTGCAAACGCCATTGTGGCTCCCGTGACTAGCAGGTTTTCCTTACGGTGGTCGAGACCGGAAATGTAGAGAGCTGTCAATCTTCAACGTAACTAAGCAACCTCCAATCACGATAAACCACCCGCCTTCTGTTGTAGAGCGCCATGGTTTGCTCACTTTTCGACCTGACGCATCACTTTTTAAAATCTTTGCTAAAATAAAAACGATGCTTTATTATTTGGGGATTATTTAATTTGATTATTTTATACATATATATCCATAGATACCGTTCTCGAACAGCAAACGGTATAAAGGAACGTTTTATTTTTGGGTTGCATTATATTCTAGCCCGATCCAGCAGTCACATAATAAATGTATTTTATTCATTGATTAATAATATGTTAAAATTATGACACTCTGTTAGTTTAACAGAGTGAAATCATTTGTACATATTATTCATCAATGAATACTGATAAAATGAATTGTATTTTATAGACCCGTATTAGAATTTACATGGCTAACTAAACTTCAAGGGCTCAGTAAATTAGACTGTTGTGATGTTGCCAAGTTATGATATAAACTTTTAACCCATTTAACTCGAAAACAAAAAAGACCTATAAGGAATCAAGACAGTATATACATAGCACATTTAGGCCTGCTGCTGTAAAACTAGAGCAACAAAACCAAATAACCAATTTTTTGATGGTCTATGCCACTTTTATCTCAATCATCCAGATATTTAATAAAGGCGTTATCATCCAATATAAACCTTCTGGTTTACAAGCAGTGGTTCCCGCTGTGATTACGTAACAAGACTCATTTCATTCTATTGGCTACGTATTCACGCTTAGGGCGGGGTATACTACAAACAGGAAGTGTCAGCAACAAAGTTATAGTGCAGCCAACTTTTAGGGTAAATAATGTTTAGAACATTAATGAGTCATTTTCGCGATCATTTTGTGTGTTCGGCCAATTATCAATGTGACCAATAGTCAAAACTCTGAGAAAACATTATAGGCCTGGTAATATGAAAATGTAATCACAAACTCGATTAGGGGTTTGGCCTTAAGATCAATGTCCTAGATATACAAATTACACAAATCCTCACAAACAACGCAAAAAGGGCTTAGTGTAGGCACTTGACGCTAACTAAATCATACATTAGGCCTACCCGAATGGCCCATAGGCCATCTTTTAACCGTTCAAAGAATTGCATGTAAACGTAAGGTAAAAGTAAAAAAATAATAATTTTGTGTTCCACAATACAATACAATTGCACAATGTATTAAAAGTGAATCCCATTCCAAACATAAATTATTAGAAGGAATGTAAAAGAAAGTATTTTAGATTAAAAACAGATCTGTTTGAGAATACTTACCAATAGACACTAATCGATAAATTATCATAATCTATTATTAGTTAGTTTATAATTAATGTGGATCTAACGTCTACAGTATTTGAGGTTTTTATTGGCCAATTGTGTGGACATACTTAAGGGGGGAGGTGGTGATGGTGAAAGTGAGCCGATAAGATAACTGGCTTGTTGGCTGTTGCTGTTATGTCCAAAAATGGCCCTTGCATTTGTAAATCCGTGCAAATAACACACAATTTTCCCTTTGCGCTACCAAGACTTCGGTAGCATGATATCTTCAGAAGACAAGTCGCAAGAAAAGAGCCAATATTTGCAAACTACTCCGCATATTATATCAAATTAGTTAACCCCTGATCGAGTCGGTTAACCCACCGTCCGAGATGGGGAAGGAGGCGAATGGTGTTTCACGGAGCCGGTTTGAGGTGAGTTTGATAAAAACAATAACCTGCTTGATATTAGTATTTCTGATGTGTTTGCCGAGGATGTTATTGACGTTAGATATAGGCCCGCTGGATGCCCGCCGCTGTATTTGTTGAAAACTGCGCTTATAGTGGGCTAACTGATGGAGCTTCCGCAGTCAATGTTTGGAATGAGCTAAAAATGCTGTTGTTTTGTTGATGAAATGGCAACATCTAGCATATAGTTCAATTGAAAACACATTTTCTCTCTTTAAGACTGTCACGCCATTCCACCTCTTTATATGACACGTTTTAAAGGTCCTCCAATGTTTTCTTTGTGCAGTCAAAACAAAGACAATGAGGTTAGGGCTAGCACGCCGCTTGTAGATGTTGACATTATGCTGTTGAACATGCAATTCACTGGTTGACTTTCTGAAGAATTTGTAGCTGTTCAATAATCGAATGACTGTCTACTGGATTTGAGGCTAGCGTCTTTAAGAAGTGTGTTTGTGTGTGTGATTATCAGGATGTTGTTGAAGCTATCGATGCGGCCGTGTGGGGGGGCCTTGACTTGTGACTGATATATGGACCCTGATCGGCCACCATAGACAGAATGGGCTATATTCAAATTAATTGTCAATTGACCGAGGGGATATCTATTCGAGACGCATTAACATACGAATTGGAATTGCACGTAGCATACAATATACCGTTGGCTCGACCACATTAGCAGCGAACTTCCACCATTTAATACACATAGGAATGCTAAACAACATAGCATTGGCCTGATACCACCATCATCACCCAGTGTTGTTGTTGTTGTTGTTGTTGTAGTTAATCCCGTGCTAGGGTGGGATTTGTGTGGTTTTATGTATTTTTAACAGTGCAACAGCTGACTACACGGAAGGTTCAGGCCGTAGCCCACCCTCTGGTCTGACTGCTGGGGTAGAAGTGACAGTGCTAAGTCGAGTATGGGGCAATAACAATGGGTTTAACAGTATGAAAAAGTTGAGTTATGTCAAATTATTTGTCTCGGCAAAGCGTGTCGAATAACTCTATTTAAGGGGAGTCGTGTCCGTTATTTGATTTAATATCAAATGCATTCGATTTCAATGACCGTTTCACTATGGCCTTTCTGCGCTTTTTTTTTTTCGTTTTATGTGTTGATTTATTGTCTCCAAAACGTCGTCTGCATTGCGCTCATGTCAGGGATTACAATACCCAGTCTTTACCCGTTGGTGTAAACTCACTGCGTCGTTTTCTTTTCCGGAAATGCCCCTGGATTATTTTACTGTCGGCCAATGCTTTAGTCGAGTTGTCGGAGTAAATTTCCCCTAAATATCCCATTTCTTCTACTATTTCAAAAAGTTACACGTAGCCGCTGCATGGGGTCTCATAGGTTGTGTGTATGGAAAAGAGACAGAGGCATTGACCCGGAGCTCACTGTTTTGTTTTGTTCCAGTCATTTGTTTTAACAGGTACTAAATTCGTTTGTTTGTGTGGACTGAGTGAATTTCTTGGTCAATTATTAAACATTTCCAGATGTAAATGCTATTACATATTTTTTCTTTTATAATTGCTTTTAAGCCTTTGCTTGCAAACCCAGTGTATTTGGTCAAACTATTGTAGTGTTGACCTTTGTGTGTGTATGTCATCTAATCAAAAAAGATTTATTTTGGGGGCAAGTAATATTTGAAATGCGTCCACATCAACATAGATAAGATCAATTTAGACACCATCAAAGTCTTGTTGTGACAAACAGATAATCCCATCAGGACTTTGCCTGGCCCCTCTCTCCCATGTCTGTTTATTATCCTTGACATTGAACCTATGTCAGCTGATACAATTGCAGTTGTTTATGCCTGTATACTGGTACTGCCCCTGGGCTTGGGAATCACAGTGGACATATTCAATCCCATCTGATCGAGGGGGAATGGGGTGTCGTGTGTTGAGACTCATAGAACCCAGCCCACGACTAACAGTGCTCTTCCTGTGCTCTCTCCAGATGTTCTCAAACAGCGACGAAGCGGTCATCAATAAGAAGTTGCCCAAGGAACTGTTGCTACGGTGAACACTCACTCTCACACACTGCCACACAGAGCTATATCTGTAATTAAAAACAGCTGCTTGAAGCTGTAAAACATTCAGATCGATTCAAGTGGAAGAGGCAGGAGTCTCTGACCACACTCAAAATGGAGGCCATAGCTCGAGACTGATCTCCTTGCCAACAGAGTGGTCTTTGCCTTGTCTGCTGACTCTGCAGAATGCTTGGGCCCGGTTTACAACAACCTGTTGAGCAGACCAGCACACAGGACTCGTTCCACCCTTAATTTAGCCTTGAATCTACGCAGAAATGTGTTGTGATTGGTTGGTCTGTTTTATAAACGGATGCGGTACACCTCACCTTAAGATTCACAAAACCGGCTGGCTGAGAAAGGTAAACATTGCACCTCCGCAAATGGGTCAACAACAGCAGTGTTGCTATGTTTGCTCTCACCACGGTGTATGTGTACAGAAGCTGTGTTCAGCACCAATAGTGGAGGTGGTTGAAGGGAGAGCCCTGGTGCAATGTAGGATTTCTGGCAGTGCAGTACAGGATTCTGACCCCCCACCTCTGTCTTCCAGAATCTTCTCCTTTCTCGATGTGGTGACACTCTGTCGCTGTGCCCAGGTCTCAAGGGTGAGTCTGTGTTCATTAGATTTGTATGAAAACTATTAGGGGTGCAACGGATCACAATACTCACGGTTCGGATCGTGTCGCGGTTTTTGAGTCACGGGTCGGATCATTTTCGGATCATCAACAACAATAAAGATAACAAGACAAATGTGACTTTAAATAAAATCTTCAAATGTGTAAAAACAAAATAAAGTGAAAAATTAGGTAATAATCCTGCTTCCTTTAAGCATAGTCAATATTTAAAAAAAAATTCAATCTGAGTCATTAGTCCTTCTTCTTTTTAACATGGATGGTAAATAATCCCTAACCCTGGATTTACAATTCAGGTTGTCTGCATTGCCTGGGGAGAGCTTAGAGTCTACACTCTCCCAAGGCAATGCAGACATCCTCATCTTTTTTTGTGTCATGAAGTATGGTATAGCGAAATACAGTTTCTGTTGTGTTTTATTTGGCATTTTGTAAATCCATTGATTTCGGTTGGAAGACTCATTGCTCATTGCAAGGGGGGTTGGTTGTAGTCTTTTTGCTCGGTTCTAGCCCTACTGTTGATACTGAGAATCGAGCGAAAAGACTACAACCAAACATAAACATGGCCGGTTCCGGTTTCCGTTACAATGGGATTTACAGAACGCCAAATAAAACACAACAGAAACTGTATTTACTACTTGATGATGTTGTTAATACCGGATTTGTCCTCTAAACATGCGCTGATCATGTGAACGCAGAACTTTTTTTTATCAGCCGATCCGCGGATCACTTGCGTCCCGAACCGTGAGGGTTGATCCGTACGGATCATGGGTAACCCGTGAACTGTTGCACCACTAAAAACTATGATAAATTATTAACCCCGATACCCTGCCATCACCCCCTCAATTTCTCCCTTCCCTCAGTCCTGGAACGTTCTTGCCTTGGATGGCAGCAATTGGCAAAGGATTGACCTCTTTGACTTCCAGAGGGACATTGAGGTGAGTACCTAAACCGTGATCACATTTGAATCTTAACCTGGTGAATTTCTTCTGGCTCGTGTACCACTCCTCTTGTCAACATATTTTACATTAATACTTTACATTCAATCATTCGCTAGTGTTCACTGGGTGACCTCAGTAGAAGTGCAGCACTAGAATTGCAGAGTTTGGTGTTTTTTTAACACAGGGCCGGGTGGTGGAGAACATCTCGAAGCGATGTGGAGGTTTCCTGCGGAAGCTGAGCCTGCGAGGGTGCCTGGGTGTGGGAGACAGCGCTTTAAGGTGAGCTGTAGGTGGCACCGGGAAGTAATCCTTGAGGCAACTAGCTCCACCGGGACCTGTCAAAATAAATGATGCATACAATGGAGATTAACTAACCATGCAGATCCTAACGGAAAAAAGAAAACAGGTATTTTCTTTGGATTAAGAGAAGGATATCAAAATGTTTCGCGTTGACATAGAATGCTGGTGGATCTTTTTGGATCCAACCACCGCGAACCACTTATAGGCCATTAGGGGATTCCTGGCTGACACTTTGGTATCACAAACCAATAAGAGTCCTAAGGCCTAAAGTGGAGTGGAGGTAACGTTAACTGGTTGCAAAATCAGAGCAGCAGCCTGCATTTAAATCTGTAGCTGTAGAGGTTTTGAATTCTGGATGTTTTGTAATAGTTGTCACTTTAAGCTAACGGTTTATTGAGGCGCTACGCCAGGGGGAGGGGCTTGGGTTTCTGACTCAAATGGCATCGTCACTGAACTAGGAAGAGTAGCAGAGCTTTTTGTGGAAATATGAAAAATATGTTGCCCTTTTTGTTGCATCGATTTGGCATTGGCAGGGACCTCAGGTGGGCAAAGTTCCCACTTTGTTGCAACACAGTTGATATGTGTACGAGGTCTGATTTGTAAAATTGCGGCATTAAAAAAATAAAGAGCTGTGTTTGTTTGCATGAATGTTTTATCTTGGTTTATAGGACTTTCTCCCAGAACTGCAGAAACATTGAGCTCCTGAGTCTGAATGGATGCACTAAGATCACAGACAGGTATGTTCCTCCATGGGTTGATATGACAGAAGCATTCTTTCAAAGGTGTGTGTGTGTGTGTGTGTGTGTGTGTGTGTGTGTGTGTGTGTGTGTGTGTGTGTGTGTGTGTGTGTGTGTGTGTGTGTGTGTGTGTGTGTGTGTGTGTGTGTGTGTGTGTGTGTTGTGGAGCGCACGCACGCCGTTCTGACCACCCAACGCCAAACTAAACCAAACGGCACTCGTCGTAACTTTGTCGCACTACTTGTTATGTGTTTGATAACATCCATCAAAGTTGCCTTTAAGCAGGCAATTCAAAGCAGTAACATTTACAAACACCACACGCAAATCCTGAAATCCTAAACTGCTGGCAGAAAATTAATGGACAAACTTCCAGGATCACAAAATACAATTTAGGAAAGGCCTGATTAATGAATGATTACAAGAAAGACAGAAGTTTTTTCTCACCGAAGATTTCAGGAAGTGGTCAAAGTTGTTTATAGCTCTCAACTGAGCTTTCTTCAAAAACCGAATATTCTCGACAAAACGTGCCGATGGAAGACCATTTGGACTACCGTTACTCAAGTATGCAGTTCTATCATCCAGTTACTCACTAGATGAAGATGTGCAATCTAAATCAAACCCTATTGTGAATCCGGATGAATGGATCGAAAAACAAATGCGGCACCTGCGGGACGTCATCCAGCAAGTGAGTGCTGCGGCAACGAGAGAACATCACAGCCGACCCCAAAGGGTAGGCCAAAACAAACTAACCTACCTATGGCAGCACCGCAGAGCAAAGGCGATTGACTTTATCCCAAATGACTGCATGTTTCCCACGCCACTGCTGCTGCTAAGCTATACCAAAAGCTGTCCAGCCCCCCTCTTTTCACGTCTTAGACCAGCCGGTCGGAGTGTGCACCCGACATGACACCTATAACTACCTGGGCCACAAATTTAACATCGCTGGAGTATGGAATCGGCAAGTAAATGTCATGGCACATCAGTTTATCGACAGACTCGACCTCATCGACGAAGCACCTCTTCCTGTAACTTTGAAACTGCAAGCAATACGAGACATGGCTTTTTTGAAAATTCAACATATTTTTGCAAATGTCCATATTCCACAAAAAGTATTGCGTGAATTGGACAACAAAACAGATAACATGGTTAGAAAATGGTTATGTCCTAATACACATTACACAAAATGCTATATTTTCCAGAACAGACAGGATGGGGGGCTTGGAATTCCAAAATGCATGTGGGAGTACACCGCCACAAGACAGTCTCACCTCACCAACATGCTGAATTGTGGTGACCCCAGCGTGAGGCAAATGGCCAGAGCATCCTTAATGCTGGATTTTAAGAAAAGGAAAGTGCTATGTGACGGCAGTGGGGAAGACGACTTCCTGGGTATTAAAAGAAAGCCCAATGGATATCTGGATGGATGAGCACAGGGGTTTTGGTGCGTTATCAGACTAGCCAGATTTAAACAATCTATGCCAGAGGACAGGCACTGCACTGAGGTGGACTTCCCATCTCCAACCTTTAGAGGTCTCTGATACAGTCGTAGAGGATCCATCCGTCGTTGTGGAGACCAGGCTGCATCATAACAGCATTGTTCACCGGGTCCAGCCTAGAACATCAAGGCGGACTCTTCTGTCTATTCAGGGAGCCCAAAATATGGAGTATTGGTCCAGTCTAAAACTCCAGGGAAAGTTGGGAAACTGCCCTCCACGGACCACTCTGGGTCACACACAATCTATAGCAATGCCACCATCAGTTAGGAGATCCTTTTCTTTTAGTGTATAAAAGCATGTCTGCAGATTCTTCCTACAAAATACAACCTTTCACTATGGTTTCCCTCCATCCTTTCACACTTCTGTATGCTGTATGACCCCCCTCAACATCTGGAGTCAGTAGCCCACATCATGAACCGTTGCCACTAACCCATCACTTAAAGGACTCTATATTGCCAGACACGACAAACTTGTGGACCTAATTTCTGCTCAGATTCCCTGTCTGGCAGACAAAGATCTTCAAACACACTACTGCACAGTACAAATGGTTCATTTCAAACACACCAGATGTTGTCATCATATATCAGAATTCCAAAAGAGTTAGGCTTTTGAGGTGTCATGCCCATTTGACCTGTTTATGGAGGAATTTTACAGCTCTAAAATATCAAACATTAATATCAACCATTGAAAATCTTGGTTAAAAATGCCAAATTATTGTGCTGGTGTTAGGTGGTCTAGGGGCATGTACATAGGCTGGTGACCCGTGGACTTTGCATTGGGGGGCTTTGAAGAACAAGAGCCAAACAGCTTGTAAAGTATTCCTCAATTTCTGCAGTTATAGGAAGCATGTTTACCTGGAAAAGGAGACGTTTCTTGCATCCCTGAAATTGCCAATTACATAACAATGTGCTGACCTGTATTAATGTGTTGGATCTCTCAAAAAATGTGATTCCTAATGAATATTTTACTTGTAATGTGGAATAAAATTGTGTGTGTGTGTGTGTGTTCCTTCTCGTGCAGCACGTGTAACAGCCTCAGTAAGTTCTGCCCAAAGCTGAAGCACCTGGACCTCGCTTCCTGCACCTCGATCACCAACCTGTCCCTCAAGGCCCTCAGGTGGGCCTGATTGACTCACAATTGTGCATTCAGTTTCCCCCCCCCCAAGGTCTCTAGCATTTAAAACCAAGATGGAAATGTATGCCCTTCCATTCTTCTTCTACCTGTAGGCATAAAAAGCGTTACCTTAAGTCGCATTGGTAAGATTGATTTATTCAATCTTACAGTGTCTAACTGTACTACGCAAATTTGCGTAGCACGTCTGGCTTAATGGCACGAGTGGGAGAGGTTTTAATGTCCTTCCTAAGATTCTGATAAACCAATAGGTAGTACAGCACGGCCAGAATTTGTTATTTGTAGAGCATAAGTTATAGGTTTAGATAATAATTGTTATCTATTCTTAAAAGTGGGTGCTACACACTGGTGAGTGAGGTCCCCACCTTCACTGTAAAGCGTCTTTGAGTGTCTAGAAAAGAGCTATATAAATTCAATCCATTATTATTATAAAAAACGTGATAAATCAGCACGGACTACATATACTGTATGTTCAGGTTATGTTAAGCTACCGGCTAGTAACACATTGCGTCTTCAGACTTGATTTCTAAAACGACTCTCAGCAATTCCTCGTTGATAAAAGTGTCTGCTCGTGACCGGTGGAATGAGTATGTCGTCAAGTAAAGTGTAAACAGATGGATCACCTAGGGGTTAAGATGAGTGGTGAGAAGAACTCTGCGTCTCTCTGTACTGACCGTCTGGACGTGGTGTCTTTCCCCCTAGTGAGGGATGTCCTCTGCTGGAGCAGCTCAACATCTCCTGGTGTGACCAGGTGACCAAGGATGGTGTCCAGGCCCTGGTTCGATGCTGCCCAGGGCTCAAAGGACTTTTCCTTAAAGGATGTATACAGGTACACACACGTGCATGTACGCGCACGCACAAACAGGTGGGAAATGTTTAGAGTGGACATTTATATAGTGTCTTGTTTGGCCCATCCAAAGAGACGTTGCACATGACGGTTGGCACCATCCATTGTGTAACCAGATATATTGTGGGCATACTGCATACACACACACTGAATGGTTGTGTTTAATGAAAATGTGTTGCAAATAGTCAATGTGCCAGATCGTTTCTTTGAATGATGACTACATTGTGTGAGTCCATGAATGACTAACTGTGCTTCAATCATGAAATTCCACCATCTCCCTTGGATCCTAATTTCTCACACAGGTGGTGTTATAAATAAATAGACCAGCGAGTGTCTTCTGGCTCCTCATAACAACATGTGCCTACAGGAGTATCTCAGGGACTACGGGTTGGGCAGCAAATATCTGGTTTATTTCGACTGTGGATCGACTGTGGATCTATTCATTTCTTCCATCCTTACTTTCTCTGCCGATCAGGGCAAGCTATTTTCACCCATCAATCAGGGAAGAGATGCCCTGATTGGTTAGATATGAGCAAGGTGTAAATCTAAATTGTCTTATACAGAGGCAGGCTAGTCAACTATGGCTCTTAAATCTCTTAAATCCCCCCCCCCCCCCCCCCCCCCCGCAGTTAGAAGATGAGGCTCTGAAGCACATTGGGGGCCACTGTCCAGAACTGGTCACTCTCAACCTACAGACCTGCTCGGTGAGTAGTACCTCCAACAACCTCTGGGAGACCCATTTTTATCTGCTATTTTGTAGGACTTTGAAGAGGATGAATCTTCAAGCGGTGTTGTTTATTTGAACTGACTGCTAGTGGGGGTCGGGTGAGGAGGACGGGGGTGGTACATTGGTAAGTGTTGCATTGGGATTGTGTAGATTGGTAGCCCACATACTGTGTGCCACCTTGCTCGTCAACACCTTTAATTGTGGTGGAGGATGTAGCAGTTGTAACTTCATTGTGTGAAATCCAATAAACACGTTTCTTTTCTTTGTTTTCCTGAAATTGTCACTGGCTGTGTATCTTCACTCTTTGAGCCCCATATATCGATAGATGAACATTGTTTTGTTTACATATAAATGGATTTATTATTATTTTTGGATGGTGTGCTATAGCCGCAATATCTGTCATATAAAGTGACATTAAAGGAGCCCTCTACAGATTAAACCCATTGACGCACCCGTTTTGGTGGTGGAACAGAGATCCGTTTAGCTCATCCATTCAGGTCACCTCAACGGACCACGCCGTATTCGTATCCGTTTTGTTTTCATCGTTTTCACCAGCGTCTGACAATAAATTGTTTGGTCCATTCGTTCCTCTAAAGAAACAAAATGTATGAAGATTTGCCATACAAGCTGTGATTCGCTTAAGTCAAGTTAGAAGGCGGGATGTTACGGTTCTCATATCCACTGCGGTAACGTGACTGATCTCTGGAACACACCGCCGCCCCCTCCGCCGAGCAGCAGATCACAGACGAGGGCCTCATCACAATCTGCCGTGGCTGCCACCGCCTCCAGTCCCTGTGCGTGTCCGGCTGCGCCAACATCACCGACGCCATCCTCCATGCGCTGGGTCAGAACTGCCCGCGGCTCAGGTGAGCCCACTCTCCGCTCCCCGCTCTGGTTCCCACGCTCCTGCTGCTCAGGGAGCCTCTCAGGGTTACGCTGAGAGGATAGACGGACAATTTGCCAAGTCTTCCCACTTTTCAAATGGGAAGACTTGGCTAAAACATCTAAGAACGTCGGACGCTAGGAAGTTCTGCGACAGCATAGTAGGACCACATGAGCTCAGACTAAATGGAATGGAAACCTTTAACTCTTTTCCTTTGTCCTGATAGAATATTGGAGGTGGCCCGCTGCTCTCAGCTCACTGATGTGGGCTTCACTACTTTAGCAAGGGTGAGTATGGAGCCTGATGATCTCCTTAGTACAGCCCATGATCCCTTTGTGCACAAACAAAAAAGTTTGGAATAATAATATTCTGAATGTAGGGTTCCATTTTTGTACATGTTGTCAAATGTTTCTGCCTTTGGGCGACAGGTGTGTTTCAGCCTGGTTTCGATGTTCAACAAATGAAGAACGTTTTGATAATGGATAACTCAAACTGTCTTCCCTTCCCTTTCAGAATTGTCATGAACTTGAAAAGATGGATTTGGAAGAATGCGTACAGGTTTGTTAAGCATAATAATTATGCACCGCAGTCAGTTGTTCTATTGCCTGCGTTGAAGAGGAAGTGTATTTGTTGACATTGTCTCTCACCTCCATCAGATTACAGATGGAACGCTGATCCAGTTATCCATCCACTGCCCTCGTTTGCAAGTCCTGGTGAGTGACAAGTTCATATGTTTCTTTGGTGTTGGCTATTTCTACCACAGTATCCCCTCCATGCTATTTATTTCATGGTGTACCCCTTTCATCAGCGCGGTCCAGGCTGAAAAAGATGCATCTGATTTTAGAAAATCAGAAAAAAAAATTGGGTCCAGGTCCATCTTGTCAGGAGAAATAATAAGGCTAGTTCCTAATCTTTTTTAAATAGAGCCACCTTTGGGTGCAGTACCGTAATTTGGGTTTATGGGTAGTGAGGGGTATTGTTATCCACCTAATGATAGTCGTGTGAGGACAATGGGCTGACTGCTCCAACTTTATTGGCCAATGTTTGTCAAATGGAACTAAATAAAACACATTCTGTTTGATAACTTTTGTGAGGCTTGGTCTAAAGATTTTATGTGGCGATTTTGGTGAAGTTTTGATTATTTTTGTAGCCTATGAATCTCTTGATCATGTTTGGCTTTTCAATAAGATTCTGGGAAAAGTAAACATTTTAGGGCATAATAAGACCGCTGCATTTAATGATGAATCTGATTCTAGAGATTAATATGATGAAAGAATTTTGAGACCAGGTCAATCTGGTGAGGAGAAATAAGCCTAATGATGATTTTTTACAATGGCGCTTTGGGTGCAGTATCACAAATTTGGTTTTATAGTAGTGGAGGTTATTTGCAACCATACCTGAACATTTCAAGAGTTTTCGACTTAACGGTATAGGCTGCAGTGTGTCTTTTACAGAATTTGGGGGGGGAAATGAACGGTACAGAAACAATGGGGGACCAAGCAGCTTCGCTGCTCGGACCCCTAATGAATGTATGTGCATGTTATTTGGAGTGCACATTAAATTTGGGGTTGCAAATCCTTGTTTAATGGGGAACATAGTCTTGGGCTTCACTTATTATGTTTTTGTCAATCATTGGAAAATGTTGTAGAACTTGTGTGTTACCAGACTAAACCTACCTCAGCCTACCCCCTAAGGTAGCCTTAGTGTTACGCTTTTCATATTTGAGGAACACTGAAAGGACTGAATAGTGATGATCTCACCCCATATCAGCCTCGGACACTAACCCTCACCTGACCCTTCCAGAGTCTTTCTCACTGTGAGCTGATCACTGACGACGGCATCAGACACCTGGGTAGCGGCCCCTGTGCCCACGACCGGCTGGAGGTGATCGAGTTGGACAACTGCCCCCTGATCACGGACGCCTCACTGGAGCACCTGAAGAGCTGCCACAGCCTGGACCGCATCGAGCTCTACGACTGCCAGCAGATCACCAGGGCCGGCATCAAGAGGCTGCGGGTGAGTTGTGGGGGGAGGTGGGGGGGGTTTGAGGGAGAGAGACTGCGGCGAAGGGGGAAGGTGTTTTTATCTGTCTATCACGTGGTCCATTCTTTACATTGAAATTATTAACAGAAGGAAAAGCTAATCTACGTACAGTACTACACAAATATGCAGCTGTATAATATAATGGATATGAAAATGGCTAGAATAGAAAAGATAAGTCTAGGTATAAAATATGAGGTATAGCATCTTAATCTTCGGTTGCCAGCCACATTCATACATTGGTATGCATTTCTGAGGAAATCTTTTGTATTCTTGGCCCACAGCATTCCACAATCATTTAAGCCTTGTTTTGCTACTCTAGCCAGACAGACCTGGAATAATCAGGACTAGTATACTATACTGGCACGAGCTGACAAGCTTTTGCTAACATGAAGGATCACCGCTTGCATGCACAACGACAAATGATGTTGTGACTTGCACAAGGAATTATTCTGATAAATGTATCTTTTGATCTATTAACTTGTGAACTTTTTATCTCTCTTCTGAAAGACCCATTTGCCTAACATCAAAGTGCACGCATATTTCGCCCCCGTGACTCCGCCCCCTTCCGTCGGAGGCAGTCGCCAGAGGTTCTGCCGCTGCTGCATTCTCCTATGATTTTCAAAGATGGCGTCTCCCGCACCGCAGTCATCGTAGGATCTGACGACATGCTGAGGCCCGAACAGTTCAACGTCCCTTCATAATAGTGCAAGCTGGTTTCTCCCACCAAACCACCCCCCAAATCAACCCTGCATTAGAGCAAGAGCGGAAGAACCCCAAAACACAAAGCACCCGAAAGGTCTGAGATCGTCTTCCCGACAACATTCCTTTATTACCTTCTTTCTTTCCCTTCCACCATCGCTTCCTTTACAATTTGACACGCCGACACAATTCATGTACCAGTGACAAACACAGGCTAGCACCAAAACACACACACACTTGACTTGAGAGGGCTGTCCTGGTTAATTTCCTTTCTTTCTTGAGCACTTTGGTCAACATATACATGCAGACTAGTATTTATCTGAGAGTTGTTTTGCACCCGATTTGAGATCATTATCGTCGGGCATTAGAAGCTCTGATCCGTGATTGGCTCATGCGAAGCTCTGAAAGCCATTTCATTAGCACATTATAGAATGTGGGGGGGAACGACTGTTACAGCAGTGGCCACAGGGGTGCAAAGAAAATTGACTTAATATTACGGGGAAAATGAGTGGCAGGCGTTAATATAAAGTCACCATATACATTAAAACCCCCTAGTCCTCCAGAAAAAACAACCTACTCCCCATTTCTAGTTGCCCATAGTTGCCTTTGTTTATCCAGACTGTGTACAATTAGCTGTCAGCACTTGTAGTACAAGTACTGACAGCTAGTACAAGTACAAGTACTGACAGACTCTAGTACAAGTACTAGAGTCTTGGTTGTTCAGAATGGTCCTGCTGTTGTCCCTGCCAGGTCCCACTTAAACGCACACTCGCATGCACACACTATACACCCCTTTTGTTATGTTTCATCCCGTTATAATTTTAAAGATTGTTTTAGCATTTAAGTTATTTTGTAAGCATATACATCATCCATGAAAACACCCACCTACTACTTTACTTTCAGTCCTCTCCGTCTCCTGCTCTTTACATGTTACAATCAAAAGCCTAAAAACTGTATTTTCATAAAATGTGACACCATTGAAGACTAAATGTGGGGACTCAAGAAGATGGCAGATGTTGCATGTAGTGAATCAAGTAAAAAAAATCATAACAAATCTCTGTACATATAAGGACCGTGACTTCCGAGAGCGAGAGACAGGTAACCCACACCAAGAATAACATGAAGAAAACAACATACTAACAAAGGCTAATTCTGGTGCATCTCTGACAGAAGTTCTTCTGGAGGTTCATTTTTAAACATTGAACCGAGTACCGCAACTGGAGCTGAAAGTCTTGCAGCGAAACCTGTGCATCACAAACAATGGCCGCAACGTAAAAAAAACATGGACGTATTATGATGCAAATACATCAAGAAAATGTAATGGACCGGTCTTTCAGTCAGGAAAAATGTAAAGAAAAATCTAAAAGTATTTATATTTTCAGTTAGTTTTTATTCCGTTTTCATTTAGTTGCATCTGTTTAAAAAAAAAATAAACGACTGATTACGAAGACACACACACACACGCACGTACGCACACACACACACACACACACACACACACACACACACACACACACACACACACACACACACACACACACACACACACACACACACACACACACACACAGTGTCTGCCCCTGACAAGGACTCCAGTTGAACTTGACAAACCCTAGGTCAGCTCCCATGAGGCCTTGCAGCATACTGAGTGGTCTGGCGGTCTGTGTCCCCATCTCCCCCCACTGCCAACTCTCGGTCTGGCTGTCTGAGACCAGAGACATGGGGGGGAGGCTGACTGGGGAGGGGTGGTCAGCTGGATCAGACAGGAGGAGGAAGAACATACCTCTGGCCTAAAGCTAGTGCACAATTCTGGTCGGGTGAAGGTGGAGGATAATGAACTTAATGCGGCATTTGCTTTTTTCTGTTATGAAGTATTAAACCCACCCCCCCCCCACCCCCCCCATGGACAGCATTGACGCACTTGCACATGCTTCACTCTGTGATGCTCTATCTCTTTCGTACGATTCGCCTACGTTGTCTTTATGACTTATTTTAAAGTTTTCAAAATGTGTGTGTGTGTGTGTGTGTGTGTGTGTGTGTGTGTGTGTGTGTGTGTGTGTGTGTGTGTGTGTGTGTGTGTGTGTGTGTGTGTGTGTGTGTGTGTGTGTGTGTGTGTGTGTGTGTGTGTGTGTGTGTGCCCAGTTTTGTATTTGAAGTCATGAATATATTGTCTCCCACCCACCCCCCTGTTGAGTTTTTCCGCCCTTGTGTTCCATGATTTTTTGTCTCACACGTGTTAATGTTTGTGTGTACAGAGCGTGTCCAGAGTTTGTTTTATATTATGCCCATATAGCAGCCTTTGAGCCTGTGCATAATGGTGAATGGGAACTCCAGGATTTGAGGTTGTGGTTTTGGAGGAGGGTTTGTTTGTATAATGTCCGCTGTACCCCTTTTTGTCTCCCCCTCTTCTACTTCCCTATTGTGTGCGTTTCGATCGACCCTTTTATTTTAAATTTCTTCCCGATGTATTTCATTTATGAATATTTCTTAAAAGATAAGTGTGACCTCACCGTATGGAATGTCGATTACCCCACTAGCATCCTTATTACTCTCCCTCCCTCTTCCCAACACCCTTCACTTGGATGCAAGTCACTAGCCAGCAAGCAAAAAACATTTGAAATATTATTCAATCATGTTTTGTGATTTGACCTTTCTGGGCATGGTGGATAAAGCCGTACAGGGATATGAATTGGGTGTATTCTAACCAGCTGTGTTTTGTTTTAGGAAGAATTCATGCAGGGGTTAGAGGCGGCCACTCAAAGCCCATACAGCATGTAAGATGTGTAAACATACTCAACCTTGGGTTAAAGGACTTTGAGCCTTGATGTAATCACCTGCTGCCCCTCTACAAGAACTAATGTGGCACACTCCAAGCCTACAGTCAGAATATACAAACAAGTAATTATTATCAAACCTAACCCACTCAAACACTGGCTGAGTCGAGGTCAAGTCAAACTAAAGAAGAGGGGTGAGGAGGAGATGCCCAACAGCGGAGTCAAACGAGACACTAAAGATACTTTATTCTAAAAGAATGTATATGGTTCGCAAAAAGTGAGAATAATAATCATTATTATTCCATGGCATTAAATGCACTAATGAGCAGGACTACAGCACTTTGTGTCTGTGAAGGCATATCATCTAAAATAAACGCTTTGGCCTGGCTCCCTTTTCAGTTGATTTATCAGCTAGACTATAACATGCTATTTGCTCTGGGTTAGCTTCTTTTTTAATGCACATCTTCCCAGCACTGGGGTGGAGCTAAAGAATAGGCAATATAGAAGGGCAAGAGGTGGCTCCACAGCGTGTTCTTGGTAGATGGGACACTTGAGCAATTACAAATTCGATTTTGACAATGACTGTAGTTCAATATGATTACTGTAAATTATCTTTTTTTTTCTTTTATCTTTTTTTTTTATAATTAACTGTTATAAATGAATATGTATGTATGAATAAATATATGCCTATATTATTATCACGAGTTTGGGTTTTGGTCTGGATGGGATTCATCCTTCAATTTATTGAAATGTTTTACCGCATGAAGGCACTAGCGGGCAGCAACAGGCCATTTTAATCGCTCTCTCTGGTCAAACGCTTCTTTTGAGACGATTAGGTAGCTATCTATTTGGCCCCAATTCACATTTTGAGGTGTACAATTATAACTTAACAAAGAAGAATTAAATATTATTTTAAAATCTAATCGGCTATGTAGAACTACTAGCCCGCTTGTCCTATAAACCACCTTAATTTCAAATGTGCGATTTATAATGGAAGTGCACACACAGATGAGGCCATGGTATCTTTTTTTTATCGGGATGGAAAGAACAACACAGCTTGCTGTCCTCTGACTGTCGGCAGGCACCATGACGACAAGCGCTTCTCGGTGATCTGATCAGCCTGTCTGCTGATCAGCCTGTCTGACCACTATGGGATTCATCGTCTCGTCATCCCCTGCTGCTCAAAGGATTGTTTTGCCCATGCAGTTGTTGTTGAACTCCCCTCAGGTCACCCGTGGAGGTATCGTCTGATTCTGGAGAGTATTGTGAATAGGACATCAAGTTGGTTCTGTTCAGCATAGGCTTATAGGCGGGGTTTAAGCCGTATGGCGACAGCCGCGAATACATCGTGACCTCATAAGCAGCCCCACACTGTGCAGCCTGCTAATAATCCAAGGAAAAAGAACGCGCACAATGAACAAAGAACAACAATGTAGGACTTCCAAGAAGGACGGCAAACTTTTGCGCGACATTTTCTTCAATAAAGGAAGCTTTCGCCCTTGTCCAGAAATACCTCGCGGGGAATGTGTTTGTTTGTTAATATCCCCCTACCGCACGGAAGGGCGAATATGTCGACCAATCAATGGAAACGCGACCCGTGCCGCACCTTTGCAGACTGAACCGACCCGCACCCTCCGGTGGAAATGCGCCATAATGGTGCATTTCCACCGGAGGGCACGGGTGGAGCTTCCACCGCCAAAAGTGGGCGTGATCCGGACTGAGCCGTTTTCAGCCGTCCTCGTCTCGCAGAACTCCTCACTACCTCAGTTGTGGTAGGCTACTACTCATGGCGCATTTCAACCGGAGGGTGCGGGTCGGTTCGGTGGGACTTGGTGCAGTATCGAAGCTCAGTTCACCCTTTCAGGCGTCTCAGTAGTACCCCAACGAGGAGTAGGCCTATGGAGACGAGTGCGAAACGAGTACGGCTTAGTCCGGGTCACGCCCACTTTTGGCGGTGGAAACGTGAACCGTGCCGCACCTTTGCGAACCAAACCGCACCCTCCGGTGGAATGCGCCATAAGGGTTACATTCGGCGTTGGAAACGCGAGCCGTAACTGAGCGGGGCTATACCGCACCCTCACTAATGGCGCATTTCCACCGGAGGTTTCGGTTCGCAAAGGTGCGGCACGGTTCGTGTTTCCACCGCCAAAATTGGGCGTGAGCCGTAGGCCTACTCGTTTCGCACTCGTATCCAGACGGCCTATACTCTTCCGTTGGGGTACGAGACGCCTGAAAGGGTGCCGGCAAGTTCGAGCTACACGCACCCTCCGTTGATTGGTCGATAGAATCGTCACTTCCGGGCGACATGGGGATAAAAAAAAATTGTATTTAATTTTTTTACTTTATTTTTTATTATTGTGTCATGCATTAACCGAAAATCAGACAGAGTGTCGTCCGGTTCGGAAATCAGACAGAGTGTCAGTCGACACTCTGTCTGATTTTCAGTCGGCTCGACACACTGTTTTTTTTTTATTTGTTTTTTAGCATGCCCAGCCAACAAGGGCTTACAAGGCACCAATATGAAACAAAATACACAGACCAAAAACCAAAAGTAGATGCTAAACAATACTAACATTAACGATATAAACCATCCTGACGTTTCATTCAGGCTTTAGTAACAAAAGAGGCTAACTTATAAACATTAAAGGTAAACAAACATTCCATCCTGACATCATCATTGCTCCAAAATATTTCAGGGTTTTGAGCAAATAGTTCATTTGCAAACAAACAGTACCCGCGAGGAGGTGGAGGCGTTCCTCTGCATTCTTGGGTAGGAAAACGTGCAGAGGGAGCTTGATATGGCAGTTTTTATTGTTTTTTTTTATTTAGGCCTTTTGTTTTTATTGAGCAGGCTACACTGTGTCGTGCTGCTATGATGTCACGATGTTTACGTAGCTGCCGCGGCGAACGACATCCGGCCTACCATAAGGGTACTGTCGGCGATGGAAACGTGACCTCGGAACTGAGCTGGGCTACACCGCCCCCTCCCTAACAGACTGTGGTGAACCGAACCGAACCGCACCCTCCGGTGGAACTGCGCCATTATGGGCTGAAGCGTGCTGGGTCCGAAGAGTACCCGCCAGTGGAAAAACGCCATACCGGACCTAATCGTACCGGACCTAATCGTACCGGACCTAACCGCCCCGCCCGTTGGAAACGCGCCCCCCATAAGAGTCATTCCAAAGTAAATTCTTTCCATTGAGTAACTTATGTGGCCTACGCATAATCAAAATCTGATTACGTTAAGATCCCAGGCAGAAAATGGCTAATAATAAATGTGTAGCCTAATAAACTTATTTTTATTTTTTTAGCCCAGCCTACATTTGCCATTACAAACAGGTGGTTATTTTCGGCTGACCTGATTTAAGGTGATTGAAAATAGCAGCCGTTCAAAAAACGAATAGGCCTATATCGTTTTATTTATACACCATGTTGAATGCGCTCAACACTCTTTGTCCTTTACGCATCTTCGGCCCTGGTTTACTATCACATCAAATTGGTACGGTCCTCATCATCACAAACCACACCTACGTGGACCGACTGGGTGTACTGACTCGGTTGTAAAACTGCTCCAATCACGTCCATCATACACACGGGAAGGCGTGCCTTAGTTTGCGGTTAAATTAAATCTCTTGCTGGGCGAGAAATATTGCAATCGAAGTGCAGCACGCCTCTATCGTTCACTGCCGGTCTATAGACATACAGACAATTCCATCATATTCTGGTATTTTTCTTATTTTATTGTGCACGACTGGCAGTTTCTTTTTGACAACTGCAGGGTGGACAATCTGGATCTTACTGATCTTAACTGTTGGCTTTAACTCCAACGCACCAGGTCAGCCTTGACTGTACTATGCTTATCCTCACCTAACCAAGTTGGACACCTGCAGTGCTTTTCTGTTCACAGTTCACGGTGTGGGGGCACAGATGGCCAGAAGCCGTGTTCCACGTTAGCGCGCGCATCACTTTGATGTGGATAACTGTGGCACGTGCTGTCCACCTTGCAGGAGAACAAACTGCACGCTCTTCATCAACGACTACGAAAGCTGTTTTACATTTCGCGCTTTTAAGGTTACGGTTTAACCGAAAAACACGGACTTGGACTGATTGACACATTTGTGGGATGACGGAAATTAACGAGATGGAGAATGACTCGCAACTCCAGCTCTATCCGAGCACTATACTATCCATTCAGCCGGTATCCACAAAGGTAGGCTACAACAAGTAACCTTACAATTTTGTGTGGAGTTTTTGTCCTTGACCAGCTACATGAAATAAAAATGGTCTACATTTAATTTAAAATGGGTAAGCGTTTTTTAGGACATGCGTTAAACTTTGTTTCTATAGTTCCATTGATTATTAGCAAATTAATTATCTGTAAATGTATCATATTTCATAGATATAATTTATTTGTATTTAACTATGGAAGTATATAGCCACACACAACATTTAAGTAACTATTGAGAGCGTCGTGCGTCACTATTATTTTAAACACTCTTACGTCATATGATGTAATCTGCTCCGTCCATATATGTCCATAATTTACACCGGATGTTCACCATCACACCCGGGCATTAACATATTCATTCACTTTAGCCAATTGATAATTCATTAGAATGGATACCATATGAAAAACCTTAGCTGTGTTTGTGAGCACTTTTAAGAGTTCTCATTGGAATGACTATAGCTCAGCTTTTCAAAAGGCTATTTGAAAAAAAAGTGCCAATGCATTTTTTTTTTTTACCAACCAAGTTTTAGTCGTAGGCCTACACTTTAAACACTTATGTTATTTTTTTTACTTGTTTTATTACAACAAAAAATCAGTACGCAAATGGTGACTGTGTAGCACACCTATATCTTCATCTCTTAATAATATATTGCATTTGCATAGCGCTTATCTCACACTCAAAGCGCTTACAGTTTTTACTTTTCAATCACAACCCACCACTTGAATCCTCAGTCGTTTAACATCCAATGAGTGAGCTCATGCCTAGTAGATCAACCAACGATGTCACCGTAGATCAAAGACAACACAATGCTCTGCCATCGCGATCCTCAATCAGTCCCTCTGTCCGCCCAGTTGACACTTGTTCTGCTGGTCCAATACCCAAAGGCTCAGAGCCTAATTTATTTGAAACCTTTAACCTAAAGTTGAATCTTAATTGACCGATCCTTGTCGGGCCCAGGTTAGGATATACATAATTTGACGCTTCTATTTCAAACAATTACTATTATTTCAAGCAGAAAATTATATTTTTAATTCATGCCGACCCGTAGTTCAAATCTATGGGTGGAATAATTTCTGTTTTGGGTTATTAATGGTCCAATACCATTGTTAAGACCACAGGAGAACAGGTCTGATAATCCCAGGAAATTAAAAGGCCTAGGAGGGAATTCTCTTCTAATAAAGACTCACTCTTGTAATAAATGGGCTCATCTCTATTTTAAAACAACTAATCGGGCCAGCATCTTCTTGAGATGCAAAAGAGATATTGCTCTAATTTGCACCCGTCGTATCAGAGGTAATATACAACTACCCCATGGCATTTTTATTTATGATTAGTGAAGGATGGCAGATACCAAGAAATTATCCATGGATTGTTGCCTGTGGCAATACCCCTGTCGAGATTGATAGCGGCAATAATATAAAATAAAAAAAAAGATGGTGATAGAGAAGTTCGGAGAATCACAAGAAGGGCTTTATAATATGTGATCTGTGGCTTGTTTGTGGCCACGGTTGGCAAAAGTGTTATTGAAGAACAAATTAGATTGTCGAGAAGCTCTCACCGAATTTGGTGCTTATCAGGACAGATAAACGTATTTACTTTTTACTTACCAACATGAATCCAAAAATTACTTGTGTTCTGTTTACAGAGGGTAGTACATTTTTACACAAACCCAACACAAATTAGGACATGGCATCACAAATCAAAGTGTGTGTACACATAGAAGGCACCCATGCCTTCATCTTCAGGACAAATTAAGTGTGTGTGTTTGTGTGTGGCGCATGTGCTTGTGCAAACAGAGAAATGTCATAGGGCAAGGGATGAGCACCTTGAGTGCGTATGCCTCTCATGCCTAATACTCAAACTATGAATCTGCATTTCTCCAATGCATATCAAGTAGCTTCAGCAGGAATGGATCTTTCAGATTGCAGCCATCATGTCACCTTCATATTCAAAAAGGTGACTTTGTGCATGTCACTCACTGAAGAACAAAAAGCTAGATAGAGATTGGCGCATTGCGATGCCCTTATTAATTATGACGAGAAGATGTGCCCTTATACTGATCAAATATGAGGTTTGAACTGTGTGAATATTGATACCATACTTAAATTGTTCACACTTCAATATAATGACCTTATTTGAAAACATTTCAGGATATTTATTTATCAATATTGTGTAGTATTCCCCATAATTATCACGATGAACACATTTTTTCATGTCGCCCAGCCCTTTGTTCAGGTAAACCTGCTGAAGAAAGAAAATGGAATCAGGAACTGCTTGGTGACTTCCTCTGAAATAGATAGGCCAAGGAGCTGTCCCTTCACAGTGCTACTGCTGAAGCCTGTTACTACTTTAGGGTCCCCATGCCTGGAGGTCTATGATTAGACGTTCTGTTTGAAATTGTCTCGTGACTCATGGAACAGGCAGCCATACGGACACCACATTAGTTTATAAATCAACATTATTATCCAAGAGACAAACTGGATGTTAGTGTTACATTTAGATTATTACACCTCATTCCCCACGTCTGCTGGTTACTGGTCTTCCCTTCACACTGAAATGTGTGAAGGGATTTGTACATTAAAACTGGAATCCACATGTTCCTTGAGAGAGGATGAATCTCCAGTGCATTTGACAAGGTACAGTTTTGTATTGCTACATAATTCAGAGACAAGTCAGGGGTTTCCTATGAGTTGGCTCATTCGACTACACTCACTGAAAAGAGTTCACTCAGCTCCCGAACAGCTCTTTATGGTCACAACTCAGAAGCATTGCCAATTGTTGAATTTTCCTTAAAGTATTATTGTACCCTTGCAGTTGCGTGCACTATGTATTTATAACATGTGCTTATGCGCGTGTCTTTAAGCTTCTTTATAAACATCCCAACGACCATGAATGAAGCTCATGTTCTATGTCTTGTCGCCTTGATAATGTATTTGCCAATGGTTGAGTGGATTGGCAGGTAAAGGTTTAGAAGAGCCGTTCAATCTGTCAATGCTGATTGGCTCCTGTCGTTATGGGCGCGCAGAACAGACCTGCTGCCGTGTTTCTCAAAGTGTCCTCATCGTCAGGGAAACCAGCTGAAGAAAGTGGAGAATTCAATGTCCCAGAAGTAAAATGACCAAGCATTGTGACGCAATGCAAGAACGCCCATCCAAAATGCTCAGTTGAACGTTGGTAAATGGACTCCATTTATATAGAGCTTTTCAGACAAGTGGCCACTCAAAGCACAATTATTGCCACATAAGGGTACAATAATTAACAGTTAAATGGTCTGGTAGTCATTTACATTTTGTGTTCATGGTATGTACAGTATAGTAATCATTATTTCACAATGTCGGGCGACCCAATTATTGGTTAAAATTCACCCATTAATACAGAGACAGCACTTTGAGCCATGGTAGGTGACAGCCAGGTTGCCTAGAGTGGTGAGGGTTAGGTGTGGGGGGCTGGGATCAAACCAGGAACCTTCAGGCTGCCCGCTCTACCTCCTGAGCCAAGAGGCAGTTACATTCATTGAATTTATTTTTCTCAGTTAAAAAAATAATAGTAAGGAATACTATATTATTTTTGTGGATGTAGGACGTTATATAATTCAATCATATTATGTGTCTGTCATTACATGTTATATCAAAGCCCAGAAGAAATAGTGACTCATCATTACCATTCCCAGTTTTGTTTTAAAAAAATCGAATTATGATTAGAAATTATGCTTCAAATAATCAAAACATAAGACTTGAAAACAAAGGGAGCGAACATATTTTTTTGGCATATTTTAATGCTATTCTTGAGCATATTGTGTAAAAAACGCATTCATGCTTAATAATGCATATTTTCATAGCATTCTGCCGTGATGAACAGACAAATCACGTACGATTTTTCAGTTGGTTTCTGCCTCCCTACAAGCAAGCTTGTAAACAGACACACACGTGCACACACACACACACACACACCACACGTATGCATGTACACACACACTGTAGTACAGGGGTGTTAACATGGCCTGTGATCATGCATTGTGAAGAGCGGACTGTCAGACGGACAGACAGATTGGATAGACACACGCACACACGAACACACACACACGAACACGAACACACACACATGTCTGTGGCGTACCAATTATCTGTCCACTAGTCTGTCTTCTGTTGATGTATTCCTCCCACTAGGGACAGATTCACACGCATACACACACAAACACCTTCCCCCTATTGTCACTGCACATCATGTTAACAAATATCCAGCCCGTCAGGCCTAAACTAGCATCCTCGTCAGCAACGGGGGACGTGCAGCCTCATCGGATTAACATTGGGTGTTATGGGAACTGGCAGCGCTTCTCAAGGCTGATAGTTGTAAAGATGTGGTATCTTTGCTTCTTGATTGGCCTGCTTCTGACATGCTGCGTCCATCAGTCATACCGGAAGGTTCAGTCGATGCAGCTAATAAGGCACAATCAAGGCTTGTCACGGCAGTAGACTCCACGGGGATAATGGCCTAGTGCCTACTATGCAATTTCGTGTGCCCGTAGTGTACCAGAGGCTTGCATGCTTGTGTATTTGTCTGTGCGTATAAATGCAGGGTTGCCTGGAGATTAGCGCAGGTCAGTGCAGCAGCATAGCATGATGATGCTAGTGGCCAATACTAGTGCTTATTGTGTTGTGATACAATATCCCATGAATTACAATAGATTCATCAGGCCCTCGCACATGCCCCTTCACATTAAAAGCCCTGCTAATAAGAGGACGATGATGTTTAAACCGTCTTGCCACGTTTAATCACCAAGACGCCTCCAGCCAGCATCACCATGAAAATTCCATTCATATGCAGCTGTTAACGGTCTATATAGCCACGGGTGCTTTCAAAAGAGCAGGCTTATCGTCCCTGACTGGGGACTAACAAACGCGACCCCATTCTACGTAATTGCTAAGGAATTAAGGTTGAGCCTTGGCCCAAGGGAGTCCTGGTAGGTATCTTTTTATTGTGTTGTTTTCCGATAAGATGTTATATTTTGTGTTTCATTTTGCTCCAACAGGTGTAACGATCACAGCACGTTGTGTTGTTTATTGCTACCGGTGATTCACTCGCATTCACTTGTTGTTCTCTCTTTCAATTGTTCTATGTACTTTATTTCCTATGTGTGCCTGAATTCGTGTGTGTGTGTGTGTGTGTGTGTGTGTGTGTGTGTGTGTGTGTGTGTGTGTGTGTGTGTGTGTGTGTGTGTGTGTGTGTGTGTGTGTGTGTGTGTGCGTGTGTGCGCGCATGTGCGAGTGCGTGTGCAGCTCCAGAGACTGAAACGCTCCTTGTCCTTCAAGACAATCATGCGCAGCAAGAGCGTGGAGAACTTCTTCCAGAGGTCGAACAGCGACGCCCGCCTGCCGCCAGACTTCATCACCGAAGCGCCGTCGCCTCCACCCTACTCCCCGGCTCCGCCGCAACGGCCTGCCTCCCCAGTCGCCCACGACCGCTCGCCGTCCCTCTCGCCATCGTTAAGCCCAAACCCCTCCCTCTGCTCCCACTCCCCCTCCCTCAGCCCGTCATTGTCCAGTGTGGCCAGGGCCCCGGGTCCACAGATAACCCACTCCTTCCAGGAGCATGTGTTTCGCAAGCCCACCAGCTGCCAGCACTGCAAGCAAATGATTGTGGGTAAGGCGTCCTACCAGGCCATGCCGGCGCCTGGTTCTTTCTCTTTATTTTGCCCAAGCGCTGCCCTGTCTGCTCAAATCAGTCACCGCAGATTTTGGTTCTCTGTTTCTTTTTTTGTTCTATCGTGATGTGGGGCTTCATTAATTGTTCCCTTTTCAATGTTATTAAGAGTGCTGGTGTTGAGATTAGTAGTATTTGACTGTGTAAAGAGGGAGAGGAGCTAGGGAATGGGTGCGAGAATACCGTAGGCTATGGCAGAAGTTTGAATCCCTCTGTTAACTTTACTTCCAGGTCCAATGTCATTATTGCCTTTTAGACTCATTCACTTGAGAGGTAAAGGTGGGCTTGGTTAGTGAGAAAAGCAGACATCCCCCTCTTTGAATAAAATAAAAGGCATTCATGTGCCATGTGATAGACTTTGCACGCTAACACAGCCCTGTAACTCGTCGTTACAGAAGACAAGAAACGTTAGCACAACTTTTGCTGTGTAACAGTGCAGTATGCACTGTATGTGTGTGTGTCTGTGTGCAGGGGATCTTTGATGAAGTGTGTGGTTTGCATGAAGGTCATCTGAGCATCCTATAATACCCAATTTCGTGTTCAATCTACTTCCTGTCATCGTGATTAATTACAGGTCCCATTGAACGATCTAGTTTTTAGTTTTGGTGCCTCTGCATGCACTGTGTTGTTTTATGGGCCTAGAACAGTTGTTGCTTTCCCTTGCTTTTGCCCCTTTCGTTCCTGTTCTTACCATCATCATCCTCATCTTTGCCATGTTATAGTGGTGGTACATGGAACTGTCATGAAAACTGTTCATGTTCAGCCTGACAGCCATGACAGCCTAATGAGATCACAGAACTGATCAGATGATGTTCTACTCCTAACAATGAACTACTTAGTATTATATCATTATAGTAATAATAATAATAGCACCTAATGTTGTAGAAGATAGATAGATAGATAGATAGATAGATAGATAGATAGATAGATAGATAGATAGATAGATAGATAGATAGATAGATAGATTGATTGATTGATTGAGATTGATAGAGATTGATTGATTGATTGATTGATAGATAGATACATAGGAATATATATAGATAGATGATTTATTTTGATGTAAACCTTTTTGAACTCAATCTATCACATCTAAATCATATTAGTGGCATTGATTATTACTTTCTGTGCGTTTCATGGTGCTTATCGTGGTGTTGTTCTCAATCCCTGTAAATATTTTCTGGGCGTGTGAATGTTTGTCAGCTAGTGTTAATTTCCTACGGTGCTGAAAAAGCACCCACCAGAAGAAACATAAATTGGCGCCTATGGTACTTCACTTTAACGGACATAACTGGATAATTTGCCTTCAATATAGCCCAATATAGCCCAATAACAAAATAAGTAATTTGAGCTGGATGAAATTAATCAATTCTGTGTCTGTGTGGTGTTATCCAGTGTGGACACCATTCCAAGTCGATAATTCAGGGTATTTAAAAACTACAAACCAAGAAATTTGTAAACAAAAGCATAGCTTTACAACTTCATGCGAACACATTGTTTCTCTAATCATCCCAAAAAAATAAAATTGCAATATTATGTCCAAAATTTGGTTTTAATTGAATGTTTTGTAAGCGGATGCATTTATTATCAAGCTCTTGCTCACTGTGCCAAACATCACAAAAACTGGGACAGGACTTAACCACCAGCGGGAGAAGCCTGTCGATATCCGAGATCATTGTGGTTTATTGCACTTGTATCATCCCCGTTCCCAGGATGGCCTCATGACTCACTCCCGTGAGTCATGAGGCCATCCTGGGAACGGGGATGATCTCTCTATCACCTCTGACCTCGCCCTCTTGTCTCTGTTGTTCATCAGGTAACTCCAAACAAGCCCTTCGCTGTAGGACCTGCAAGATCGCAGCTCACCTGTGGTGCACATCGGAATTATCTCAGCAGCTGTGTCATGGAAAGGTGCGTCTTGGGCCCGCGCTTGCAACCATTTGCACCATCACGATGCAACAAGACACATGAACCACGCTCACAACCGCTTGCACTTCAACCATGCACTAGGACTCATGCACCACGCTTGCAAAAATACTCTCTGCACTTACACACGTAAGACTCCACCTGGCCAGGTGGGCAGGGGCTTACGTCCATTCAATGTTGTATTAAATTGTATTTATTATTTAAATGTTTTCTAGCAATAAAAGGTGTTGCCTGTGGAATGATCAGCACCTAGTTCCCCTTCGGGGCTTAGACATCTGAATATGATGCAGAATGCATCACTTCAGTGTACCAGCCTTCTTACAGCTCACTTTCTAAGTGCTTTGTTCAGTAACCTTGAGGCGGGGGAGGTAAAGAAATGTTCCGGGAATGCAAAACGTCTTAGGCAAGGATTAGAAAATATACTTTGGAGGATTTGATTTTGTTTGTTTCATGAGATTCCTTTTAGCAGCAATATCAGATAAATAAACTACACAACGCAGCTTTTTTTATTTTAATATCTCCTGACAGCCAAGATAGAGATTGCTTATGATAAGGCTGGATGGTGCTGAGGTTTTTGATTACAATGTCATAATTCTCTTGAACCGGCCTAAAAGACCAGCTGTACATCAGAGACTCTGAAATTGACCTCCTCATAATCATCATCATCATCATCATCATCATCATCATCATCATCATCATCATCATCATCATCATCATCATCATCATCATCATCATCACAGTTGTATTCATGCTCAGGCTTGGCTGGACTGCTACATGAAACTTATTAAGTAGAATGGATTCTGAAAGACTTAGTAATGTGTGAGGAAGTTTGAGGAAGATGATGTTTGTGCGTGTGTTTGTTCGATATTACTAATAGTCTCTAAAGGAACAGAAAAAGCTATCAAAAACATGGATGAACATCATGTTGTTTCCTCAACGCATTCCTTCAGGACCCATAGCTTAAACCCAAGTTGTAGCAAAGGAAAAGTGAATATCGTCAATCAAAACTGTCACTGTGCTTAATCTCTTGTTAAAATTACAATTGATTTACCCGTGCATTGGCGTACCTGCAAAACAACACATACCGCCCCAAGCTTCTCATCAGGTTAATGGTTGACATGCGACCACAAGCGTGAGGTACCCATGACCTGCAGATTGAGAGAGTCCTCTAATGGCAGCTTCTCCTGGTGTCCATTAGTCTGGAGCGTTCAAGCGAAACTTCACGTCGCCCATGCTCATCAACGACCAACTGGCTATCGTCAAGGAGGCCCAGCCGAGCCAAGGTAAGGCAGATAGACGTACGTGTATGTGTGTGATTGTATGTAGGTGTGTGTCAATTGGTCTCAATTAATCCAGAAATCAAAATGGCCGATAAGCGGTTCTTGTTCGTGCGGAAATGAACAATGTACAATGTGTGTTGTACTGTAATGCTTTGCATGTAGCATTGTTTGTGAATGTGTGTGTTTGTGTTTGTGTTTGTGTGTGTTTGTGCACATGTGCGCATTAGTGTATATTGTATGTGTGTGGGCATGCATGTTTGTTCGTGTGTGTTTACGCTAACTTGTCACATTAAGCTGTGTTTGACATTATCCTTGCGGGCAAAATAAATGGAGGTCCTTCAAATCTTTTTGCAGTCATTATGTTTCTCTCCTGTTTTAAGTGGGCCACTCTGGGTCTTTGGTGTAGGATCTAAATATAGCGGGCCCTGAGAGACAAGAAAGAACAATAGTCACAGTGTACAGTGTTCAACTTCAACGCCTCTTGCACTTTTAGAAATGTGTGGGTTCACGTAATTAGTGTGTTTACAGTACGGAGGCAGGCTAGCCATCACTGTGTGTGTGTGGGTGTGTGTGCACTGATTTGCACGTGTGCCTGTGCCTGAATGTAAACGAAATGAGGCCATTGTGTGTCTGTGTGTTTGTGCCTGAAGTGCATGCATTTGTGTGGCCTGTGTGCATGTACAACCTGTGTGTGTGTGTGTGTGTGTGTGTGTGTGTGTGTGTGTGTGTGTGTGTGTGTGTGTGTGTGTGTGTGTGTGTGTGTGTGTGTGTGTGTGTGTGTGTGTGTGTGCATGCATTTGCATGGCGTGTGTGCGTATGTAACCCAAATGAGTGTTTGTTTTCGGTGTGTGTGTGTGTGTGTGTCCTTGTGCACCCATTGCTGTGTGGGTTTCTGTGTGCTTTCAGAGGCTGGGCGTGCACGTCTAGATCCTGTGTATGCCGCTTTACGCTACGGGACATCGCTGGCACAGATGAGCCGCCCAAGTTTTGGCAGCATGTCAGAGTCACCCACCCGCAGCCTGGTACGATGTCAACGTCTCCTCTGGGCGGGGCCAGGGGACTATGGGAACCTGTCAATTGGAAATCCAACACAGGGACGTCAATCGTAGAACCAGACGTGTGACTAAAGAGAGGAGACAAAGCACACATTTTTTCTCAGCAGTATTATTCCATGGTCACAGCATACTACTTGTCCTATTTCAGCACACACCTGAGTACACATCCAATATATACGTGCCAGCCATGTCAGACTCTGGCATTTGGAATCCTGTAGTGCAAATATAGTATTTGTAATCATGGAAAATATTGGACGGACAGGACAGCAGCCATACTATAGTATTTAGAATCACAGACACACTTACTAATGTTTACCGCCAGCTTAAGGCTCCTACCCACTATGCAACAAACCCCCAATAATGAGTCTGCAGTGTCTGCGAGGCAGGGGAAGAGCAGCGGGGCGATCGGGCAGAAGTTGGCCCTGATTGTCGTGTAGTGCTGGAGGTCTCAAGACACTAGCTGCCCCCCATAGAGTCGGGAGGGCAAAGGTTTTTTCTCAAACCGGTTTGATGTTATTATTGGACTCGACCCGTGTAGTGTCAGAGGGACTGAGACTGAAGTCAGCGATTATGGTGGCCACAGCCATTGGGAATAAACAAGCGGCCCGTTACTCGGAACGGATGACTCAGTATCTGGTTTAATTTGTTGACAATCAGACATAACCCCAGGCTTTTCTTACTTTCAATTTGAAATGGCGCTGCTTAATTATTTACCAATGCAACCAACCCTATTGTCTAGCAAAAACACAGGCTTGAAACAGTATGAATGCACCGTTCATAAGAGACTTATGATTATGGTTCAACGTTCACGCAACTGAAGGGGGTTTACGGCCCTATTACATCATTGCGGACCCTCCTTGCTTACACCGCGTGCAAGTGCCTGACGTGCGCCTCCCAAAAATGGTAACCTTAACCTCGATGTGTGCGTGATCCTCGCGTTGCGTCGACGTGGAACCATAAGCAGCCCTTAAAGGGTTCATGTCATGCCACCAGGTGTGGGCGTGATTAGCTGGTACAAGCCGTTTGGCACAGGGAAGGAATGATTTTCATAGTGACATCCCAAGTGGGCATGTCCACCTAGATGAATAGATCAGTCCACCAGCATTACCCAGTGGACTGCAGCAAATGTTGCTCATCTATCCTTCATATATCTGTGTTGACACGCCCACTTGGGAGGTCACTATGAAAATCATTCCTTCCCTGTGCCAAACGGCTTGTACCAACTAATCACACCCACACCTGGTGTCATGACATGAGCCCTTTAAGAGAGTAGACATATTCCCGTGGGATTTGGCAAGTTTTCAGAGAAGGAGCAGATAATCAGAGCGTAGAGTCTTCACGTGTGTACCCGCAGATGTTCCCAGGCTCCTAGTGCGGTGGTGACCACTGTCCTAACGTCAAGCTAAGACTGATTCCAAGACCAGCCATGTCGGAGACGGCCCTTACTTTCAAAGTCACGTAGTGGGCAGCTGCCTTCACACACTCTCTATCTTTGTCTCTCACTCACTCACTCTCTCTCAATCTCTCTCTCTTACTTGTTCACTTGCTTGCTCGCTCACTTGCTTGCTCACTAACTACCTTACTCACTCAATCTCCCACTCACTCACACACACCATACAGAAGAAGACAAAAGCAATCCATTAGGGTATACTACTGCTGTGTCTCAATTCAGGGGACGCATTTTTCGAATGACGCGGTCTATGAAGGTATGGCCTTCGTAGACCGTGAAGGCCGGACCGAAGGCCGAACAAACGTTTTTAAATGAGACGGTCTGCCCTACAGAGCATTTCAAGTTGCGTAACAAGCCGTTAACACCCTTTACCTTGCGTGATGATGCGCCAGTTTTATATAACCCACTAAGAGATGGCCACTTTCAGTTAAATGTCCACTTCCTACATTATTCTTATTTTATTTTATTTATAATTTTCTATTTTTTATAATTTTATCTTCTATGCTTGTAATTTCTATTAGTACGAAGCACCTGGAACGATACAATTTCCCCCCGGGGATCAATAAAGTTTTCTGATTCTGATTCTGTTATATAATAATTATATAAAATATAACATTAATTAGTTTAGCGTTATATGGCTTGCGTTAATTAAATTGAACTCTGACAATAAAGTTACAAATTTAAAATAGTCCCAACTTTATTTTAATAATTTTGTCATTGAAAATGTAATTTGCTGCAACTGCCGCTTCCGCTCTCTCTGACGCCATTGCTGAAAAAAATCCAACGCGCAATGAATCTTGGGATACGTTGGGCCGGGAAGGATCCACCCGGTGTATCCTTCATATCCAGGCAAAGAAGGCTGCATTTGTCGGCCGCATTTGAAGGAGCCTTTGAAATGGGACAGCCTAGACGTGTCGCAGTGACGCAATCGACCTTCGAATGCACCCTTCGAAGGATGCGTCCCCTGAATTGAGACACAGCCTATAAATACCATTGTTCTGTGCAGCGAAGAAGATGAACAGATTTGTAATCATATCCCTCCTGAATAATCAGAAGATAAATTACCTCCACTACACATACACAAAAACACACAGTGATGTACTTTCCATCTTTATTCCTCTTCAAGGGGGAAGGAGGAGGTGAGGAGAGGGAACAGAGACAGTACAGTATGGAGGAAGAACTGACACAGGAGACTGGGGGTAAAATAAATGCTTTGTGTGTGTGTAAATGTTGTATTTGATTACTTGTGCTGCTGTCTACATTTGTACATGTATTTACCCATAATGCTTATTTTATCTGCGTTAATATGTGTGCATATTTATTGTGTGTTGGTGTGCTTGCAAATGTATAGGCATCTGTGTGTGTGCGTGCGCGTACGCAGGTTTGTGTGTGTGTGTGTGTGTGTGTGCAATCTTCATTGCGTGTACATGAGTAACGCGTGGCTATGGCACATAACTTGAAGACGTACAGCAATGCACGACAGGTTTTAACACCAAAAGAAGAAGGGATCTTTCAGTCTTTCAGAAAGTCAATCAAAGAGAGCATACTGTTGTCTCCACGAGCCCTGTCTCGCTTGCTGTCTTTCTCTCTCTCTAACTCTCTCTGTCTCTCTCTCTCTTTCTCTCTCTACACCTGCTAGACTCAGCTCTTCCTGATATCGACCCTGGGGAGGAGGAGATCATAGAGAGTGGACAAGCAGAAACACCAGCCGAAGATATTAGTGTAAAGGTAACACTCAACTACAACTAAAAGGTCTGACCCATAGAATATAGAAAATATAGACATACTGTCCATGGCGTCACTCATTGGTTTACACATGAGGCCATACATTTTGCATTAAGGGCAGGGCCATTGCTTGAGATTTTTGCAACCAGCAGCGTAAATTATCCGTATTTGGCGCATTGAGGGCAGGAATTAAATGTCTGTTCTGCAGTAGAGAGCAGAACCGCCCCCTTTTTTAACCGCTCTGGTTCCGGAACTAAATTCCATTTACTCTTCGATACTCTTCGAAACGTTATATAAAGAGTTTTAAGCCTGGAAACAAGCCAATCGTTTGTCGTGAACATAAAACATTTGATTTTGGGCAAAAAATAATTTGAAAAACTGAATAAAAGGCAAAAGTACAAGACTGTGTACAAGGAACTACTCATCCCATCAACCGTTGCAAACTTTTTCGCAATGGTTATATTGTGTCATATATTCTGTGTGTGTTTGTCTCTGTGTGTTTATATAGTGTTTCAGGTAGTGTATAGGGTAGTCATCCTTCCTCCTGATTGCATTCACCACGTGAATTCAGTCTTGTATTCTAGTTACGTATTCATTCAACATTATGTATTTCTAAATTGTATACTACAAAAATGACACAAAAGCCCTGCTAGTGCGATGTAATATATTTTTACTTTTATTTGATCATATAATCAATATCAACATATTTTTCAACATCTACATTTCCTCGAAAGCTCTAACAACAACTTTCTAACTTTCCATTTATAGAAGGGGAATTCATGGTTTGCGGGTGCGGGTAAACGTTTACATGTTAACAGCGAGCTCCAACAATCAAAGACATTGTGTTAACCTTAGGAATATGGGTAGTGTAGTGGTTTCAAATGACATTGCGATTAAATGTGTTCTTCTAAAAACTTGAAGTTCCCCTTATTTAACTTTTGGCTTCTACAGGAGCATAATCATCATTTCACAATATAGCCGCGCGGGGTAAGTGTTCTTAGGATGGTTACGACATTATGGCTTTCAATCAAAACCTCTATGGGGAAAATGAAAGGGCTTTTTACTTCCGGACTATACTGCTCTATTGTGAGAATAGAGATCTAACCAAACTCACTTTTTTTTTATCGGCTTTGTATTACGACGGATAAACCCAAAATGTTAGCCATTGCCTTAGAATGGTGGCGTGTATTAGCATCTAACCACATGCATCACCTATAAGACGGGAGAGGCACACAATGTTAGTCAATTCCACCAGGGCTTCACAAGCAGGCAGTCATGACTGTCGCCTGGTCTGGCCACAGCAGTCGTGATCTCTCTCTTTGGGAGTGATGTACATCGCTCTTGTCCCAGTTCCAAACCAGACCTGTCTGTGACCCCTGCTGTTCTTCTAGGTGCCCAAGGTCCATTCTGTTCACACCTACGTCGCCCTCTACAGGTTCATGCCCCAGGAGCAGAACGACCTAGAACTAAAGTGAGAGAATAAAATGACTGTGTGTATAATTTGTGTGTGTGTGTGTGTGTGTGTGTGTGTGTGTGTGTGTGTGTGTGTGTGTGTGTGTGTGTGTGTGTGTGTGTGTGTGTGTGTGTGTGTGTGTGTTTGTGATTGTGAGGACATGACCATGTGTGTACAAGTACGATTTGTGTGTGTGTGTGTGTGTGTGTGTGTGTGTGTACAGGTGTCTGTGTGTTTGTGTACTGTGTATCTGTACGCACTGTATCTTAGCATGAACTGTCTCTGTCGTCCTCTGTCTGTATTTACAGCAGTCACTCGTGTAATGTTAAAATGTCTCCACCATCTGCAGTGGATGCCCCTAAAGTCCCCGCAAGACAAGCTAATTATAAACTGTATAAGCATCCTCAAAAAGTGCTGGCTGATAAGCCAGCTCTGCAGCCAGCAGGGGCGAGAATAAAACATTCAGAACAAGAGACAAAAACACAGAAGAAGAAGAAGAAGAAGAAGGGGGCACCGAATGTGTTTATATATAGACAGAGGAACAGATGGAGGAAAGAGATAGGACTAGCATGGGAACAAGAGGAACAGAATTGTGTTGATGGAGAGCAGGGAGGAGGCATTCAGAGAGAGAGAGAGAGAGAGAGAGAGAGAGAGAGAGAGAGAGAGAGAGAGAGAGAGAGAGAGAGAGAGAGAGAGAGAGAGAGAGAGAGAGAGAGAGAGAGAGAGAGAGAGACTCAGGCAGAGATAAATAAGCCAAGGCTGAGCTAAGGAAAGAATGAGAGATGCAAGGCAGAGATACAGAGGTGAGGGAGAGCTGGTTACAGAGGAAGGTCACAAAGATGAAGAGCAAACAGTTTAGTCTTGGGAATTTTTTGTAATGATGGTTATTGTGACTGAAGCTTTATTGCATTATGTTGTAGTGGCAGCGGCAAGCAAAACGATGAGCTATAGCATGATATATATTTTGTGTGTGTGTGTGTTTGCGGACACATGTTTGTGCATGTGTGTGTGTGTGTGTGTGTGTGTGTGTGTGTGTGTGTGTGTGTGTGTGTGTGTGTGTGTGTGTGTGTGTGTGTGTGTGTGTGTGTGTGTGTGTGTGTGTGTGTGTGTGATGGAGCTTTATGTACACACACAAAGATAGAGAAAGAGAGGGAGAGCAACAGAGAGAGAGAGAGAGAGAGAGAGCAATACAGAAACCGAGGGAGAGAAAGACTCAGAAAGAATGAGAGGGAGGGAGATGATGACCATATAGGCCGTTACTCAGTGCAGACACCCAGGAGACAGATCGCATACAGCACAAGTTGTGCAACTGGGACAGCAGCTCCTGCTCCTCCTCCCCTCCGTGGATGTAGGACAGCAGGGTGCAGCGAGTGTGCGGTTTCTAGGGGTCTACTAGCACTTTCAAAGGCCCGTAGTGTCCTTGTGCTTTTGTAAGCAGGAAAGATTGGCAGCCATTCAGGGCCCTGTTTAACCTGCAGGGGATCATTGACGTTTGACAATGACTTCATGGCTTGTGATTCTGTAATGTCACTGCACATTTCATACCCCCTTCCGTTTCGTCTCTTCTCTCTTTGGTTCTCTAATAATGATCTATTATTCTCTCTCTTTCTCTCTCTCTCACTCCCTCTGTCTCTCTGTTTCTCAATCTCCCTCTCTGTCTCTCCCTCTTTCTTTCTCTCCTTCTATCACTCCCTCTTTCTTTATTCTTTCTCTCTCTCCGTACCTCTTGTCTCTCGCTTCGAATCTCTTCTCTCTCGTTACCTTGCTCTCTCTATTTTAGCCCTGGTGATCGGGTGCAGGTCACAGATGATTCTAATGAGGAGTGGTGGAAGGTAGGTAATAAATTATCTGAGCATTTATTTGTGTGTGTGTGTGTGTGTGTGTGCATGTGTGTGTGTTTGTGTGTGTGTGTTTGTTTTTGTGTGTGTTCACCAACACATGACACGATTGTGAAGCACAAACAGATATTCTGTGTATTCTTTGTTCCTGTGTTCCTGTGTGTTTAATGAATAGGCGTATTCCTGTGTCTGTTTATGTGTGTGCACGGGGGCGGGGGTCTGTGTGTATGTTTCGTAAGGAGGAGGGGGGTCAGAGGCAGTTGTGTCGTCTTTAATACACAACACCTGTTCCTTGACTGCGTGAGTAAAAATAGAATATTATTTCCAAAGGGAAATTATTCAAAGCCATTTAATTGACTTAACTCGTCTTTAAAAAAAATCGCGACATACTTATCGTTTCGCTTCACTTGTTATTGATGAGAATGGGAAGCTTTGTGTTGGTGTGCGTGCCCGCGCAAGTGTGTCTGTGAGTGTGTGCATGTGTTTGCGTGTGTGCATGTGCATGTGTATGGGGGGGTGTACAGGTTGCGATTATTTTTTTCGTAGGATGGTAGGGGTAAGCTACCATCAATCAGAGGCGAGAAAGGCAGTACTTACCCCTACCATCCTAAAAAAAAATTGCATCCAGGTCGCTGTGTATGTGTAACAAAGAGGCATCCTTTACAGCATTCAAGGAGTATCTGTTGGGCATCTTGCCCAAAAGGAAAAAATAACAAGAATGCTTCCTAGAAAAACATTACTATTTCAAAACACTACTAGTTCATTTGTATTCAATCTGGACTTATGAATATGAATGTCACAGCTCAAGGGGCATTCATTCCAATATGGCCAGGAGCGTAAACATAGTGTTTCATAGTGGAAAATGTTTAATCAACATATCAGCTGCTGGAACTATCCATAGTTCCAAGGCAGGAATTTAATGGAAGCCTTGAAGTAGTATATGGCCAAAATCCATTTATATTCATCTTTGTTACCTTTATATGAAATAAAACTATTGGGAAAAAAAACGTTACCCTCAAAAAACATTATATGGGGATAATATATTTGCTTTCTATTACGTGAATGAAATTCAATTTTTTCCATTGACTTTGAAGGGTGGTGGATTGTTCTGCATCACACCCCATGCGCTGCATCTTTACAACAAGGCATCACAAACAGAAGGTCATTGCTGCCACTTGATACACAAACACAGGACTGTATACCAACCGCCTCCTTTATAGTTTCAAGCCATCAGTTGCCATCAGTAATGGAAGACCTTTTTATTGTCGAGTCATTAAAGCAAAAGCAATTGAAGTCATTAAAGCAACTGATTTTATTTGTAATTATCTGAAATGTATTCATTCACTCAGATTATAACACAAAACGTTATTATTACTTTCCCTGGCATGTGTGTGCAACATTCAGATTGCTATTGATATATTTTAGAAAGAAACGCACGATAACATTTGGTCAATTGGACATTCATTTGAAACTCTCTTCATATACCACTGGAATACGGACGATCTCAGAACATTCTCCATTCTCCTAGCCTAGCCAATGGGTACTGTGTTCTATCCACAATGTCTGTCCTTAGCCTACCTGTAGGTAACCTTGAGAAAGATGACGATAGTTTTCTGACCGTTTCTCGCATTTTTTCATCATTTTTACCCCTGGAGATTCGACCCTGAGTGTGATTCAGACTTGATGCTTTATATGCGGACATCAGTGTCGTTCAGACATCAGTAGAATCTCTCGGTGGTTAAGGGGGTTGGGCTTGCAAAGGGCAGGATATGACTTAGGGTCTAGGTTCGCAAGGGGCAAGATAATTGCGGCTGCTGTCACTAGTTTGTTTTGCTTTGACCACAGACAGCATGGAGACAGCATGGAGGCAGAACGGGCAGAACTAATCGCAATCAACTTAAATGTTGCTGCAACGATGCATCATATATTCCGTTACATCAACAACATCAGAAGCATCGATGAAAGATCGGAGCATGAGTTAGAGACAAATAGAAAAACAACGAAAGGCGTCGCGAACGACTGCGGAAACGGAGAAAGAGATCATTTTTGCTGATTAACTAGCATAGACGGCAGGGAAGTATCTGGGAAGGCCGGGACCCTATAATGTTCAGTTAACTGTTGTAAATTTATCATTAAAAAAATTAAATCTATCTATACATGCAGCTGTGATATACATATTTTTAACCATTCAGCGAGCCAAAGCCAACAGGTCGATTATCATTTAGGGTGCCACTCAATTACCACTCAATGACCAATGCCACTCACCCAAATGCAGACCGAGGCGTCATCAACGCGCACGTGGTGTGAGAAATACAGACTTTCTACGCCTCATTCACACGTAAGGTCATTTACATTTTCCTACAGAGAAAATACTTCCTCAGGGGTAGTATTTTTTCAGGAGAGTTTCAAGGTACAAATGTCAGGATATGTTGTTCAAACATATGGCCCATCAGGAGAATATCAGGAGATTATCAGGACTTTCACGTCCGAAAGCAGTTTATATCTCTGCCGTCTCAATCGAGTGAGTCATTGATGCTACAGTTTTCAACTCTGTGGATCCCCAGCTAACGTGAGCTGTGTATGTATTCCAGGGCAAGAGCGGAGACAAGGTGGGGTTCTTCCCCACTAACTTCGTCCAAAGGGTTCGGCCGGGGGAGAGGGTGTGGAGGGTGACCCAGAGTATCCATGGTAACAGAGAGAGGGGCCACATGCCCGTGAAAGAAGACCAGGTGAGGCATTGGAGAAGACACCGTACTTTGTATTTTGGTTGTTACCCTCGCCGCTTGACTACCCATTTTCAAACCAATATGTGGTTTTGTCCCTTGTCACTTCCCTCTTTCAACCTTTTTTAATGTTGTACTGTCGTAGAACTCTTGCTTGATCCCCCTTCTATCCCTCAACATGTCTCTATCTCCCTTCTTCTCTCTCCCTCAGATATGTGTTGGGAAGCAGGAGGACAGTGAAGGGTACATGAGGCTCAGCAGTGGAAAGAAGCGGGGGCTGGTCCCAGCGGAATCCATTGAGGAGATCTAAGGCTCTTCTCTCTCTCTCTCTCTCTCTCTCTCTCTCTCTCTCTCTCTCTCTCTCTCTCTCTCTCTCTCTCTCTCCCTCTCTCTCTCTCTCTCTCTCTCTCTCTCTCTCTCTCTCTCTCTCTCTCTCTCTCTCTCTCTCTCTCTCTCTCTCTCTCTCTCTCTCTCTCTCTGTCATTTTCCTTACCTCTGTGATCAGTCCCTACCACGTCAACAACGCATCGAGTAGCACGTTTCTGCATGTTTATTTACTTTTTAATTTAGGCGTAAGCAGTTTTATTTTGTGCAACTTCCCTATGCAGAGGAACTCTCTCCATGGTGAAAGTTCGTAAGCGTCAATAGCAGTTTCTAGACTAATAACAACGCTTAAATGTTTAAACAACATTACCGGAAGCTTCCGGTACTGTATCTCTCTCTCACTCGCTCTCTGTCTCTCTGTTCCTCTCTCTCTATCTCTCTACCTTTCTATCTGTACATCTCTATCTCACCCTCTCTCTACCTCCCTCGCTCTCTCTTTGTCTCCCTTTGTCTCTTCCTCTCTCTAGTTCCCTCTCTCCCTTTCTCTCTTGCTCTCTCTCGCAGTCTCTCTGGCTCTGTCTCTGTCTCTCTTTTCTTTTTATGTTTTGCTCCCAGAAAGCACTCTGTGTCTCTTTCATATCCTCTCTCTCTCTCTCTCTCTCTCTCTCTCTCTCTCTCTCTCTCTCTCTCTCTCTCTCTCTCTCTCTCTCTCTCTCTCTCTCTCTCTCTCTCTCTCTCTCTCTCTCTCTCTCTCTCTCTCTCTCTCTCTCTCTTTCGCTCTCTTAGTGTGATGTGAGTGGAATAACAACTTGGCTGTTGATGACTTCAATATCCCTCCCCCTCCCCCCACCTAAGCAGAGGTGGCAGCCTTTTTAATACTGTTCAGACTTGTCAGGGGACACTTTATTCATAATGTCCTTGTATTCTCAGACGATTCTGCTCAGCTTTCACCACAACCTCCCTAGCTCCCACGTCACAATATCTGAGACACAGCAGTAACACCAGGGATGCTTTCAACCACTTTTTCCAAGAGATATGAGCAAGCTGGACAGAGAGAGAAATAGAGACGATAGTACACCTTGATCTATCCGCTTAGGACAGACGCAGACACACTGGCCATGAACAATGGAACAATTTCTTGCTCTTCTTCTTCGGTTCTGTGTCTGAATCACCACATCCCACTACTTTGACAGTATAGTAGAGTAATATACAGAGGTGGTTGCAACCCATCTTTGGCACAGAGAAGGCTCTTTGGCAAACAGGGAAGGTGAGTGGAGTTAGAATCAACCTGGCCTGTCCCCGAGGACACTCGGGGAGAGAGTGTCAGTGGAATCTAAATGTGGAGCGGAACGACTGGTGATAGCAAGTTTTGTTTTGCTTCGTCTCAATAAGTGTAGGGTTCTGGGGTCTGCCAGATGCTTTTAAGAGGTGGGCTTAGCAAAGGGCCCTGCCACTGAGCACAACCAGAGACGATAATGTAGCAGAGGCAGTTGGCACTTTGTTTTTTTTATCATGCAGCGGTTAGCAATTCATCGCGTGGTGGAATTTAAACAGTGGCCGGGTAGAAATACATAAACATGCCGGAGATCTCCTGGGGCCTGACGAAGGGCCCAGGTTCCACTGAACAGGCTTGAGGAGGACATTCGCAAGGAGGGAGAAGGGAGAGACAGCATTGTGTTGAAACATTGTGAATTGATGTGCGTGCATGCAGGTAGTGTTTTCCACCCCCCCCAAAATATGTTATTGATCAAATGTCAAGCTGTCAAGTCCTTCTGTTTCTGACTGGCCCTCCCTTTTCTTCTGGAACGGATAAGTTCTTGGTAATTTGCCAGGAATTCTGACAGTGAATTCAACAAAAAAATGTTGTAACCTGACCTAAATAAAACTTTTTAAGTCACAGATGAAGGGCTGATACTTATGCTACAGTGCAAGTGAGATAAGGCAAACAAGAACAAATTGTGCCGATAACAATATGATCAAGACGCTGTAATAACCTTTTTCTGGGCATTTTGTTTGCCCCCCTATTTTTTAGCACAAAGTTAGCAGCAAAGGCTGGTCCTCAAGTCTACATTTCAATATAAATATGTGAAAGACGTTATAAATATAACAGACTTTATGAATGAGGTTCATTCATTAACAGTTGGATTTTTTTTTTTATAGATAAATGTAGCACTGTACCTTGGTCTATCTTAAATATTACCTGAAAGAGTCGTCACAGAGGGAACAAAGTATATCCCCATTTTTGTTGTTGTTGTCCGATATATCATGTATGTTGTAAAATAAGAAAAACGGTTGTAGGCCCACCGCATTTCCACCTTATTAGAAACCATAATTACGTACACAAACATATAATACAGTAGCCTACCATTTCATCATAGGCCAGATTAATAGGCAAGTGTATTGCATTTGCATTGCTAGAATAAAATATGCAGAGACGAAATGTAAAATAGCAGAAGTCAATGGCAAAGATCAGCTTGAGTGCCATCAGATGCTGCATCGCTCTGATGTGTTTTTAAATGAAGGAATTTGTAAAGGTCCGGAACATAAATATTCAGAGCCGGTGGTTAAACTCTAGTGGAACCTGCCTCTGCAGGTTCCACTAGAGTAATAGAATATTAGATGGGATTAGAAAAATCGATCAAACAAGCTATGAATGATGTTTCCTTTGTGTGTGTGTGTCAGTACGCAGGTTTTTTGTCGGTGTGTTTGCATGCAGGTGTGTGAGGTGGTGACGCAGGTCCTCCTCACCATGGGTGAGGAGGACCTGCGTTAAACTGAGCACCCAATCCACACTATTTCACTATTCTGTCTGATAAACTCTTCTCAACAATTTCACCTCTACGGTTTAGGAATCCTTTTTCTCAGACCAATTGTCTTTTCATTCCCGCACCCTCCCCCGTCCTCCACTCTTGCCTTCGACAGATGTCAGCACCTGTCTCCCTGTCTCTGCTTGTCATTGACTGAAACTCACAACCAGCCTCACTCTCTCCTCCTATTCATTTTGTCATTTCTTATTTGCGTTCTTTGAGTCATTCTCTTTTCTTTCTTTCTTTCTTTCTTTCTTTCTTTCTTTCTTTCTTTCTTTCTTTCTTTCTTTCTTTCTTTCTTTCTTTCTCAAGTTCATTTATCAAATACCTACATGAAAATATGAAGGAATTGACCTACTTTCCTTGATACACTTTCTTATAGATCAGCATAGGGAGGATATTTCAGTTACACTCTCACACTCTGTTATTCAATTATATTTTATAAAACATCTGATAAAAGCCGGCCGGGAGGACTATTACAGGGACGGTAACCACTGCCCAGCATAATATTCCTGTTGGCTGATCAGTCTATTAGGGTCCTTCGGAGAGTCACAGAACCATGGGGGGCTTTCAGTCAATCTGCTTAATATAACAGAGATCTGGTTATAGATCTGGCTGTCCCTTCACGACCACCGCAGGCTGTGGTTTATGGCCCCCTCCGTGATGAATGTCCAGTATGATTATTCTTAATGTCCTGCCTGCTGTTAATATCACGACTTGTGACCTTTGGAGATGAGCTCAGGATGCCAGAGGCAAAAGCAACAGCTGGCCATCAACTTTCTGGAACACTAAGCGTCGCTAAATAGGAAGGTGATAGGATGAGGTGGAGGCGGAGGCGGTGTGTGTGTGCCTGAATTATTTGGGGTGGGTGGGTGTGTGTGGGTGTGTGTCCCATGTACATAGCCAACTACCATGTTTGATTGTTGTCAGCATCTTGGCTTTTGACTCATTCCCTCTGTGGCCTCCTACTGGTTCTTTGTTTTCTTCGACCATTTGTCTGTTTCCCGCCTTTTTTGTCACTGTGTTGATACAGAGCTGTTACAAGGGGATACATTATTTACCAAGTTGGATCTCAATAATGCTTATCACTTGGTATGAATCAGGGAGGGCGAAGAATGGAAGACGGCGTTTTACACACCCACGGGTCAATATGAGTACCTCGTCCTACCATTCGGGTTGACCAATGCCCCAGCGGTCTTAGTGCACAAGTATGTTTTTGTTTACCTTGATGACAGTCTCATATTTTCCAGGCCCCTTCGTGATCATGTCCAGTATGCAAGAATGGTTCTTCAGCGGTTGCTAGAGAACCAATTCTTCTTGATGGCAGAGAAGTGTAAGCTCCATCGTAGCTCTGCATCCTTTTTGGGCTTTGTCATCTTTATTGAGCTTTGTCATCTCTTAGGGCAGTGTAGAGATGGACTCAGCCAAGATCAATGCTGTAGTCGAATGGCCTACCCCACAGTCTCGCAAGGATCTACAGAGGTTTTGCCAATTTGCCAATTTGCCACTACAGTTCCCAAGCATCTCCCCTAAAAGCTCTGACTTCTTCTGTCAGGTTTCTTTGGTCTGAAGCATCAGAGAATGCTTTTCAACCGCTGAGGAGGCGAATCACCTCTGCCCCATTCTAACTATACCAGATCCCTCATGTCAGTTTATGGTGGAGGTGGATGGCTCTGATGTTGGGGTAGGAGCACTCCTATCGAAGAGGTTCACTGAGGACAATAAACGACACCCTTGTGCCTTTCGGAGTGAAAGGCACAAGGCACAATACATCGTCTCACTCCCACAGAACAAAACTATGACAGGGAAACTACTGGGGGTAAAGCTAGCATTCGAGGGGTGGCGTCACTGGCTGGGGGCTAAGATGTCCCTATACTCGTTTGGACTGACCATAGGAACCTTTAGTGCGATAATTCAGCTAAACGCCTCAACACTCGCCAGGCTAGTTGTTCTCTATTTAATTTTCTTACTTAATTTTGTCATTTTCGCCCAGGCTCAAAGAATGTGAAACCCGATGCACTCTCTCCCCAGTTTAATGGTTGGGCCATCACCTGGGACATTGAGTCCATGGTCCTTTCTCAGATCCTGCAGTAGGGCTATTCCTCCCGGTTGACTTGCCTTGTTGAGTCAGGAGGACCATAGTGTTTCTACGTCGCTGTTTCTACGTTGCTTTTGGTAGCCCAAGATGGCTGTGGATGTTCAGACCTTCGTTGCTGCTTGTCAGATCTGCGCACGAAACAAGAGCTCCAACCAACCACCAAGAGGACTCCTTCAGTACCGAACCAGCCATGGTCCCACTCCTGGTACCCAACCAACCATGGTCCCACTCCTGGTACCCAACCAACCATGGTCTCAGTCCTGGTACCCAACCAACCATGGTCCCACATTGCTGTGGATCTTGTGTCTGGCCTCCCACCATCAGCTGTTAATACTATTGTCCTTACTATTGTCCTTACTCCATGTGTGTACACTTTGTTCTACTGATTAAACTGCCCTCTGCTTAGGAGACAGCGTCCCTCCATTAGGTTTTACGGATACACGGTCTGCCGCTTGATGTAGTCTCTGATCGAGGTCCCCCGTTTGCGTCCTCATTTTGTAAGTAGAGTCTGTAGACTTCTCGGTGCCACTGCCAGTGTCTCACCAAGTTTCCACCGTAGACCAATGGCCAGATAGAGCGAGCTAACCAAGACCTTGAAAGAATCCTTAGGTGCCTGGCGTCTCAGAATCCCTCCTGCTGGAGTCGGCATCAGGCATGCGCTGAGTATGCCCACAATTCCCTCCCTGTTGCGTCTACTAGTCTGTCCCCTTTTCAATGCTGCCTTGGCTTAAAACAACCTCTCTTTCCCTCTCAGGAACTAGAGGCTTCCCTGCCTTGACTTTACATAAGCTGCCCTTATTAATAATTTCCGCCAATTGCATCCTAATCACCCTGCTTTGACGCCTTGAGTATTCATTGAGGAGGGGGTAATGTCAGCACCTTGACATTAGACTCAGTCACTCTGTTGCTCCTTGCTGCTCCTTGTTGTCCACCATTTGTGTTTCCCCCCTTTTCGGTTCCTGTTTACCTGTTCCTCATTGGGTTGTTACTGCCCTGCCTATTTGTACCCTGTGTTGTGAGTGCCACTGTGTCCGATTGTTTTATGCCTATTTCTGGTATACGGTCTTGAACTTTTGCCTGCCCCTGGACTTTTCTCAGATGACCTGGCTCTTCTTTCTTTGTTTTTTTTGTTTGTTTTTTGTCATCAGCAGGCTTGTGCCCTTTTTGCTAAATGCATTTCCTTCTGTTAAGAAGAAGTTTAATTTTGTTCATTCTTGTTCGGCATCAAAATAAAATTGTTGAACTTCCTTCTGCTTTCCTTTCTGCTGTCACGTAAACCTGACAGGAAGTGTCTATACATTCTGATTTTGTCACGTAACTTCAGTGGCAGATTTTCCGTCATCAGAAGAGGTTTTTGTCACCAGACAATTTTTGTTGGTATTTCCAGATCAAATAAAATGTATCTGAATTGAAAATGAAATAAGCCATCAAAACAATGGCAAGGGAGTTCTTCAATTATGGGAACTTCTGGACGCTTGGACATTACAGATGTTTCTACCAATTGTGAAATAAATGTTCAAATGTTATCCCTGCTTCCAAAACCTTAAACCATAAAAAACCTATCCATTCATTTCATCCAACATCCTATTGTGCCGCATTTAAAGCATTACATTTTTCTTCCCATTTTGGCTCCTCTGATGGGTTGACATGATTGCAGCCGGCCAAGCGAACAAAGGAAAAAAGTGTACTACCACCACAGATACAAAAAAGGGCTGGGCTGGTGTGCTGGTTTTCCCTTTCTAAGAATAACATGTAATCAGAGGTTGCAAACCTCTGATTTCGTGCACATACATGGATGCATGTGCATGAAGACAAACCTATGGATGCACAAAACACACACACATGCACAAACACTGCTATGTCCCTGAATGTGTTAGTAGCTGGCAGTACCATAATGGATGATGTCTTTGCGTGCAGCTATGACGTAGCATTACTATTGCCCACAAGTCACCACCGCAGTAACAAATATCTGTCTTTCAAGTGTCCCCATGTCCCAGCCGGCTCACACCCTCTTTTCTAAGAAATACAAAAGTAATTTGGCAGGGACGGAAAGAGAGCGAAAAAAATAAAGAGATGAACCGAGACATAGAGATGGAGGGATGGGGCAATCTGTATCACTGACAGTCCGAATCTATGATCCATCTAATCTATAGGTGGCCAGCATTGCCTCACTCACCTCACATTATGCTTTTATCTTCCCTGCGTCCCCGTCCTGAAAGCTGCTATACTGGTGCAAGAAATGAGTAGCTGAGTAATATGAGACACCCCTGGAGAACACCTCGTCCTCTCTCTTTTTCTCTATCTCTGTCTCTCTATCGCTGTCTCTCTCTCTCTCTATCATTCGGTTTATCTCTCTATCTATCTCTCTCTCTCTGTCTTTCTATCTCTTTCACTACTATTGCTCTCTCTGTCTCTGTTTTTCTCACTCTCTCACTCTCTCTTGCTCTCCCTTTATAACTTTCTCATTCTCTTTCTCTCTCTCTCTCCCTCTCTCTACATATTACTAAAAGGACCTCAGGGAGGGTCATTCGCACGCAGGCAACAGTATCTGTACTGCATGTTTGAACAAACAAACCAAAAAAACTAAAGACAAACGTGCAAAGTAGACCTCTAACCCGCCTGCAGCCACCAGTGTATTCTACCCCCCAACCAACCGTTTCCCCAGAATATCTTATTCACCTCACGGTGCTGCTCTGACATGTCCCTACGCCCATATGAGCCAGGCTACGTGACCTGATCAGAGGACAGGGGGACGAATGGAACAGGAAAGTGAGAGCAAAAAAATACAAAGGATAACATGTGGGGACTCCAACCAATAAAGATTCAACCTTCACAGATGAGGATGTCCTTTTTAACCTTCTTTATTGTTCTAAAGTTTAGATAATATTAGGTCTCGTTTGCAAAAGAGGGTCCTATAAGTGACTTCCTGAATAAATAAAGTTAAATAGATAAAGGACGAAATCTGAGCATGAAACCGAGCTGCTTATAGAAGACCAGGAGGGTTCCTCCCTCCCCAGGTCATCAAGGCATCAAGGATAATTAGAGTTGCGACTCTGTCGCAGCGTTGACTCTGAAGCAGGCAGACAGGCGTGCAGCTGATCGGCAAATCAGGACACAGGGAAGATGAGACCGACTACTTGTGTTTGACGTTTGAAACGCAGTGCGGAACATTGTCATCGTCTTCACAACCTCACACATGTTGATGTTAACCCAAGCCCTGGTGGATGTGAGTAGGGTACCAGATTCAATGGGCCTGATCCCTTAGCGGCCATCTTGGTTCTGAGCACTTACTGGCCATAAGGCCCATGGATCATGGATGTTTGATGCCCTATAGCACTCTTATAGCGGACTTAACACAGGTGTTGCCCCCATATCATGAACAGCATCAGATTGGCATGTTTGATTTATTTGTGTCACTAGCTGTGTTCGAAATCGTTCCGCATCACGGATATAGTGCACTATATAGGGTGCTCGCCATTTTGTAGTGGTGTTCGAATTCTCAGTGGTAAATTTCATGCACTATATAGTGCACTTAAAATACCCAAAATTTGAGTGTACATACGATGTACCCTACATGTTACTCCCGTATACCACAATGCAATGCGGTCGTGTTTTTCCGAAGGAGAAGAAGAAGCCGAGTAACCGCGAAAACAAATACATTTAATGATGCAGTCTCCGGCTTTCATTTAGAAATGTCAACAATTTATTTGGAATCGAACAAAGAAAAGTTAACATTCAAAATGAATTAAAAAAACTTGAACAAGGAAACGTAACATTCAACATCAATACAACCTCCAGCTTTCCTCGTGAGTGCCCAGATTATTTACATGATGTGGGCGCATCTGTCTGCGTCACACAAATACCCGGCGCATTTACTGACGCACATGACGTTTAGAAATGTTCAGCGTAGTGTCCGAATTCTCGTTTGTTCGTTCCCTATATAGTGCACTATATCATGAACACTATAGAGGGAATAGTGTGTGAGTGTATAGGGAACGATTTCGAACACAGCTACTGTCCTCACTGTGTGGTGAAGTTTATTCTGTCCCTGTTGCGTTACACAAAGAATACATAAAAGGAGCAGGCCCCTCGTTAATGTTACGAGCAACACCTGTGTTTTGTGTGACACCTCTACTTAGAGACAAGAGGTGACCAGAGTAAAGGTATAATGTAGGTAACAATGACTGCTCCAAATAATGGCCGCTGGGTATTGGCGTATTGGCTCATCAAGAAACAGCCAGGTTACCACCACATAATCACTGGTCGCCTACGACAATTTCAGCAAGACATTTTGTTTTCTATGAATAATTTATAAACTAATTATGTTCATTTACCGGTTGTACCGGAGAACAAATCAACTCATTCGCTTGATTTTATGAAACTTCGAAAGTACATTCTCCACCATTCAGATGTTCAAACTGAGAAAAACACGTCTTAGAAATAGCTAATTATCCCACCCTGTTAGCAGATTGTTCCAAAATGTTCAGTTGTGACACCGAGCCAGACAATTTAGACGGGACGTGTGCTGGGAGTGTGCTGCAACTGCGCCAGCGGTGCTTAGAGCACCTGTTGACCAGCGGTCGCCCTTCATTTGTTGAACACGTGCTCTCCAAATGAAAACGCGATGTGCTTCCACGCGTCTGTTGCCACTGCACAGCATGCTGGGTAAATAAAACACAAGCTCCAACATCTAAACCTCTCTCTCTCTCTCTCTCTCTCTCTCTCTCTCTCTCTCTCTCTCTCTCTCTCTCTCTCTCTCTCCAAATATATGCCAATAGAGTCAGTCTTATTAGGCCATAACTCTATTTGAAATCTTATTCCTGGGCCGCACACACTAAGACACGGCACACTAACAGTGACATGACACCGCACACACACTTACACGACACATACACAGACACCTGCACAGACACACTCAGCCAAAGACTGTTGAAATAAGCAGCTCCTGTCGTCTCTTTCTGTGTGCTGCTGACCTTTCCTTTAGTCAGCAGATAAATGGAATTAAACAGAGCATGGTAAGGCGCACAGGCAGCGACTCAAACAGAGAAAGAGCTGATCAAGAGACCGCCCAACCCCGTCTTATCCCCTCTCCACGTACATCCCTACCTCGTACTTTTCCTCTCGCTAACCCAGTTTACAATTTTCTCTCCAGCTCTAATGCGTGTACGTCACATTGAGGTACACCGCACACCCCTAAAAGAAAATGCCAAAAGCCTTCAACACCCAACCATCTCTGAATCTCTAACAACTGAATCTCTTGATTGACTGATTAAATAAGTGGCAATCATAAGCGAACATAGAAAAAGCTTTTTTTTTTAATGTTTTGCATTTTGCAATGTAGACGTCAACAAATGTTAATGTAATCTACCGTTAATTGTCAGAACATTGCAGCCGCAGGCAGCTCAGATCAAAGGCCCCCTCATCAGATATTATCTGATTCACATGCAACATCCCAGAAACACCGTCAACATCAAGTATGTCAGCCTTCCCATTATAAGGAATTTCTGGTTTCACTTAGAGTGGAATTCTGGCGAATATTGAACCCAGGGTCTTTTTCGGCATGAAGACCCATAAAATAAGCCCTCCAAGCACTTTTTTTCATTGATAATCTGGTACAGAGATTACCCGCGAATGCCTGGACCAATGTTACAGCCCAAATTGCTTCCATTATAATGGCAGTGTGAACACTTCCAAATCATAATTTTTTAACCACCAATATTGCTCAAAATAACACCAAGCCTCTGCAGTAAGATGACTAGTGTCCTCCCTACACATAAAACTAAGCATCAACAAGTAAGAGTACCGAGAGTTCATTAAAAAATAAAATAAAATAAAAATCAAACATTTTAACTGAACAATCTCCCCTCTTGATGCTTGGCTGTTTGATTTTTTTTGCTGCCGTTACATTACTCCTGGCATTCGCGGGCAAGCTCTATACTCGATTATTAACAAATAAAAGTGTCAGGAGGGCTTATTTTATGGGTCTTCATGCCGAGAAAGAGCCATGGTTACATTTTCGCCGGAATTACACTTCATAACAACATTATTCAAATCCCGTAGACAATGATGCAGTTTCCTTTCCATACCATTGCACCACATAGGATCATGAATGTTCTCTCCCAACTTTGAGTCATGCTACATATTTTCCTTTTCTGTGTATACAGGGGGGCAATTCATATCAGTCCTCTTCTTCTACAGTAAATCTGAGAGGGAGAAAGAGAGAGGGGGGGGTGTGGAGAAAGACCGACAGAAGGAGAGAGGGAGAGAGAGGGGGGGGGGGGGGGGAGTGTGCGTGGGACAGAGGGAGAGACCACACAGGGAGGGATAGAGACAGAGTGAGGGAAAGAGAGACTAAAGAGAGGGGGGAGAGGGAGCAAGAAAGAGATAGAGAGAGAACACACTGATTGGTTTGTTCTGTGATGGGGTGAATATAAGAGGCACCATGTGTTCTTAAAGGGGGCATATCATACCACCAGGTGTGAGTGTGATTAGCCATTACAAGCAAAGGTTTGAAAATGTGCAGCATTGTGACATCACAGGTGGGCGTGTCCACCTAGATGTGTGCTGGATAGATCAGTCTACCAGCCATGTCACAATGCTGCACATTTTGAAAACGGCTTGTAATGGCTAATCACAATCCCCCCTGGTGGTATGATAGGTCCCCTTTAAGTGTGTCCTTAAAAGAGCATATGTACCATTGACCTGCAGTTGCTATCCAGAGGGGAGAGCCCTGTGGCTGCACTCCAGCAAATGATCTTTCAAAGATGTTTTGAATAAACTTGCTAAGATCAAGGGCGTAATTTTGAGAAGGGAAGCTGCCCTTGATAGGAACATGTCTCTACAAATGTCAAGAAACTACACACCCAACCAATAATCACAATCATCTTGAAAATGCATCTCTGTGCTCTCTGTGCCATACAATAGGTCTGCCAAATCTACAATTGCTTTTCTCCAATCATTTGATATGCAAGTCCATCAACAACCTCTGAAATTCTTCTCGCCCCTCTCGTTCCCCCCTGACCGTCAGTCTGTCCCTTACTTTTCATTTAAAAAAAAAAGAAGTCACTATTTGTCAGGCCTAACCAGTGTTGGATTAAGAAATCCAAAGTCCTCATAGGAAAGTGTGAATGGGGCGTCCCCTTTGAACACATGATTTAGCCGTCAGTAGATCGCTACTGGTCAACAGTAAGTCGTCACCGTCTTCCAGGATCTACTGTGAGTTAAGAGTGAAATTGGGAGTTCTCAGTGCCATGGATTGGCTCATTTTAATTGAGTCACATTGAGGTTTAGATTTGTCTATGTTAAGTTTACTTCTACAAAGAAAGACGAATGAATGAGCTCTCCAAGCTAATGAGAGCTCACCAAATGTCAAAAAAAGAACATTGGGCAGACCACCGAAGCACTAGCTGATGGCCAGCCCCCAGATGCAGCACTAGCACGGTTTAGGTGTACAATTTAAAGTGTAATCCCGGCTAAAATTGAACCAAGGGTCTTTGTTTTGGCATGTATACCCATCAAATAAGGCCTCCAGATACTTTTTTAATTGAAAATCGAGTATAGAGTTGGCCCGGAACAATGTTTCCATGTTATTGGTTAGGGGCACTAATATTGCTCAAAATAGCACCAAACCTCTGCAGTAGCATGATTAGGGTCCCTACACATCAAACGAAGCATCAACAACTTGGTTAGCGTACCGGGAGTTTATTAAAAAATACTGTTTTCCAAGTCTGTGCCTTACCGGTAGGTCCATGTTTCCATGAAGTCCACACAAGTCGATTACCTGCTACCGTACATAATATAATAGAGACGCAGACAAATTAAAAAAAGCCAAGTATCAAGAGGGGAGATTGTTTAGTTAAATTTGTTGGCGCCTCTTTTGTATTATTTAAGGTGCTATTTTGAGAAATTTTAGCGGCTAAAAAAAATGCGGATTTGGTAGCGTTCGCGGTGCCCCTAACAACTAATAACATGAAAGCCAAACATTGAGCTGGGCAAAATGTATCTGGAGAGCTTATTTGTATACATGCCAAAACAAAGACCCTTGGTTAAATTTTCCCCGGAATTACACTTTAATATGAGCCAAGGACAGATCGCGGCTGTCATCTTTAATTTAATGAAGAAATAGATAGGGGCAATATAAAAAACATGGTTTGAATAATTGCACTATTTCTGAACAATGCAACAATCTTTTACATTTAGATCTGCTAGATGTATTTATACTGCTCTGCATATGACAGAAGCTTCAGATGCTTCAGAGGAGAAAGCATATGCCTAGACGAAGGCTGGTGTGATGGTGTTCGTAGCAAGGGCCTGGTTAGGTTATACATTAGCCTACGGGAGACAAGTTTCAAATTGTCTCAAGTTTAACCATTATTAAGATTACCAGGCATTTAAAAACAGTTCTATGATCATGTTTCTAAAACGTTAACTAATATAGCTAGGTATAAAATAAAGGTATAAAGACGCACATGTAGGCGCTAGTACTGGGTAAATAATGGTGTTCAGGATCATCAAAATCGTATCAAAGTTTGTGCTGTGTCCCCACCAAAGCAGAAACAAAAGCTAGGAACTTGGTTCAACCTATTTTTGGGTGGCCCATGAGTTTGTTCCAGTTTCCTAGGAACACACAGCTTCTGTACATATTGATGTTTCTTCTGTTTTTTTATGTGACACAAGTTGTGTGTGTGTGTGGGGACAATGTGCTGCTCACATGAATTATGCCAAACCTTTAAAAATTAGACAGTTGAGTTGAGACCTGTGGCAAGAGTTGCATCCGATATCTCTAGAAGTGGGCCGATGATTGTATGTCGGAATGGAAAGACACACATGAACCGCACACATTCTCATCCGCACGCATACACAACTACATGCATGTAACCCTGCATTCTCAAATATTCATCAAAAACACAACGAAATACTAATTAACCAGAAATGCATGTCTCATGGGCACGCACACACACACACACTGTATGAAAACTCACTAGGAAATGCACAAGCAGAAGCACAGGAACTCAAACCACAAAGAACAGATTGATCACTGTGTGTGTGTGTGTGTGTAAATGTTTATGTGTATATATACACAGGTGTGTGTATGTGTATATACACCAGGCCCGTTTTTTTTTCCTTCTCAGAATTGCTTAATGGAGCAGTGACTAACCAATCAACATTAGGTGATTCGTTCTAACGAGTTCCCACAAATTATCCACTGGCTTGTTGGCCTTCTCCCCCATCTGCAGCTAAATGTTATAATCTGACCTTTAAATACCAAATCTTATGTTTTCTTGGTGTGCAGCTACACATGTATATTCATTACAAACGATTCATTTGTTTTACAGATTAAGTTGACTTCATGACATTTTCATGCAGTCCAACTGAAATTTGTTTCCTTGTAGTAGGAAACAAAACCGAAATAAACGAACAACGATTTCTGTCAATTTGCAGCCAATCACTAACCTATACAGTACTTTAAACAGTGTTGATGAAGTAAATAGTAAAAATGTGTAAAATATTGACTATTGGTACACTGATTTAATACCTTCATCCAAAAACAGACTGGCAACAGTTACTTTATTTTCGTTCGGAATTTAGACTTGGGAGACAAGAGTTTCTTGAAAGATGTATTCTACCATAATTTGTTAAATAGTCAAGGAAATCTTTGAATTAAGGGCACTAGGAGAACAATGATTGGCCTAAATGGACCTCTTGGGGTAAGGCTTGTCTGCGGTTCAAACTGGTAACTGTCAATCCTGCATAATTTGTTAAGTGACTGACTCTGTAGTTGGCTTGTGGCACACACAGTAGGGACCACAAAGAGATGTATTGAATATGAATTTCTACCAAAGGGACTGCGCTGGCCTATATCCCATTTAGCCAACAAGAACAGTTTCTTTTCAAAACAAAAATTCCATCCATGTATTGCTCTGGTTTGAATTTACAAAATATATGAATATATGAATAGATGAATACAAATTACCAACATTAGTTGTATTTTTGTTACAGCATTGGTAGTGTAGTGCTATTCAGGATAATATGTTTAAAGGACAATACCGGTCTGTGTGATCTAGCCACCATAACGTTCTCTCCTTGCTTCAGTAAAACATCTGTGAACATTATAATTTGTCAAGGTTACCTAATTTTACGGATTCTGCTGAAGAGTGCGATTAGCAATATAGCATTTTCGTCTTTTGGAATCCGTGAACATCAGGGAGTTTATGGACAAAAAAAAACAAGCCAGGAGAGACATTTGTAAAAGGTTTAATCAGACCTGTAGTTGGTTTTAAAGTCCCCATTTAATCTTAATAATCCTGTTTACAAAATACCTATAGTATTTTGGCAGCAGGAGAAAAGAGACCCAGCATTCCATACTAATTCTTTGCTTAGGTCTACTTCAAGTGTGCTGTCTCATGTCTGCAGTTTCTAATGACTCGAAAAGTAAACACTGTATTGACCCTTCATTCCTTTCCAAAACAGTGAAGCGACCAAAGCGCTGTGAAGCACCAGAGACCCGAACGCCATGCCACTTCCCCTCCATATCCCAACTGGGCATTTACTAACAAGGAAGAAATGACAGCTCGTGTACGACTTATCATAGAGGTCCGGTTTACCCTGGGCCCTTCAAACAGGGCCCAGGGATAAGACCAAGACGGTGAAGGAGAGGGAGGGGAGAGAAGTTTTGGGTCATCTAATTCTGGCGAGGCAGGCTAAATCAGGCTATGACGGCTGTACGCTTAACCCACTTCAGGATCCTGTGGCCTCTCCTGCTTAAATGATACAGTAGTGTCCTCCTCTTCCCTTCCTTTGGCCAATCACTCCATGTTCTCTGAATATTTTTACAATTTGGAGAAGCGCATTTGACCTCTCTGATGCAAAGTTATTGCTCCTTTAAATAGATGCAATAAATGGGGTTTCAGAATTCTACGAGAAGAGCGTCAAACCATCTTTTGGCTGTGGTCTTTACCATGGTGATCTGCGAACACCCGACAGTGAGAGCTGTTGGCCTCTGGCTGCCATACAAGTCACATTTTGCGCAGATAGAAAAGCCTTAATGAGCCAACAGAAAATACAGGCAATTCCATCCTTAATTCATGGCATTAAGATGTCTGGCTAGTACCATTAAAGCTGGAAGATAACTGACATGAAAGTAAATGGGATTAGAAAACATATCTACAAGAGGATGCGGTAGTTCCCACTATCGCACAATTCTAACTTCAGTAGACCTATACCAGCACCGGAAATAGGTCACAACAGAGGAGCCTACCATTCTAGTCACTTTGACTTAAGGGAAAGTAAAAAAAGAAAAAACTGCAGTTTGGCAGAGACCCGTGTAAGCTACAGTCCTTTGTTCATGGATAATAAAATCCAACATATAAGCTCCAACATGCTCGGAAATGTCTGTCTGCATGTGTGTAGAATGTCACCAAAAAAAAGGGTACGAAAGACAGAATGTCTTGTAACTCAAATGGTAAATTTGGCCATATAACGTGTGGCTGTGAGGAGAATGAAACCATTTGTATTCTGTAACAAACTTAAGCTTTATTGGCGATGTGTCCCAATATCCATACAAACATTTAGAGAACTGTTGTCTATTAAATAAATAAGGTTGTCTATAAATAAGGTTAATATTGCATCTTTCAAGTGGAAAAATCTTAAATTAGCATATGAAGCATCAAATTAAATAAACCTTTAGTGCAGCCACTGCAATTACAATTTTCTAAATTCTTAAACAATTATGGACATTTATACTCCAAATCATATTTTTCCAATTACTGTAAGGTCAAATAACATAATGCTACACTTTCCTCAAGACAGAAAAATGGCACTTTGCATCCCTCCTTCCGTTTAGCTGACTGGTGAAACTTCCATTGACACCGGCACCACCCGCGGCGCCTTCAGGCGGAACAAGTCGCGGAGGTTCACCTCGGGGTCCACGTAGCGTGGGATCTTGCGCTCGTTGAAGAGACCCGAGAGGTCAGCCTCCACCTTGGCGCGCCGTGAGATGCGCATGCGCATGGCGAACAGGCGCTGCAGGTTGCTCTCCACCAGGGGCGTTTGGTGGTGGCCTTCTAGACGATTCTGCCACTCCCGTTTGGAGCGCCGCCGCTTCTGTAGGAAGGCGAAACAAGAGAGACGACGAGGACACAATAGGGCTGCTTGATTATGGGAAAAAAAAAAAAATCATAGTCGCAATTATTTTGGTCAATATTGAAATAATGATTATTCAAGCGATTATTTTGAGTTTGAAAACATGCATTTATTCAGTACGTCTCTCCAAAAAAAAAAAAACTTTGTAGCTGAGAACTTTGACATTTTGCCTTAAAATACACAAAATGGTCAAAAAGAAAATGTTCAAATCTAAAATGATATACATATTTATCCAGCTGTTCTGCCCTGTCTATAAAATATAAAAAAAAACTGGATTAAAAACTTGATTAATCGCCCAGCCCTACAACCCATGCCCCTTTAAATGGCTGTATTACGACATGCCTGAAGCGGAGATGGGAGGAAAAGGCTGGCAAATTTGACATTGCTGGATGAAGGCTTATTACACGCATTGAACATCACAATAGCTGCCAGCGTTTAGAGGGCTATGCAAATTATGATTACTGCTAGCAGGATTTCACCCATACTAATGAAACATCTGGCCTGTATTTGGCAAGCTACAGAACTGAAGTATTGTACTCACCCTGCATGGGTTGGGCTGGCGGTCATGGCAGAGCATGTGTCTGGTCATGCTCTCCTATGGGGGAACAGAAAGCCATCACGTTAGCCTACACTCCATGAAACACCTTACAGCAGGGTTTGCAGCATTTCAGTCTGTCTTATAGGAAAACCTGATTACCATGAGGAAGTCAACTAGGTGCAAACAAGCTCACCTTGAACGAGGGGATTCCACTGATGAACATAGCCCAAAATCTAAATATGACAGACTCCCCTTGAGTCCCTATTGAGGAACACATCCCGACCAACTGAAGGGATACAACTGTTCAGTCTACAAAGAACTGCATCAACTGGGGCAAAAGCAACTTTAATAGATTCATTTTCCATTGACATGGACTGAACCACTACCCTTCAAGATGACAATTACCATGGCAGCATTAAACGCATGTTTTGGCCGTGCAGGGGCTGCAACAATTCCTAATCTCGCCTAGTTTAGCCTTGGGCGTAGTACTCACCCGCATGGCAAACGTCCGTGGACAGTCTGGGAAGGCGCAGCGGTGTTTGAGCAGCTTGAGGTGCACCGTGCGGATGTGGTGCTGCAAGTTGAAGGTGGTGGAGAAATACGCCTGGCAGCCCGTCTTTGGGCACACCAGCACAGGCTTGTGCAGGGCGTGGACCTGCTTGTGTTGGCGGAGCCGGTCCACCCGCTTGAATACCTTTTTGCATGCTTGACAGGTGTACGTCGCTGTAATATGGAAAATTCAATTTGCCTACACAGATCTTAAGCACCAAGTTAAAACGAAGGACTTGTTGGGTCCAATTCAGTAAGTGAGTCAAGAATTCGCATGGATATAAAAAACTTACACATTTTCTGCCACGCTAGTCACTTTAGATGCACAATTATGAAAGGGTTTCACTGTAAAATGCCGTACCTGGGTGTTTCACCATGTGCTTCTGCAGTTTGCCCCAGGTATGTTCGAAGACCTTGCAGTTTGCATGAGGGCAGCGATACCCTGAGAAAAACAAAAGATGAGAGAGAAGGGCTGCAGAATTAGCAAATTAATCTCGTCACATGTCCTGTATGTGACCAAGTAGGCACAAGGAACATAAATTATGTGGGGGGACGAAAGACTTGATCTTTAATTAACCAACCGGCGTGTTTCTTTTCATGGCGTTTGCGGGCGATGTGGGAGTCAAATGAGGAGTCACATCCATCCTTTGAGCACCTGAGCAAGAGGGAACATGCACTCTTGTTGAATGGTCGTATACTCTCACGACACAACACTGGTTTTAGCCCGATGTGCCTCCCGTCTGTTTGAACACGCAACACTTTCACCACCACAGATAGGGAAAACGATATTGTTAATCCAATTTCCAGTTTCAAATCAGTAATTTGAAAGTACCCACCATCTCACGTGTCCTCGTGAAAAAACTGACGATTTTGTTAATAGGCTGCGAAACTAACATTTAAATGCACTTCGTGGCACCTTGTCCGTTTTATGCAAAAATCCTTAAATGTTTGCATCAGCGACGAACTCAAGATGGCCACACTTGTGTGCTGCTTATGAAGGGTTGAAGAGTAAATTTGTCCTACTTGAACAATGAAGATTCCCCATGCTCTATCAAGTGGAGTTTATATTCTCTGCGCTTCTTGAAGGTCGATGAGCAGTTGGGTCGAGTACACTGAATTGGGAAGAAAAGTGGAGTAAATATACGCGTTTAGACAAATCAACTTGTAAAGTACAACGATTGAATAGTAATTGTGCAAGTCTAGGTCAATTCTGGAAGTTAGGCCCCATCTTCTGGACAAACCTTGAAGTACTTATCCTTTTCTCCGTGAGAATAGCGAACGTGCCTCTTCCTCTTTGCTTCGTCGAAGAAAGTTTCTGTACAACTCACCAACGTACATCTGCTCAAAAAACGTATGCATATGTTGAACATGAACGGCAATGCACCTAGGGCATACTTGTGATGGGCGACATTCGGTCAACTACTGAATCGACTTGGACTTACTTAAGTGACTTGGCTGCAGTGTGCTTTGAACTATGCCTCTTCAGGTGCGATATCCGTGAGAAACAACGACCACAGCCATCATGTTTACACTGGATAGGACGCTTAACATTGGGGATACAGTTTACAATTTGCTCACGCCAAGTTTTAACTATACATTCGAACCACTGGAATCAGTCTGCTCGTTACTCACCAATCCAGTGTGTACAGTTTCGTGTTCTTTCAGTCGCCATTCGCGAGTAAACGTTGCCCCACACGAAGCGTGAGGACAGTTTAAAAACTGCAGTTGTGGCTCAGAGTCAGGTTTCGCACAATCTTGTATGCCATTCATTTTTAATCGCCAATGGTATGCCTTTGTCTTCTATTTAACGTATAAAAGAGTGTTCCAGCTTTCCAACATCTGTTAAAAAGCCAATCCAGATAATTGCCATCTTGGACTGACCAATCAGACGACCGTGTAACAGCAAGGAAGGTAACCATATTATGCAAAGAGGCTGAATGCACTTATTCTAATTGCTACGTCTTTGCAATCAATAGCACAAGAGTCTGCTGAAGGCCCGAAGCCATGAGATTGTCAGTAGCCTTGATAACACTATCTAACGGTTATGTAGCTGTTCGTGCAGTAGAGGGTGGTGTGCCTCTAAATACAGTAAACTCCTCATATAATGACGTTCACCTAAACTATGATGATTGGATGATAACTAGATTACAATCTATGTTTTAAGAGTTCATGGGCTATTTTAGCTCGTCAACCACGCCCCATATATTATTCTCAGGAAGAAACCTAAAAAGATAATTCAAATCATACAATCACTTTCCTTCAATATATTCTAGCACTCTTTTTAGTCTGAAATCCATCCATAATACAAGGGTTCACATTTATGACGTGCTTTGATATTATAAGTTGACTCTCAGACCTGGCTATAAACTTATCTCTCTCCCACTCTCTCCGTCTGTCTCTCATTCTCTCTCTCTCTCTCTCTCTCTCTCTCTCTCTCTCTCTCTCTCTCTCTCTCTCTCTCTCTCTCTCGATGGTCTCTCCATCTCTCTGTGTCTTTCTCTCTCTGCCTCACTCTCTCTGATTACACTTTTCCGAGGCAGTTGTTAGAATGCACAATGTTTTATTGGTTCTAATGAGCTGGATGCAGTGGAGAAAGGAGCGCCCCATATCCCAAAGGAAAAGCATATAGCTCCCATACTTGCTCATCCTTGCACTCACACAGTGTGCAGAAGAGACTGAGAGGCATTTTATCTGTGCTGAATTGAATGCACACTCAACAATCAACCGAACATGCTGAATGAAGGATAGCCATAATATTGGACTAGTGTGTGGAATCATAGATTCCACACACTAGTCCAAGACAAGGTGTGCACCCTTTAACCTGAACACACACACACACACACACACACACACACACACACACACACACACACACACACACACACACACACACACACACACACACACGCGTGATAGGCCTGCCTTTAAATGAATGGCTTCGATTCATATATATGCTTTGGGAAAATAATGAATTAACTAATTGCAAAAGCACCACTCTTGCTCATAGCCAACAATCCGCGCGAGCCCTCGCCATCTCATGAGCCTCCCTCGCGTGCAGAGAACTGCATGGCAACGGGAGGATGACTTGCGAGGAGGGTACCACGAGCCCACGATTCCTCGTCACCGCAGACCTGACTCTTTTCTTTCTTTCATTTTTTTCCTACCCGATTCTCCGTTTCCGCATACCGCAGATACGCGCACACACACGTCACACACACACACACACACACGCACACACGCACACAAGACCCGAAAAAACTGAGAATGATGCACGCATGCACACGCCCTGTTTCATTCCGTCCGCCCGCCCTCCTCACCGGTCATTATATTTGTTTACGTTGATCAGTGCCGACATGATTCATAATTTCCACCGCGATATGTTGATACTCCCTGTCGGTCGGATGGAGCTGGGTGGGTAGGTGACAGGGTGCGTTTATCGCGACATGTTCTGCCAATCGAATTGATTGAATTGCCATTCACTGTGCCCGCGTCGCGAGTCTTCGTTTTCAGCTGGTTTGATGCCATTCCGGCGCTCTCGATGGTGATCCGAGGGAATATGTGAAGATCATGCTCGCGGTGGTGTGCTTGGTCTTTGCGGCAGTGGGCGAGAGGCTTGCCATTTCAGGTAAGAGGGGTGTGTGTGTGTGTGTGTGTGTGTGTGTGTGTGTGTGTGTGTGTGTGTGTGTGTGTGTGTGTGTGTGTGTGTGTGTGTGTGTGTGTGTGTGTGTGTGTGTGTGTGTGTGTGTGTTGGGGGGTGGGTATGTAGGTGTGCAACCATCCAACTTTCCCCCTGCTTCTGAATTTACATTTTGTAGGCTACCAGCAAGCGCTATTTTGTCACTACCGCCAGCGACTGTATTTCAGTAGTGTTTGGGTGCCAAGATACAGCCCACTGGCCTGAACCCCAATTGTTTTTTTTCTACATTCAGCGTTAAGAACCAATGCGGTAGATTTGCTGCATCAACAAGATTCCCAGGGCCACCCATTGCACGTGTGATAAAGCGCAATGTCGATTTTGGGTTGATTGTTATAAAAATAACAACTTCTGAAATGATACGCAATGCACTCAATGCTCGTGTTTTATACCTGGAGCGAGAGACGTCATTCAGCCTAGGGGACCGGGGTGTAGGCCTCTTGACTTTTGCACCCGTGTGACCACCATTCCCTCCCTAGACGGGGACAGGACCTCGGTGCAAGATGCGAGTGTGTGGGAATGGTTCTCCACATCGGCGGGCCGGCATGACAGCAGCGAGCCCACGGGGGAGATCACCTATCCCAGGCGCCTCGTGCAGCAGATCGAGTCGGAGGAGGAAATCGTTCGCGAGTCCTTGGATACCCGGGTAAAGAATGGCACCGTGGAGAAATTGGTACGTTGAGGAAGAACAACTCTTCGCGCAATCCCCACCTCCTGTTCTCTCACGCACCACGACCGTCCTCCGCCTCCACTGTAAAATGTATTCAAAATTAAAAAAATATCTATACATTTTGCCATTTCAATCTGGCCAATGCTTTTGGCTAACCATGAGTGTAGATTCACACCTTGTGGATTTTCTACTAGGCCTATTTTAGCTCTAGACCCCTGTGGATATGGGTGAAAACCACCACCCTACGGATCACAATGCAGGAAGGAATTCTACTTGACCTACATATCTGTCCTTCAACTTCTTGTAATCAATGTATACCAGTGCAAAGCTGACACATTGTTCACTTCTGCTTTTAAAATCTTGACAAATGACCCTCCAGTATCTTCAGATTGGCGTGAATACATTTAGACATTATACTGCTGGACAGATGAATGCACCCCGATTTGAGTTTCTGCGTGCATGTTTAAAGTTGGCTCCTTAATTTCCACAGCGACGACACTTTAAGATGCTCCTGAAATATGTATCCTGTCCGATTATCCGCCTGCCACACTGAGCCCCATTGAAGTCCATTATTTAGTAGAGCGTTGAAGTATTTCCTCCCATCAAATATTGAAAAGAAGAAGTGCTTCAAAGCAAGTTCACCAGCCAACCAACCCTCACCCCACCATCCCATCCCCGTCTCTGTCTAAGGTGAGGGGATGCACTTTGAAAGGAGAAGGAGGAGGGGGGTGTGTGCAGGAAAAGGACTACATTAGCTGTAGAATTTTCTCTAGAGGATAAAGAGCATGTGTTGGAGGCAAGCCAATGCCCTTATGAGATGCATCCAGGGTATAGATTACGGTTAAATTCCCTTGCTCTGTCACCCCTTTATCTTCTTTCCTAAAAGGTCTTAAGCGGTAAACCCAAGCTTTTAGCCCCAGCATTGCCAATGTAGTCCTATGGAGTTCAGGGTTGAAGCCCGACCTAGCGTTGACCCTAAGCCTGTGCGTAGCGCCCAGCTAGATAAGAATTATTTTTTCCAATCAAGAATCCAACGAGTGAAAAGTAATCGAGTTCCTCACTGGAGTGTTAATGTCCCTACTCCGTTTTGCTTGTGCCTTGGGTTCATTGAGCCGTATGTTAATGGCTTGTGTCATAGACTTGCAGCTAAAACCCACTAACACTAAAGACACTTGGCATGACTGTACTTTACAGAATTGTATTTAAAATTAAACCCAAACTCGCCATCTTGATGAATAGGACCAAAACCCACACCTTCCCCTTGTCATGAAGAAGAACAAGCAGGAGGTTGAAGAGGGAGACAGACAGACAGACATGTGGACATGTGGACATGTGGACATGCGGACAGATGGTTGATATAAGCTAAGCTGGGAATGGGAAGCCAGAAATTAACCCTTACTTACAGTTACAAATCCCTCATTATATCATGTACAATATAATCCCTATCTAAACTAAAGTTGTTCAAATAAAGAGGATCCAGTGATCCACAGAAACAAACCAATATAAAACAAAACAAAAATAAAAACCATAGGTGCTCTGTTTGGCTCCTCTCTAAAGTACAGCGCCCTCCTCTTCCTCCAGCTGAGTTCAAGCTGTCTGCACTCCCTGGGGAAGAGAGTTTAATCAGGTGCTGTGGTTCAGTGTGATGGGCCAGTGATTCACAGAGCCTTTCCTTTACGCTGAATAACTGGTGGGCGCGATGCTGGCACCGTTCATGCTCCTGGAGAAGAGAGTAGACCTCTGTTTGTCAGCAGTATGCTGCATTTCCCTTGTTCTGCTTCAGAGGATCTCTTTCTTTGGCTCTGTATGTTTGAGTGCCTGCCTGTCTGTTTCCATTCATCTCTTTCTTTCTCATTTTCCCCCTCTCTCTTTTTTCTTTGTCTCCCACTCCTCTCTTTCTCTCTGTGTCTCACTGTTAATGTCCCATCTGCCTGTTTCCCTCAAAGTCCTGCTTGCCGGTTTTCTTGTTTCTTGTTTGTTTTATGTTTGTTTGTATGTATGGGTTATTTTTATGAGTATTATTGATATTATTTTACTTTAATTATCATTTATATTATTATTACAAAATGTGGCAGCGGTGCTTTCTCGGATTCTGGTATTTTGGGTTGGAAAACATACAACATGGCCGTTTTGTCTGTGCTTGTTGCAGCCGGTCCACCTGGCCCAGATTTCCTTCCAGGTAGCGGGCTTTGGACACACCTTCACGTTGGATCTGGAGCTGAACCAGTTAGTACATTCCGCTATTACTCTCACATTGACCCAAATGCTCTGGACCCCAGATACGTGGGACGGCTTAATCGCTGACTCCATACGCATTAGTGTGCTTTGTGCATCTTCCATAAGGTGTTATCGGGGGATACTTGTGGAAGAGGCTTACGCAAACCATAAATGTGTATGAATCGAACTCAAAGATTTGAGTCTGATCAATTCACATAAACATGCACAGAAGCACTGGCAAGCATTGTGAAAGTATACTAGTGCACTTGGGCATAAACGCTAAGCTAACAACATGCTGACACTGTCATACTTTTGTGTTCTTGGGATGCTGGTAGATACAATCGTACTTATGGGAAATAAGTACGATTCAATTTTTTTTATTGTTAAAAGAAACAGCGTAAAATACGGAAGGGGCTATCTAGAATGACACTAGAATATAATGAATAAATTAGTATACTTTTATTGTTAGATGGTTTGTATTCAATTCAAAGATGTTTTTCTCTTTATTGCAGTCACCTCCTGTCCTCAGAATATATCGAAAGGCACTTTGATGACGATGGAAAACCTTTGCAGTCTGTGGTAAGTGCTGTTTTGCTGTGAATGACATTCAAGTATTGTTTTTACTATTTAAATAGTTTGAGGTAAAATTTTGTCTGTTGTATGAGATGATCAGATAGGATACAATGAGGACTAAAATCAAATCCAAACAGTTGTTTTATTTACCGAAAACACACACACAAGACGTGAAGCCATAGTTTCTTTAGTTGCTGCACTTTGTTCCCGTTCTCCCACTGTCTGAGAGCGTATTGTTAAACTGCTTACGTTCTAAGAACGTATTAAAATATTTATTTATTAATTCAACAATAGATTTGGAAATTTCTCTTTAGACTCTTAACAATTGTCACTGATCTTAACTGTCTTAATTGTTCTAAACCATTGAAAGTATTTAAAGATAGTCAGAAACATAGGTCGCGGCCCAAAGCAAAGGCATCAGAGGGCTGTTAATTTTCAGACCACACCAGAGGAAGGACAGAACGTTTTATTTCATTGTACAAATAGGCAGATAAATACACCACCTACACCGCCAACACCAGCCACCCATCCAACCCACAGCCAATGCACCCGCCCACTCTCGTCTCCCCAACTCTATCCCTCGCTCTGACTGTCCAATGAGAGACTTGTTTCCATAGCAGCCAACCCATTCGGTGGTGTCATTAAGTCCTTGGCAGAGAAGAGGCCGGAGGTCACAGTTGATGGTGGTGGTTATAGGGGTGGGGGTGCTGGTTGTTGTGATGGGTGGGAGGCTGCTGATGGCAGTGGGGATGACCAGATTGTCTCTCGGCTGGACCAAACCCCGATTCAATCCCAGCCCACTTTTTTTCGTGAGGAGCGCATTAGCTATGTTTGCTGGATGCGGATATTGTGACAGAAATCTGATAATAGACACCTACATGTATGTGGTCAAGTTTGATCTTTCTCAATCAAGCGGCTATCTTTGTAGTTTGTTTAACAGAAGTGAAGCAAGCAGCTTGTTGTTTAAATGATATCCAGGTCTTTCACAGTGTTGTGAATGTGGATCAATGCGTTCACTTCCAACAAAGTTTCCGGGAGACGGTGTTGGCTCAGGCTGTTGCTAGGGCGGTGTTGCTAAGGTAGTCAAGGTTGTTCAAAGGACAGGAAAATCAGCAGGTACCTTGTTATAGTATTCCAATGCAGTGATGCTATTGCTAACAGGCTTTCTGTACCGCAGGCTACAAATGTAACCACCACAAATCGATGAGGCTTTCCTGGTCCATGTATTTCCTCTGTGCGCTGTGGGGGCAACCCTAACGTGTTGATTTATTAAGGAGCTGGTTCATGCCGGCTACTCCACTTCTATTGTCTGTGCAGTTCATTTAAATGGAACGATCGACATGCATCCAAGTAGGTCACAAACCATGCCATGTGGGCCACAGAGAGAGAGAGGGAAGGAAAGATGTGCTAAGAGAGAGGAAGAGAGAGAAAGAGCGAGAGGAGGTATAAGGGATGAGGGATTTCTGCAGCAGTCACCAAATCTGTCTCGTTTTTCCTCATCTTAGTCTAGATAGAAACATTCCGGACACCATCGGTTTCAGACTGCCATATTAAGTCTTTAATGATATATTTTGATTCAATAGTTCTCTTTTTAAAATGTTTTTCCTGTTTTTTGTTTCAATGATTGTCCTTTACATTTGCCTTTCTCAAAAAATTTAAGCCAGGGCCCGGCGGTATCTGACCCCCTCTGGGTCCCACTTAGACCCTCTTAGCCTCAATAAATGCACAACTATTGTTGGCAAATTAACATAAATTGAAATCAGAAAACTCAAACTCGACCCAGGCCTTCTCCACTGCCGGTACTGGGACCCGACCTGTTGTTTGATCTTTCTAACATCATTCCTGTCTATGTCCTGTCCGTTCAAAAGGGTGCTGCAGAAATACACAGGCCTTGTCCTGCCCTACCTGACCAGAGTCCACCAGCGTCTCCCGGAGGCGTTGAGCGTGTGACACTGAAGTGTGTAACCTTTGCATCCACAGGGGGGCGAGCACTGCTACTACCAAGGGGGGTTACGGGGTTTGCCAGGCTCCTGGGCTGCCCTCTCCACCTGCCATGGCCTTTGGTGAGCTGCCCCTCTATTCCCCTCAAATAAAGTCCCTGTCTGCCTAAGAAACTATTATAGCTTCCTCGGACATAAAATAAAGAGCAGGAGAGATAATTATTGAAAATCCCTGAATCAAAACTAAAACTATAGAAGTATGACGAAGGACTGGGACAGACTAGATGGACGGCTTCCAGTTCATATAATGAATAATAACCATAATCAAACTATCTAATTTAAAAGGTGAGTAAACCCTGTTTGATTTTCACAAAGGGAAAAGTATATAAGGTTGTTTAAAAGGGGACATTTCTTGTAAATTACAAGAAGTATGCTACCTACGGCTATAAACTCTTTAACAGAGTGGTCGTTTTCTTTTGGCTGCACGAGGGTGGTCACTTGCTCAAATGGAACCCATGGTGTCGATGTATGTGAAAGTTCTGCTAAAAAACGGGGGGTTTACTTACCCTTTAAGGAGATGTAGCCCAAAGACTGTGAGGATTTAAGCGTTATGACTAAATACTAAAGAGATATACAGGGATGCATGTTCAGATATGAAGATGTATTGTCCTGACTTTTATGTTGCTTGTTGCTGTTATTTTTGTAATTGATCCGTCCTTACCTCTGCTCTCCTCTCTATCACATGGATGCTGTGTTCTCAGTGGAATGTTCTCAGATGGATTCTTCTCTTATGGGATCGAACCTGTGCGCAATGGGAGCCACCAGGTAGGCAGAGCTCTCTGGTGTGCCATGCTCAAGACACTTGGCAAGAATGGTTTCATGGTCTAATGGTCATGTTGGTTATTATACTGACTTGCATCGATATGCATCTCGGTTGATCTTTCTAAATGATACTTCTTAGATAAATAGTACAAAGCAGAGCAGCTCGTGGCTCCTTTGTAATTTAACCAACCACGGATCCCCAGGCAGTCCAGTGCGCACCGCCAATAACAAAAGGCCCTCAAGCTACGCAAAAGCAGCAAGCAAAACGCTTTGTTCCCATTGATAACAATTACAAAATGGCTCCCCCAGCTGTTAAAAGGCTTTCGACGTGATTGGCCACCTAGGATAGCACATCCACATCAAGACTCATTTATAAAGGACTGCAAAAAACATTTCTTGATTAATTGCTTTTATTGTGTTGTCTGTTTACACTGTGTTGTTGTTTTGTGTTGGGTTTCAGGAGGATGGTGCTCACACGATCCACAGGCTGCCAGACTTTAGACTGACCCCTCATTGCCCAGGTAGAAGCGTTCAAACTTTTCCAGTAAATGTGTATTACATCTTTCCTGTGATATTATTGTTAGTGTTGATATTCAATGCTACTGCAGATTCATAACAAGTTGAGGTCCTTTGAGGAGGATAGCCATTGTTTTTTATGCTATTGTGCGCTGGGGTAACAACATTTCTGTTGATGACAGAAACAGAATCGAAATGCGTGTTAAAAAGGTTGGCTCTATGAATGGCAGGCCTCTCGACTCTCTAGCATGTGTTATGGAGGTCAGAACTAGAAGGAAGGTAATCTGTCCTGTTATTACAACAGGACAGACACCTATTGAAGGTTCACGCCAGTCCGACTGCCCTTGCTCCTCATAGGCTGTGCTAAAGATGGCAAGTGGCGTGGCGATGGAGTGGAAGAAGACGAGGGAGAGGAGGACAGACCCGACCAAACGATCACCCCACAGTCCTCAAAGGGTCTCATGAGGAGGAAGAGACACATCCGTCGTCCCTCGGCCCAGGCCGAGACCAAGTACATAGAGCTGATGGTGGTCAACGACTATGACCTGGTAGGCTTCTCCTCACCTCATCCTCCCCTTCCTCTTCTCAAGTGTGTGTGTGTGTCTGTCTGCGTCTACAAGCCTGTGCTTTGCATTTGTGATTTTATTGTGGCTGTTTGTGTGTTTGTGAAAGGACATGCATGCGTGAGTGTCTTTGTTGTCAGGCACCATGTTGTCTTCTTATCCCCAGTATGTCTTAGCCCCAGTGTGTTTTTCCTCCCAGGATTAATAAAGTGGCATCATAACTGTTCCTGTCCAGCCCAGTATGTTGTTTTCACCACGTCTTTTTTCTCACTAAAACGTACACACATGGCGTCATGTGTGTCTCTCAACAGTTTGTGCAGCTGCGTCGCTCTACTACTCAGACCAAAAACTTTGCCAAAGCTGTGGTCAACATGGCTGACGCGGTAAGACGTCTTCAACTTAAACAGAACTCCAAACTGTGTAATTATTGTGTGTGTGTGTGTGTGTGTGTGTGTGTGTGTGTGTGTGTGTGTGTGTGTGTGTGTGTGTGTGTGTGTGTGTGTGTGTGTGTGTGTGTGTGTGTGTGTGTGTGTGTGTGTGTGTGTGTGTGTGTGTGAGCGTGTGTGTGTTTGTGGGTGAATTTACCCCAGTTGTTAGATACAGGATTCACAATGTTTAGAAGCGAGATGTTCTCCTCTCTAGATGCAGTGTAAACACAGTGACAGACTTACTGGGTATTTTTGGAAACCCTCAGATGTACAAGGAACAGCTGAACACGCGGATCGTGCTTGTCGCCATGGAGACCTGGTCGTCTGAAAATAAGATGGAGGTGTCTGCGGATCCCTTGGCAACGCTGGGCAACTTCATGAAGTACAGGAGAGACAGCGTCAGGGAGCAGAGCGACGTTGTCCACGTCTTCTCGTAGGTGTCTCTCAGCCCAGCGAACATTCATCATTAGAATACAAATATTATATTATTATAAAGCTCTGCAGTCAGTCCCTGCATGGCATGGTATATAGTTATTTCATCTTCATTGAGATTAAGAGCATGAGGACAAATGCAACACTTCCATACAGGTATAACGTGAACCGCCAAAATATAGTCACAGATACCAAAAAAGATCACCACTAAAGACCCAAGGAAATGGTCTTTTATTAGTTATTTTACATCACAGGAAACTGTTGTTTATTAGTTATTTCACTTCCAAGTTGAGTAATCATTACTAACTCTTTGTATAACCTACTCTTCTACTTACACTTTTACGAGTTACCTCTTGTTGACAGGCTTAACATTTCTGTACATTTTTTTTAAATGCCTAATTAAATCCTAACAGACTGAATCACATTCCAGTCAGAGAAAAAAATCTCACATACTCTGAATGCAAATTAATTGAGCATTAGTAGCATTGAAAACCTTCTCCCTACCTGCATTGAAAACCTTCTCCCTACCCCACCTGCATTAAAAACCTCCTCCCTACCCCACCTGCAGGGGGCGAACCTTCGAGAGCAGCCGCAGTGGGACAGCCTACACAGGAGGGGTCTGTTCCCAGACCCGGGGCGGTGGCATTAACGAGGTAATAGAGGAGGGGACCTACCATTCTGATCAGTGCTCTCAATGCAATGCCCTTCAGAGAGGGCACACGACCAAAGGTTCCCCTCTTTGGTGAATACTCAGGGTAACTCCTCTATCTTGTGTTCCAGTATGGGAACGTGGGTTCCATGGCGGTCACCCTGTGCCAGAGCCTGGGCCAGAACATCGGGATGCGCTGGAACAACGCCCGAAGTGCTGCAGGTATATCCAAGTTCCAAGTTCTTAAAGGGACACCTCACGCATTTGCATTTAGCTTTGCATCGTTAGAAACACAGTCATATTTGTGAATGGTCTTGCATCATTCCCTCATATTCCCCAGAGACGGGAGAGATCCGTATCACACAGCTTTTGGTTGTGATATTATGCATAATATAGATACCTAATATATTATATAATAGTATATTCAGTCTAAAGTGTGACTTTTCTGTGTGGAGGCTGTGAATTTTCCCAATGTTAACGTTTTCCTCCCGGTGCTCCGGCTTCCTCCCACACCACAAAAACATGCAAGTTATCACCTGCCCATGACCATGGCAAGGGCACTGCACCTGGAGTTTGTTCCCGGGCGCAGCCCTGTTAGGCAGGCGGACAATTGATCCAAACATAAGATGGGTTGAATGCAGAGAAGGAATTTCCCCCTGGGGATTAATAAAAGTATGTCATTATCATTATCCAGATGGGACTGGATGTAGTTCTTGACATTGCACCAGCGGAGATCCCTCATCCAACAGGTGTTCTCTCCATTAGCTGAGCGATTACCTGGATGCGGGACAGGGGAGCGTTCTGGATGGGGTAGCATTAAGCCCTTTGTTATGCTAGACGATGCATGCTAGCTTATTGACGCGGGAGGCTTTAGCTGCCGCCAATATCAAGGGGAATTAATGAATAGAACTAATGTGACATTGTATTGTGTCTGACATTGTTTCCACTATTTACTCATTCTTTCTTGTTAATGTAGTGGATTAACCGAGATAAAAAACACTTCTCTATTCAGTCATAAATCCATCTTAACCTGAATGGTCAGCAAATGGTCAGCAAATGGTCAGCAAAGATAGCCCAAGACACTAGGCTAAGGTCAGCATGCCTTAACCCCGTAGCTCCCTGCTCCTTTTAGGGGCCCCACCATCTGTTCTGAACCCAGACTCCCAGGCACCGTATGTTTTCCGCTATTAGATATACAGACCTCATAATAGTCATAGTTTACCATAGAATGTAATCATTAATTTCTACCACATTAACAACAGCCCCCATCATTAAATCATCAATTCGATTTTTTGACCAGTAGGGAGAATTCATATTTTCCCCAGCTGCAGCTAGCTACTGCGTCTAGCTTCGATCATAAGGATGATCTCTTGGTTTATCGAAGCACTGATACAACCATCTCATTGTTTATGCTGTATTCCTCCTCTTCCTCCTCTTCCTGTGTTTCCAAGGTGACTGCAGGTGCCCGGACGCCTGGCTGGGCTGCATCATGGAGGACACCGGGTAAGCATCTGCTCTCGCTGCTCCACTAAACCCCAAATACCACAACAACATGCTGCCATCAAACAGTGCAGCAGTGCCATGTTTAGAAACCAAGAACTCTGTCAGACATTCAGTTGCTTTTATTCTTAAACCCAAAGCACATGGCAGTGTCGGGATGAACCCGAGATAATGTTTTATACATTTTCATTTCAAGAATATACGTCTTTTTTTTAATCATATCAAAGAGGGATGAGGAATAATTCTATGTGAGACATTTTGGGGAAAAGGTTAGACAAATGTTATGGCTTCATGGATGGCGGCACTTCTCTATGATGCAAATTAAAAAGATAGTGTTAGTTAATATAGCTTTATTTATTTGTATCTCTGTGTGTGTGTGTGTGTGTGTGCATACAGATATTACCTGCCCAGAAAGTTCTCCCGCTGCAGTATGGATGAGTACTCCCAGTTCTTGCTCCAGGGAGGTGGCAGCTGTCTCTTCAACAATCCCAACAAGGTGAGCCCACGGTGGGCCGCAGGCTGGAGCAGGAGCACGCTCAGTCTAAGTGGAGCTCTGGGCCTCCAGGCCTTATTATTAATAGACTAATTAATTATCCTTGTGGCCTGATTTCCTTAAATCGAGTCATTGACTTCACATAGTCCTCTCTGCCTTTGAAAGCTCTCTACTGTCTTTGCCAAATCATACATATTGATACCATATTGATACATTTGCAATGTGTTATTGACATATCTCCCTCCATTTACCGTTTCTTCCTCCTTCTACCCAGCTGTTGGATCCTCCAGAGTGTGGGAATGGCTTTGTGGAGCCGGGGGAGGAGTGTGACTGTGGATCCCAGGTGGTAAGTGTCTGGCTGGTCATCGTCTGGTCTTGTTTGTGTGTCAAGGCTCTGGATGAGCTCTGGTTCTTTTAAGGTACCTTTAGATAGGATTGCAGCTCCCCATCCCGATTTAAGACATAAGAAGAACTTGCTGCAAAGCTGAACGCAAATGGCATAAAACCAAATTTCAGGCTGACTTCATTCATTTTTAGGAACAGCTGTGTCAATATAACAAAGAAATGAACCTGTCCCGACAGTAGTAGTTTTCTAAGATTATGCGGAACATTCAAACAACTAAAAAATGCTATTTAATACCATTGATCTTCTGGCTTATCAACCCCTCTTGAATGAAACCCTCTGAACTTTTTAGGAAAAATACTAGAGAAGGTTGCATATAAACAATTTATTTGTGGTTTCTGTCTCTAAATATTCTTTTTGACATCTACCAGTCTGGGATAGATTGAACCTCAGCCACTTTCAGTTCTAATTCTACTAGATCTCAGTGCAGCATCTGATCCTGTTGATCGTGTCATCCTTTTACATCGTCTTGAGCATTTGGTTGGTCTTAAAGGCTCAGTTCTTAATTGGATCTCATCCTACCTAAATGAGAGAACTTTCTCTGTCTCTATTGAAATATGTTCCTCCAATATCATTAACATTTGATATGGGGTACCTCAGTGGTCAATTCTTGATCCTCTCCTCTACAATTTGTATATGCTTCCACTACAATCTATCATTCAGCAATTTAACATCTTACCACTAAAATGCTGAAGATACCCAATTTTATCCCAGCCCTGTGAAGAACCTTATCCAATGTATTAAGGATCTTAAAATTTGGATGGTCCAAAACATTTTTTAACTAAATTACATTAAGACTGAGATCTTACTAGTTGGCCCTAAGACCCTGAGACATACAGTTTTATCCATTGTTAACCTCCCTGTTAGCAAATCCTTATGAGGATGTCAGAAACTAACTATATGTAACTCTGGATGTAGATCTTTACTTCCAGAGGCATATTTTAAGCATCTCAAAGACTGCCTTTAATCACCTTTTAGAGTTATTTCTAAAGTTAGATGCCTCCTATCCCGACATGACTCTAACCCTAACCCTAAAATGAGTACCTACATGCTTATCTGAAGTCATTTAGACTACTGTAATTCTCTTTTTGCTGGACAAACAAAGCAAACACTTAACAAACTCCAGCTTATACACTATGCAACTGCCAGAGTACTAACCGGACCAGGACAATTTGATAAAATATCCCCAGTATGAAAATCACTCCAGTGGCTTCATGTAAAAAGAAGAATGACTGAACAACCAAAGAATTGATCTCAAAATACTTCTAATTGTTTTTGAATCACTGAATTGCCTAGCCCCATCTTATATCTCTGACATGATCACTGCACTGCAAGCAAAGGTCACTCTGGAATTCCCTACTTCCTTGATTAAGATCTTCTGAATGAGTGAACTAATTTAAAGGTAGACTAAAAACTATTTATTTGCCTCAGCTTTTAGTTGAATGTAAGGCCGGCCCTTTCCTAATTGGTGTGTTGACTTTAATTTTTATTTTCATTTGACTGCTTCTTATAATTGTAACTTGAATTTATACATCATTTAAATTGTAGGCCTATTGTCACTTACTGTCAATTTAAACCCCCCTGCCTTTCTAGGTAGTGCCTTTCTATGTTTCTCCTAAAAGCGAATTGAGTCTGTATGTACCATACGAAATGTGCTGTTCAAATAAACTTGACTAGACATGACCCAAGAGCGTTGGTGATGTTCAGGCTACATCTGGGGAGATATTGAAACACTGCACATATTGAGAACATTAAGAGCCCAACACACTGTTGGGGATACATCTAGTGATACATTGATGTTGTTTTGGCTTTTTAATGTTGGCTATTCATTGCACATACTAACTTTACAAAACAAGTAATGATGAAAGAAAATCATTGTGTGTTGGCAGGAGTGCGCCCGCAACGGAGGAGCGTGCTGTAAGAAGTGCACGTTGACCCATGACGCCATGTGCAGCAACGGCCTCTGCTGCAGTGGGTGCAGGGTGAGTCTACTGTAGTGGGTGCAGGGTGAGTCTACTGTAGTGGGTGCAGGGTCAGTCTACTGTAGTGGGTGCAGGGTGAGTCTACTGTAGTGGGTGGAGGGTCAGTCTACTGTAGTGGGTGCAGGGTCAGTCTACTGTAGTGGGTGGAGGGTGAGTCTACTGTAGTGGGTGGAGGGTCAGTCTACTGTAGTGGGTGCAGGGTCAGTCTACTGTAGTGGGTGCAGGGTGAGTCTACTGTAGTGGGTGCAGGGGTGCAAGGTCAGTCTACTGTAGTGGGTGCAGGGTCAGTCTACTGTAGTGGGTGCAGGGTCAGTCTACTGTAGTGGGTGCAGGGTCAGTCTACTGTGGAACAGCTTCGCCACAGCTGCCCTCATCCTCAGCATTGACTGGTTAGTGATAACGGTTAGCGAGTAGATACACCTTCCGTCAGGTTAGTGAGTAGATACACGTTCCGTCAGGTTAGTGAGTAGATACACGTTCCGTCAGGTTAGTGAGCAGTCAGGTTAGGGAGAGACCTGATTGAGCAGGGTCACACATTTACAGACGACACCAAACATCCCAGACAACACGGGCATATATAATAATTAGCTCTTACAATTTACTGGCAATGATTAGGTGCTGCTGGGAACTATGGGGGGATTCTGGATGTGAAAGGGACATGTTGTATCGTTAGAAACCCAGTCATATTTTTGAATGGTCTTGCATCATTCCCTAATTTTCTCGCTCCTGCGGGAAACCTCGAGCTCTATATCTAAATTATCTAAAATAATATATAGACATCTATTATATTATAATATCATGGCCAAAAGCTGTGTGCGCCACAGTACATTATTTTTCACCCGTTTCATCCAAATCCTGCGGGTCAACCGTCGGGTACCCGAACCAGTGCAGGATTCCGGCCAAGATAACCCCCACTACGAGTCTTGACTTGTTGTGGAAGTACCAGAGACGTCCGAGAACCCGACGCAGTCTTTAATTCATAATATCATCCGGAGGCGCACACAGCTTTTGTTCGTGATATTATACAGTAAATCATATCATATAGATATCTATATATTCTATATTCTAGATATAGAGCTCCGGGAGTCCGCAAACAGCAACAGTCACTTCCTCTCCATGCTGCGGTTCAATCTGGACTGCAGGGAGTGAACGCTCGGTCAAGAAGGCACCAAATTAGACATTGATGTTACTATTCGACTTCATATATGACCCACTTACAATACACATTCATGTCTCCATCGGTGAAATTCTCCTTTAAGTCTCTGTGCGTGTTGTGTTGACCACAGTATGAGCTGAGGGGAGCGGTGTGCAGAGAAGCTGTGAACGACTGTGACATTCCAGAGACCTGCACCGGAGACTCTAGTCAGGTAGGCAGCCCCCCGGGACCCAACACACTTGATCCTAGGTGGATTGGGATGAATGAGTGAATTTGGATTATTCATTAGAACAGCAAGTCTTTATTTTTGAAAGGGCGCACTTCAGCTTTTTGATGCAGACCAAAGAAAATGTCATTGATAATTTATACAAATAACACTTAAAGTGATGGGCAACAGGATCTAAAACGTAAAATAACCATCACATAGCACAGAGGGATGTATCCAGTACGCACCTACCGAATATCTTGAAAATGTCCAAAGTTGTATAAATGCACCTATCTCAAAGTCGGCTAATAAGCTCTGTCTTGGAAAGACACACGATTGTGGTCTGAATCCCTCACTGTTTCGTGTTATCTGTACTTCAAAAAGTCTGAAACACTGCAGCTACGCAACTGCGTGGGCCACGTTAGCGTACGGTGATTGGTCATCCACTTGGCTGTGAGCCAGGAGGGAAAATAGACCCAATTAAATTGGCTTGAAGGAAAAAGGATAATGAAATGACTTGGGATTATAATAGATTTCATGTAAAAATCCTTTTTCCGACATCTGATAGTGATTCTCAGTAATGAGAAGGACTCTGATTCTTACATGTAGTGCTAAGGCTGACGGAATAATCTATGACGAACTCTCTCCCTCCCAGTGCCCACATAACGTCCACAAGCTGGATGGATACATGTGTGACAGTAGTCAGGTAAGCTAGATGTGTGCTCTTTTATTGAATATTCCCTCCTCTCTTACAGTCCTGTCTAATAACTCTCTCTGGTTGTAGGGTCGCTGTTATGCCGGCCGTTGCAGGACCAGAGACGCCCAGTGCAGAGGACTTTGGGGTTATAGTAAGTATGATGAAGAGCCCTACTGAAACACTGATCTTTAATGGGTCACACCAAGCACACCCAAGCTTAACAATAATCACGCCTAAGGAGGCTCAATGTACCTACACAAACAGAATTCCAATATTTTGCAAACAAGAATGAAGGGTACCATGAGTACTGATACTGTGAAGAGGGAAACTTAAATTATTTAAAGATGTATAGACCTGCCTTTTTTAGCAGTTTGTTGCACAGGAAAAAAATAGCTCTTGAGAAAAAAGAAATGCATAATTAAATATATATCTATATGCATTTGAAATACTTTTCTCGTGCTTTTGGACATTGTTATTGTCATCATGGTCTCATTAAGCAGTTGTTAAGAGCTTAATAACCTCCCCTCCATCAGATAACAGACAATGCAGTCGATGTGAACGCAATTGTCAATCTCTCACTGTCAGAGTAAGGCATTAACACTGCAGTGTTCAAGGCTTGTTTCTTCCAAGCTGGAACCACCCAAGATTGTATTTCCTCAAGGTGCTCATGTAAAAGCTTCCACAAAATGGCACACATACTGTGTATGTTACCGTTATTCCAGGCCCCCAGGCGAACAGTTGACCTGTCGCTAAGTCACGCCCCCCGTCATTACCATGACGAACTCCCTAACAAAAACATGTGGAAAAATATCAGCTGACAGTCAATCAAAGCACGTTTTGGAGAAATGTTGGGCGGAAAAGGATTTAATTTCTTCAAGGATCAATCGAAAGGGACTACATTACGCTATGGAGGGGTATATTCAAAACTTTAAAATGCATACAGAAGTTAACAAGCAGTCTGATCCACTTTACATCTTTTTCTTGTCCCGTTGTGGCTTGGGAAAAGGGATGAAATATACCCCATTCTGCAGCCTCTCGGGATACCGACTGTCCATGTTACATGAACCCCATGCACATCGTTTGACCATGTTTATTTTTTTTTACACAAACAACATAAATCCACCCTTAAATTATTATTTTATATCTCCTACTGTTGTTTTCAATGGAGTTGTCCGAGCCGTTGTCCGAGTATAGTTGAGGCTGTAATGTCATTGGCTCATCTGCGTTCTAAGGGCGGAGCTTAGCGACAGGTCAGGTAAACCAATGGTCCAACGGCAGACGCAATTCTTGGGGGACCAAATTCAACGTAGAAGCAACGTCTTGTCAGTCCATTGAGCAGTTTAATGCAATGCAGGGCCTGTGAGATGTCGCCCACGAAGGGTCTCAGTGTCTTCGTGGGTGTAGTGTAATAAGACAATTGAAGAGCAATAGCCTATGAAAGAGGTAAAAGGCTGAGATTTAACCTGAGGCATAGTGATATTTGAATCGCACAACAAAAAGTGGCCTTTATTACAGTGCCAAATTGCATATTGTTGTATACGTTACCATAGCTTGGCATTATGATATTTGAATGACATTGCCTCACTACAACACATAAGTCTATTGTCTATTGCTCACATACAAATGAAGATTAAGGTTGTTTATAAGCAGCCACCCAACTTCAACCTGCTCCCCCTTGCAAGGGGTTAGTAAGGTGTAAATGATTAATTCTACTCTGCACTCGGCTGTATAGTGCTCGAACAAATGACCCACCATGCAGACATATTGGAAGAAACGTTGAATTTTATTGTGAGCAGGGCAATTACATTTCAAATGGTCATTTTTGGTGTGCTTTCCCCTGGTCTCAACACAAATCTGCCACATAGTGCGTCATAGATAATCACTGGCAATGTTGGCGTATTAGTCCCAATATTTATGTTTACTCTGCCAGATTCTGCTGACCGCTTCTGTTATGAGAAGCTCAACGCCGAGGGGACAGAGAAGGGGAACTGCGGTCCCGGCACGGACGGCGAGGGCTGGCTGCAGTGCAACAAGCCGTGAGTCTGTGTGTTGTTATGAGCGTCACACTGTAACACTGTTATACCACAGCGTTGTGGATTACCTGATTCTGATTGGTCACAAACATTGACCAAGGGTTTGCATTATGTAAGGATATAATCAATAAATAAAAATGGTGAAAATTATTTCAACGGGAGTTGTGATGTATTGCTGAGGCGAAGCTGCTTCTCCTTTCTGATATGTTTTCTCCAGGGATGTGTTGTGTGGCTTCCTGTTCTGTGCCAATCTGACGGTGAAGCCGAAGTTTGGCGACCTACAGGGTGATGTCACCAGCCTCACTATTTACCACCAGAACAAGTACCTGGACTGCCGGTGAGTGGGAGACATGATGCAATGATGTCTTCTGCCAAGAATACACATATGATTGACAATGATGAATACTGTGCATGTAGTATTAGTATTATTATTATTATTATGAGGTGTCATTTTAAGTGGCATTTAATCCAATTCACTTTTTCCTCCATATTTCTTTAATTGTGTGTGTGTGTGTGTGTGTGTGTGTGTGTGTGTGTGTGTGTGTGTGTGTGTGTGTGTGTGTGTGTGTGTGTGTGTGTGTGTGTGTGTGTGTGTGTGTGTGTGTGTGTGTGTGTGTGTGTGTGTGTGTGTGTGTGTGTGTGTGCGTGCGTCAGCGGTGGCCATGCCCTGCTGGAGGACGGCTCTGACCTGGGCTACGTGGAGGCCGGGACTCCCTGCGGTCCCAACATGATGTGTCTGGAGCACCGCTGCCTGCCGCTCAGCGCCTTCAACCTCAGCTCGTGCGCGGGCTCCAGCCACGGCCTCACATGCTCCCACCACGGGGTACGCCTCCCCCGCCTCCAGGGCTCGTTATCACGCTGGATTACAGGACCCTCCATGGAACTGTGTAAATTAGAATAGATTACATTCGATTCAATTACTTAAAATAAGATAAAATTTGACTGAATTGGATAAAATTTGATTAGATTGGATTTGATGTACAATTGGATTGATCTGCATTACATTACATTGGATATGATTAGAATGACATTACATTTTATTGGATTGGAACAGCTAATCTAAACGAATGTATTGCCGACATTGACATGACATTTTTATCATTGAAACTCACATTAAATGGCCTATCAACATATTTATAACAAACAGTTAAGAATCACCGTATTTCTAATCAACACATTTTCTGGGCAACAAATGAGAAAAGGCGTTCATAATTAATCTCAGACAAGAGAATTCAGATCTTTCTGACGGAAAGTCAGTCCTCCGTTGACCTTGAATCCTCCCTCAAAAGAGTGTCTCTCTGTCTCTCTCTCTTTGTGTTTTATCACAGACTTGCAGCAACGAGGTGAAGTGTATCTGTGAGCGAGACTACACAGGGAAGGACTGCAGTGTTTTTGACCCCATCCCAGAGCCCACGGCCGCTGCTGGGCTTGAGAAGAAAGGTCCTTTAAGCCACTTTACTTCTGTCTGTCTTTACCTCTTATGTCCTTACCTCTGTCCGTCTATAGTTCTTCCCTCCTAAATGTCTTCATTATCACTGTGTGTGTGTGTGTGTGTGTTTGGAGTGTGTGCCTTCCTGCTTCAAACGACTGGTAGGAGTTAAATAGTACAATTCTATTTAAACTAGAGCTGTCAGTTAAACGCGTTATTAACGGCGTTAACGCAAACCAAATTTAACGGCGTTAAATTTTTTATCACGCGATTAACGCAATTATTTTATAAAAAAAAAAAAAATTCTTTGGCTCAAAACAAAGAAGCAGTAGCCTGACTGCTATGTTCAAATGACATTTGTTCAAAGCAGTAGTTTAATTGCACTATAGGCTCTTTTTTTGTATCGTCCTGTTTTGATCAGTGTATATGCCAATGTTGTTATCAATAAAAAATCATTTGCACAAGGCAAGCCGATGCACTTCACCATGTTGATAAGAGAATTAAAATGAGAAGAATTATGGGACAAAAAAATCAAGGGTATTTAGCATAGAAAAAAAATTGCGATTAATCGCGATTAATTAGAGTTAACTATGACATTAATGCGATTAATCACGATTAAATATTTTAATCGCTTGACAGCTCTAATTTAAACATAAGAGAAGTGGTGTATTGTTTTTCTTCCTTTCTACTATTTCTGTGTATTTTTTATTGTGTGTTTTTGTGTGTGTTGGGAACTCTGCTGTTGTCGGATCGAGTGTACTAGTGTGTGAGCGTGATTGTGTTGTGTGTGTGTGTGGATTGTCACGCATTGTTGCAGTCTGTCAATGGCACAGAGCACTTGAGCAAGTGCAAACCTCGAAGGGCTAAAGAGACATAACCCGTTGCCCCTCTGAGCGAGAGGGTTACAGAGCTGATAGACCAGAGAGGAGGAATGTTGATGAAGTGATAAAACTTTTGTCGTCTGACCTCCCTTGCAAACCCCTCGTCTTTCTCTCTCTCCCGCTCTCCCTCTCGTTCTTCTCAGGCGCTCTACCTTGCCCTCCCTCTCTCCGGTGGTTGTTGACGCTGTCGATGCTGTCTTCTGATGTGTGTATTTGAGTGTTGTTGTTTTTTGTTTCTGCTCCCTCTGCCCCTTCCTCCTGATCCTGCCCTAACCCTAACCCTTCCCCACCCATCCCCCCCTCCCTTCGCAGGTCCCAGTGGCACCAATATCATAATAGGTTCCATCGCAGGCGCTATTCTCCTGGCCGCTATAGTCCTAGGGGGAACAGGATGGGGATTTAAGTAAGAGTCCAGGCATGCCGATATGTAAATAACTGCTTTTGCACCTGAAGCCACAGCCCGCCTTCCTTCCTTCCTCAAACCACATCCCCTCCCTCTCCCTCTCTCTCTTTTCTCTTTATCACTCTCTATCCCAATTCTTCTTTCAAGACAATCCACCTTAAGAGGCGACAGTTGGTGATCTGGGCTAGTCGCAGCCTCTACATGGCTTGCTGTATGAGTGTGTCTCATGGTGTCATCCAAACAAAGCAAATCCTTTGTAGGATATGTTGTAATGATCTGTGCTCACTCGAATCTGCTTCGCAATGCTTTGCTACACAAGCATAGCTTCAAAATCCAGATTATTCCCAAGTGGAAGATAAATAACTATAATTGCCTTTGCAGTAGCTTACTGTGAGACCATTGAGACCGAGAGCGCTCAGTGACCTGCTTGGACATTCGCGCTTCGAGTGCCTTTCCGTCACCGTGTGCCTCTGTGTGCTTGCTTCTGTGGTGGTGATCTACTGCTACTACAACTCAAAAACCTGCTCACTTCAGCATGTAATCAAATTTCCCTTAACTGCCAGATAATCCGTGTGTGTGTGTGTGTGTGTGTGTGTGTGTGTGTGTGTATGTGTATGTGTATGTGTATGTGTGTGTGTGTGTGTGTGTGTGTGTGTGTGTGTGTGTGTGTGTGTGCGTGTGTGTGGTCTGCCTTTGAATGAGATAGGGAACATCAATCCATATCACGCTCTTTATCGTCCTCCATCACATTCCGAGCTTGAGGACTGAGATAGTTGGTGCAACAGCTACCTGTAGACCTTTACGCTGCATGTGGGACCGCTTCATGCCTGGCTAGAAGGATATAGGAAGTACCAGGGGAATGATTTTAATTTAAATAGATATGTAACATTCAGGATAAAGGAGTAAGTGGCAGAGATACAGCAGCATCCTATCCCAATCTGAAACGTTTGCATATGGTTACATTTCATATGATGGCATCTGTTACTTTACACTAAAGAGAGGAACTTCTACTTCAGTACAGTTTGGAGTCATTTTTAATTTAGAAGTGTATGTTCAAATGTTTATTTCACAGGGACAATGCATATATTGCACCAGAGATTGCTACAAACCCATTTCAACAATGCTATGATAGAGGATTTCACCATGTGGGATATAACGTCAACGTGTTCAAGTGATAATGTTCAATCTTTGATGCTATATCAGAGATTGAACACTGTATTGTATACTAGATACTATACCATACAAGGATGCTTGGTGAACTGCTTTATTATATTCTATTCGATTTTCTTTTAAACAATTATTCCCCCCCCCCCCCCCCCCCCCCCCCCCCCCCCCCCCAACTTGTCTCTTCCCTTTACAGGAACATCCGGCGAGGGAGGTATGATCAGTCACCCATGTCTTTGTGTCTTCAGTTATTTTCTGTCTCATCCCATCCAACCCTCCATCCACCTGAAACCCATCCAATGGTTCTGAGTAGGGCTGGGTATTGGCAGGTACCTCACAATTCAATTCAATTTGATTCTTTAGGTCTTGATTCGATTAGATTTCGATTCGATATTGATCCAATTGCTTCGATGTCGATTCAATAATGCGTGCAGATGACAAAAATACCTACATATTATTTAGAATTAACCATTTCAAAATGAATTAACCATTTCATTTCGCTTTAACTAGCAAAAAGGAATACACCATTGTATAGTATTGTTCCTGAGCCAAACCTGCAGCATAAAAGTAATAATCATAACGTGGACAAATGTAAAAGGGCATGTACATTTAGACATACTCACTTCTAGATTACAATGACTGATTATGCTTTTCTTTTTTTTTTTATGGAAATATCGATTTCAAAATAATTCAGCATCGAAATTGAATCGAGAACAAATAAATTGCAGTGCATTGATGAATCAATATTTTTACCCAGCACTAGTTCTGAGTGAATTTCCTTTCACTTTTCTTCTGATTTTATGTGATTGTATTTTTTAGGCAGCACACACTTTATCCCAGAATCCCATAAAACGTCACCACACGCCTCCAATACCGTTTTTTTTAGTTTGCTACTTTTCTGTCAGGGAGCAACCCATATCCAGATTTTCATTCCATCTGATTTGTATTAACTCCCTCTGACGATGCATTACTGTCGGCCTGACGGCATCTTGAGTATTTTCTTTTGATTTCAGATCTGGCGGAGGATAAGAAGACGGTTGCTGTCTTTGTCTTCATGTCTGTCTGTACCTCCTATTCCTCACACCTTTGTTCCCGCCCTGGAGAAGAGGGAGATTGGGGGGACGTCTTTCACACTTCTGTCTTGCATCTCTCCATGCCTCTTTATATACTGCCCACCCATCCCTTCCCTTGGTCCTGTCCAGCCTGGCTCCACCGTCAACCTGGAGGGAGGGCTGACCCTTTACATTTCCCTTCTTGAACACCAGCCAATCAAATTCCTGTGGTTGCTGTCAGCTGACCAGCCATGGCATCGTACCCAGGTACCCTCGCCGAAGAAAGACATTTTTGGGTTTTTCTGCAAAACATTGTTCTTCCTCCTAGTGGCTGGTTCTTGGGGTCCGCTGGGTAGTCTGTGTGGGAGTGTACTGTGAACACAAATGAACGAGGACCATTTGTATTTGGGCCGTGGTCTTGCCAGTACCAACCACCTGGCCCACAGGATGGAGTCCATATAAACCAAGTTCACAGACTTCTCTTGGGATTCTTTTTCTTTCAATAGGAATTTGAGTCGGAGCCCAAGAAGGACTTTCCTCTAAGAAATGGGGTGGGATGGCCTATAACCTGCCTCAACATTGATATCTCCAGACTTGGATATGTGACGGTTGATTGCACGATTTTAAAAGACGGACGCCTGATAAAAGGCTGAAGACCTTGAAAAAGTAAAGGTTAGCAAACCAATGATGCGTTAAAACAAGCAAAGGCTGACTTAGATTGATAAACGTTTATTGTTATGCGTCGATACTTCCCCTAATGAGCTTTCAGGTACAAAACAAAAGAGATAGAAAGGCATTGTGGTTTTTGGGAACATTTTTTAGCACATTTTGAATCCGTAGAGACCGTAACTTAGTGTGAATCTAACCACAGCCTCTGACCTACATTCCACTTTTAGGTGTTAACAACAATTTCTGTGTTCACTTCTTCCTTAGGCACCCAAAAATTTTAAATATTGTATGTACCCTCATAGCTTATTGTAGGGGATTTGTTAAGAAAGCAAGAGAGAATGTTTACACTTGTGTTAGGGGGGGCGGTCTTTCCGTGTTCACCTTGACATTCCTGCCATCATTGAGAAGAGAAGTTTGTACCTCTAAAAGATCGTTCTATTTCCTGTAAGATGCCATTGTTCACGTTTGCCTAAAAAATGAAAAAAGTAGAACATCTAACGACAACAAATGGACATTTAAGTCCATTATATGCACACCTTTGTAAATATGTGCAAGTTTACTGATTGTTATTGAATCCACTGTATATCATTTTATTATTTACAAGGCTTTGAGAAAATAATGAGCTTGTAATCCCGCTTCATCAGAACATGTTTCGGTCTGTTATCATGTAGACTATGCTAGTCATCCATCCACTATGAAAGAATGACAAGTAATCCACTTGAATAACTTGTTCAATGGGAGAGAAAAAATTCAACAATCATATTTTGTATTGCCTCTTCCAAGAGACTCTGCAATGTCGACCTTAGGAGGTTTCCACTGTATATGAGAGTAAAATTACCTAGGTTATATGGAGTCGTAGACATGCTGGACTCGGGCAAACATGTCTGACAGCATGATTTCAATAAGCAGTCCTTATTGAAAACCACTACACCTAGACTCTTCAAATCTGGACTAAATGATCACAGTGAGGCTATACATTATGTAAAACATAGTTTCAGATTTGTGAGCCTTTACCCTATTTGTGAAATGCAATAAAGGCACATTTATTGCTTTTTAGGGGTCCAGACCGCATTAGAACTGATCCTGATTAAAAACCACTACACCTAGACTCTTCAAATCTGGACTAAATTATCACAGTGAGGCTATACATTACATGTGAAAATGCAATACAGGCTCATTTAGGGGTCCAGACCGCATTGCATTTTCACAAATAGGGTAAAGGTTTCAAAAATCTGAAACTATGTTTTACATAATGTATAGCCTTACTGTGATAATGTAGTCCAGATTTGAAGAGTATAGGTGTAGTGGTTTTCAATCAGGACCGATTTGAAGATTCTAAGTGGTTTTCAAGCCGAATCGGATGCTGCGAATCGGATTCCAACTTCAGCGTCGTGGCTACGGGCATGTATGCCCGTAGCCCGACATACCACTCGTAGCCAATGCTAGCGGAGTAGCGCGTTGTTACATTCTTATGTGAATGTAGGCTTTCGGTGCAAGATAGCTAGATAGTAAAAGTAAAATAACGTCAAACTAAAGTGTTCTATAGTGCTGACTGATAGTCCAAGAGTGCAGTGCAGAATATTGTCAGTGTTAAAAGCATTGCTGCATCTGGACACAAAACTGAGATCGCATAGTAGCCTATGAATGGACTTTTTCTGATTTTACATGAAATAAGCATAGCTCAGAAGACTACCCATAGTGCATATTAAAAAATCGACTTGCTGGTTTAAAAGCATTTATTTTAATCAGTGGTATCTGTGTCTAATGCTTGTGTGGTGTGACTGAGTTTTGACAAACATACCGAACAGTACATCACTAAGGACAGTGCTTTTAAAGGCTTCCTTGAAGCCTTTCCCTGCCCAGTTGAAGCGACACGCCAGGTTATTTGTTAGGCCACTCTGCAACATCCTTCTTACGGCCTCTTCTGCAGTGTGCCCTCCAATTAGACTGAATGTTAAGATCTGACAAGACATAATAAACCAACAAACAAGTGAAACATTGATAATTATAACATGTATAATTACAATATCTCCCAAAAGTGAATAGGCCTACACCCCTCCCATTTTTGCAAATATTTTATTGTATCTTTTCATAGGATAACCCTTGGCATGAAACTTTATTATAACTTAAACTAGTCATTATACGTATTGTAGAGAACTATAGATTTATTGTCCTCAGAATATGACTAAAAACGCATCCATTAACAACTAAACAGCTGGCCACATAACTGAGTACACTTAATTATGAACATGACCATTGCGCCCATAGTGACAATAAATCTTATCGTAATCTACAAACTCTACACGGACTTCTTTAAGTTACATCAAAGTTTCATGTCTATAGAGTTATCCCATGAGAAGATACATTAAAACATTTGAAAAAATGGCTAGGGTTTTGTGAGATACTGTATATGTACCAATTTAGGTTAGGTGAACTTCTCACTGTTTCACATAATGAGTAATGTGTTAATTTTGTTTTGAAAGATAATTCCTACAAATACTGAGTGATGTAGTGGATGGCTGGAAAGAAGAGGTATGGTTTTATTAATTTACACATATACTTTGACTAGCTTTTGGGTAGTGCAGATTTGTACCTACCATCTTTTGTTTTTCGCAGGGGGTTTCTCTCATAACAGCCTCTGCTAATTGAAACTCCTCCATTGTCCTCAGAGGCAGCTTGATGGACGAAGCGGCAGCTTCTGGTGCTACCGGCCTCACCATCTCTCTCCTAAGCGCCCTCACTTCACTCCCCAGGTTGGTAATTTCCGCTTTCATCAATTTATTTTCTTCCAGCACTTTGGAAAGCAGCTCCACAACTTTAGATATTCCCATATCTGTTTATAGAAGTTACTTATTAGAAATGTTTTCTGGGGTTTGGTGTACTTTGGTGTACTTTCCCATTTCATCTTAATTATAATGTGTATGATAATGATGAAAACAATGGTTAGAATGTTTGTCTCCTCGACTTACCATGCAATAGCTGGTGGCTTGGTTGGACTGTATCTATATTCAAAAGTCATTGATTAGTGTCAAGTGCCAATGATTATATATTTTTTTCAAAGTAGTGTATTTAAGGAAGAGTTTGTAAGATTTACCTTGTAAGAAATTTATATAAATACATGTTCAATCAATACATGTTGAAATTAGTTGTTCTACTGACGCCAAAACCTACCTAGATGTAGTAGCTCAAGTCTCTGGCTGCCATTTGATTGAGCTGGAATAAAAAAGTCATGTTATTGTGTGTAAGTTACAATATTTTAAGTTTTACTTGTTCAACCATCAGTTAGCCTGATATCGAGGAAGTTTGGCTTGGTCCTGGGATGCCGTGTGTGTGTGTGTGTGTGTGTGTGTGTGTGTGTGTGTGTGTGTGTGTGTGTGTGTGTGTGTGTGTGTGTGTTTCTTTACTGCACAAGAGGAATGGCTTTGTATGCAGTTGGGTAGTCCTTCATCCAGTCAGACCAACAATGAAATGTGTCAAAAAAACGTGTTGGTTTGAAGCAATGATCAACGGGGAAGATGGGGAAAACTATGTATGAGGAACAATTATTTAAAGTAAAATTACCTCTTTGGGTGGTCGATGGCCCAAATAGCCACTCACTATTGATGTCTGAAAAAAATGAAACACTTCAAAACTGAATAAGAGAGCCAAATGGTATTTCTAACATATGTGTTAAACATGGTGTTGTTTCAAATGGTGCTTCAAAGTACCATTTGTACTGGCATTAACCAGTAAACACATGCAACATATTTTTACCTACCTGGCCCTACATCTACAGATTGTCGTGCTGTTTTCCTTGGGGGGGGTGGTGCCTCGTCATCAGTGTCCACACCTTGAAGCATAGTAAGTGCCAGTTTAGACAAAATTTACAAAATGGGCAGTCAAACAGCCGTTTCTGAAATATTTATATTTTAATTTCTAAAATGTTTCATTGCTGTTCAGTTTAACTCTAAAGGTCTGCACCTTCAAAAAAGTGTTGCGGCGGGCCCGTAGTGGTCTGGACTCTTCCAGCTGGCTCCTGCAGGTAGCGTGAGTTTGGCCTTTGGAACAAATCAAGGACAGTCATGGCAGTCAGTGGGTAACACCAGAAATATTAACAGAGAACATATACATTTATGCATTTAGCAGATGCTTTGAGCTGAAGCGATTTACAACAAGAGGACTAACATTTAAGCTACAACACTATTTAAAACCTTGCTAAGAGTGCCAAAAAGTGCCACTAGTCACCCGAAAACTGTCTGAAGTTTAAGTGCAATAGAAAGATGGAAGAGAGTGCATTGAAAGTTAAAAAGTGTTAGGACAAGAGTCATTCTAGGAAGAACTGAGTTTTCAGGAGCTTTTCGAAGGTAGTGAGGGATGATAAGTTGCCTGTGGATGGTTCAGAGAACTGCCTGCTATTAGCAGCCACTTTGTCAGTAAAGAATGAAGCATAAGGTTCTGCTGTGAGGTTTGTAGCAAGAGGGGAAAGGTTTAGTAGATATTTGAAAGTAGAGAACAGTTTCCGGGTGTCAGTTGTATTGTGAATCTCAGTTGTACTGTGAATTTTTCGCTGCTGTGACATTGTAAGCAAAAGATGATAATAGTTACTGGTATTGTGTTAAATCTGATAGGTTATTAGTTTTATGCCATTCTCTCTCAGCAGCCCATGAGGTTAGAGCGCATCGATTGAAGGGAGTCGTTTATCCAAGGAAGGGGCTTAGAGGGTTGGGAGGGTCTGATGGATAGCGGGAATGTGTGGCCCAATTCACCTCTGGAGAGGAGAACATTTTTTGTTTTTTTACCTTTTTTTCCTTCTGATAGGGTCTTCAGCCTCTGACTGTATGTCTGATGTTAAACACAGTAAGGACTTTTTCAGGTAGTCCTTTGCCTTAACATATGTTGCTGAAAGTGAATGGCATGCATTAGTGAAATTTAGCAAGTTGAATCTTATAGAAACGTTTTCATATGCAGCATTTTTCCTTACCACAGCTAACCAAGACCCTCACGTCACCGTGCACGTCCCACGCTGCACCTGGAGGAAGGTGGTGCGCGACTGCCTTCTGGAGGCGGTTATGATCGTAAGAACTAGGAGGCCAGAAACAATTCCATGACTCCCCTGCCTCCTCCAACCAGCTGCTTGGCACTATGGTAGTGCTCCTATCTTTGAATTCGACGACCTTCCACACCTGTGCCATCTGAAAATAAAAAATCGCTGTGTTTTGAGTGTGAAAAATAAGCCTTAGAAATATATTTGGCCTATATATCAGTCATTGTTGTTATATATAACATAGTGTGTATGTTGCAAGATCAACAGTGATCACAGTTGATCACAGTCTCAGAAATATTTGGCCTGTTAAGCCCTTTGAGACTGTAATGGTGATTAAGGGCTATACAAATAAAATTTAATTGAAAATTGAATAACTATCATAAGTGGTGAGAGAACTGCATACACCAGCTTAACTTGGGTGAAGACGTACTCTGAAACCTGTCGTCTCTAACTACTATCTAAGCCTAACTATCTACAACCTAACTATCTTCAAAGGCTTGCCGGGCTCGAGGCAAATGCCCCCTCCCCAGAATTACCTTCTCAAAAACCAAAAAAATAGAAAGAAAAAAAAAGCACTTCGCAGGAAGAGTATACAATGCTACTCAGCTGAAGCACTCTAACTACTCAGATCATTCACAGCTGATTTACAGCAGTTTGTCACCACTCAGATATATATTTTTTGGCTATTTGTCGTTTTTTTTTTTTTTTTTTCATTCATTAATTCGATTTTAGGACTGGTGTATTTTATATAAAGAAAATTCAATAACAAAAAAATCTTTTTTTTTTTCTTTTTTGGATTGCAGAAGACAAGGAATTAGGATTGGTGAAGAAGAGGGATGGCAACATAATGGTTTTGGTCTGGAAAAAGCACACATTTTCTGCTGACATCCCCAAGGAGCTCAACCTCAAGATCATCTACCAACGTATGGACCTGAAAACAGCCTATTCGAGAGGAGGGGCAGGGATATGTGAAATGGGATTCCTTGTACCCAAATCGTCTGTAGATGATGAAGACTGAACCAGAGGATAGCACAATGTTTTGGACCAGTCCAATATCCTGTCCTACTGCTATGCAGTTGTTCCCAGTCTTTGTTGACAGGCAGAAATCTGTTGTTACTACCTTTCTGTACTGTTTGGCAGTACTGAATTGCAGAGGCAAAGGACCATCCTTGTGCATTTCGTACAAAAGGGGCTGCTTACTTGGAGGTGGAGTAACAGTTTGAGGCACCTCTGACAGTCTCTTGACTACCTGTTGTAATGGTAGTTGAGGCTTTCGCAACATTTTTTTTACTTTTCCAAGGAAGTTTTCATAAGGAAATGCAGAGACACGGTCAAGGGCACCAAACTGTTTGTACACATCAGCTAGATGTATCACCTGATGAACTGTAAATACAATTTCTCCTTGACCATATAAATCTCCAAAGCTTTTAACAAATGCTGTTAGGACTCGATTGGCAAAATCAATCATGGGTGCAGAGAGGTTGGGGCTGAGTAATAAGAACACACCCACGGAAAACAACAGGAAGTTCTCAAAAATCTCTTCTGGTAGATTGTGCTTTAGGACCACAGGTCCACTGTACATCATGAACTGCCTTAGTTCTGTAGCCTTCCATCTTTCGATCTCTGTCAGCTCTCGTGGTTTTCGGGCAAATTCAGATGGAATATGGGGACGGAGAGCAATCAGTTTAGATGATATAGCTGAGATGACATTAGATGGCTGTCTTATGGCCAGGTTTTTGCCCTTCATCCAGAAAATAATGAGTTTTTTTGTTACACCCAAACAGCAGAGGTGCATGTAATCAATGGGAAACTGGGTTACCATCTGAACAATGCCAGTAAGGGGACTAGGTCGCAGGTGGTGATCTGTGTCTGACATTAAAGCAAAGTCTTCGTCTGATCTAAGCCTGGCATTTATTTCAGGATATGTCATTTTATTTTGCCACACGCCAACTTGATTGCACTTGTCACACCCAGAGTACCCATTGTGGGACTTCATCTGTTTCACAAAAGCACGTGCTGGAGCATCACAAATGAACGAGCACACCATCACCTTTAGAGGTTTACCTCTGAAGGTCAATCCATTCCTCAGTAGCTGGGTAAGGTCATTGACAAATTCTTTGAGGTAGTCATACACACTAGATGGTTTTCCAGTTCCACAAAACAAACCAATAATAAAAGGTTTTTTTGTGTAATCACAATCAAGCATCGCAAGAATTGGCCAAAACTGAACTTTGGAACTCTTAAAAATGGGTAAACCGTCGATGTTGAATTGTAACCGAATTGTCTGAAGGCAGCTAGGCAAATGGATTGAATTCAATTTTGATAAAATTCCCTTAGCCAATCCAAAATGGTGATATTCACCACCACCTAATGCATGCACAGCTATTTTCTTTTGTGTGCCAAGAAGTGTCCTGGCATCTTTAGGCAGCTCAGAGTGGTGTACTCTCAATATTGATAGAAGAGCGGTAACTGCAACAAGAGTAATGCCAAAAGTTGATGCCCATTGCTTTAGTTTAGCTTGTAAACTCATTTCATCAGGCTCACTTTCATCAGAGCTGGATAACCCACTAAAATCCTCTCTTTCACTGGCATCACTGTCTGTAGTGTTTTGGTCAGGACTGTTCTCGAATTCTGAAGTTGTCCCACACAGTGCTAGATCTGGTAAGCTAGGGGGGGCATTTTCAGCCTGATTAACTGTACTTAAATGTAATTGCTGCAAAATCTCGTTCTCTGTCTCCCTTGCGTTGGACAAGACTCGCCTCCTTTTACTCCAATAAGAGGCCATCTCTGTGTGTATCGGATACAATTATGAAATGCAAGTTTGATACCTTTTCTGCCGTGAGTTTTGAATGGTCTTCAGTGTCCCATAAATATGCAAATGAAGAAGAAAAAAAACACAAAGTTAGTTTTGATGGCATAGTGTGACAACAATGAATAGTTGCATTTAACCCTTTCACATGCAAGTGAAGAATCCCCCTTCTAATAATGTATAGCCTATTAAGGACCTATTTCAGGATAAATATACAAATACATTCACTTTGAAGTGTAGGAGGTCCTACAGACAGCTGTAATAAACTAAGATATACTATTTATGAGATGGCTTGCAGTGTGCTTATCTGACAGGATTAAAACCGTGCATTCGGTGTGAATGTGTATTTGAATGTTAACATTTAATAACATGTCGTTTTTAGTTATGTAATCATTTGAAAGTCCCTTCAAGTTGAAAAAGCACATGCATTCTTATTATGGCCACACCTAGCGTACTAGTAAATCAACTGTGATCAGATTGGTTAAAAAAATAGAGGCTGCGTGTGATTTCAGTTCCGGTTCAATGCATTTGTAATGAGGGGGCGCACTTCTGTGCAGTGTGCACAAGTCGTCGTTGCCAGCAGGCTGCACCCGACAGCCAAGGGATTTACATGTGGCATAGCAAGGTAAGCAGCAGAATTGTTTCCAAATGAAGCGTAATTTAGAAATGGAGTTGTTGAGTATTATGGTTTCATGAAAGCAAGGACAGCACTCGGTTGCTTTCGAAACTTTGAATCGCCAACAACGGACGTTTCGGGCCGCGCGCCCTTCAGCGTGTTATGGCTTCTTCACGGCCATTACACGCTGAAAAAGGGAAACGTCCGTTGTTGGCGATTAAAAGTTTTGAATGCAACAGTGCTGTCCTTTCTTTCAGGAAATAATATTACGATACGTTGGATTCAGCACGCAGTTAAGTTATATAAAGAAGTCTAGTTAGTGTGAGCGCGTTACTGCATATATTCGATTTTTTTTCTTGCCCTTGTGGAGGCTTGGGTGAAGGGGGTCATTAATATTTGGTTTTATTTAGTATTATGGTACAATATGTAGCTGGGCCGACATGTCCACGGGTCGATTTCCCGTAGTATATTGATCATTTTTAATGATTTGGATTTCCCCGCGACGGTTTCGCGGGATTCAGCTGCTAGTCAGGGACGCAGCGCGTGACCGTGACAACGTTATTTATTGGGAAATGGGACTAAAACGAATATAATGGATGACATTCATAGTATTATTGGTATAAAAAATCCATTACTTGTAGTACAGCAAACGAACAATTTTGTAAACGTGAAATCGTTAATAATTTATCAATGTCCTTCTAGAATCTGTCATGAACTTTGATAATCAAATCAAACGATGTCTCGAGCGCAATAGATGTCTCTGATATAACGGACATTTAGCTGCTATTCTTTGGCAATTTGACATTTTAAGTTGGCCATATGAGCAATGTTGTTTCTTAATGTTACTCATATATGAACGTAGTCTAATATAAACATAGACTACGTTAATGTGAAGTAAATATACACAGCTGTGATAACCGCAATAACTTATCCTGGCATAGCAGTAGCCATAAGCAATTTGGCACAGAGTTTAGCTGAATGTCATTGATGATAAAGCTAACGTTAGTTAGTATATCTAGTTAGTCATCTATGAACGAATATGGTCGAACTAAAGTTGCTAACAGAACGACAGTCAAACATGATCGCTATTCGTGTTATTCTACTTACCAAGAGTTGTATATAATATTAAATAATTAATAGGTTATTGCTGTAAATGTCAGTACGACCGTAGTTGCCAACTACATCAACGGAAGATGAGCATCTTCCCTGGGGAGGTTCGTGCGCCTGGTTCAGGAGCAGTGTATAGCTCGAGCAGTCAACTGCTCTTGAACCTGGCGCTCGAGGCTCCCCAGAAACTGGAACGTCAAGGTTAATGTTCGTTTTACCTTATTTGTGTATTTTGCTTGGGTGCCATTTTTATGTTTTTGCCAGGATCAATTCATGTACCCGTCATTTCAAGGTTATTTTCCCTCACAAAAGCTAGAACTTGTTTGGGCAATTTAGTTGTGCAGTACATAATACATTGTAAAAAGCCTGTAGTAAGAGAGAAAAGAAAAGACATGATTATGTGTACTGTGGTCAAGACACCCAAGTGGTTTGACATATTTGGTGTAACTGATGTTTTTCTTTTACTCTTGCAACTTTCCCTTTTAGTCTCTGAAGCAGTGTCTCACACTCGAGTCCTGACCGAGGGCCTTGAAACTGGCATGCCTGTTCAAAACATCTCCAGGACAACAAGGTTATTTTGTGTTGACGTGTATTGAATTCTTAAGGGCAAAGGTAACTCTTAACAGGCAAATTCTGTAGAAACTCCATAAAAAGAAATATTAACTCACTAAGACCATTCATGAAACATCAGTAAGCTGCAGTTTGCATAGCCAGTCAGTAATATTTTAGTTCTTGCAATTGCGACTGCTTGTAAAAAAAAAATGCAATGATGCCACCAACAATAACCAATACAATGTTGTGCCAGATAACCTCAAATATAATTAGCCTACTTCCTATTTGTGCAAACCCATCAGATACCTTTGAAAAAAACAAAAGTGCAAAGATGCTTTGTCTGAAATTAGTTCCCTTACCGTTTAATTTGGAGCAAGTGAAACAATCACGGGCTTGTGTTATCTGTAGGGTCTCCGTTGTTGTCAACTGCTTCTCGGAGAGCTGGATGGAGAGGGTTTGCAGTGTCTGTATTCCAATTGGTTGTCAGGGTTTTTGCATTGGAAATGCATCAGTGAACAAATCGCCTGCTTGTGCCATCCGTAAGGTCTTCGTTGTCAACTTCTTGTTGGAGAGCTGGATGTAGAGGTTTTGCGACGTCTGTATTCAGATTAGGGCTGCACGATATGGGCAAAATATGATATCCCGATATTTTTTGGCTGAATGGCGATATATCTCGATATTTTCTATAGAGTGGGATAGATGGCTTTGTCGCATTGTCCTGCGTACTACGGTGAGGGTTTCAGTGCGCCCTAACTTTAATCCCCCGCCCCTCCCTTCTCTGTTCCATTTGGGAACATGTTTGGTTTAATTTCGCTTGTTTCGTATATTTTAATTAATTAATTAAGGGCGCCTCCAGAGGGCGCCCCCAACACATTGGATCAGCCCTCCGCTTTGGGGACGCATTATCTAGAGCGTGTATTAACTTTTGATAGTCTAACGTGGTCCATTATCCCTTACTTGTTGCAAGACACAGTAGTCTACACATACATCTATGCATAAGGTTTCTGAGAACAGCAGGACAAGTTGGCACATCAACATTCACAAACGGAAGGCTTGTGCTACTCCATCTAGGCACTTTGAGTTGTAGCCTCATACCATAATTGAATGCCGCTTCTTTTGTAGCAAGAAGCAGCAGGTGTTATTTTCACAGAAGATGAACACATACCAAATTTTCTGATAAGAATATTAGCTTGTGCATACATCATACGATACTGCCTGCAAATTTCACGGTCATTAGACTGGTCGTCAGTTATGTAATGTTATAAGTTTTTAGCCTCATTACATATGTTAAGGACTGTGCCAGGAAAGGAGAAATCAGTAGTTATCAGTTTCTTATCTGCCTTACTTCATGAGCATCAGCTGTATGTGGCCTTAGTGCCTAGATTTAATGACAACCGCCACTGTTTGGACAGGCGGGTAGACGTAAACTGGCAGATAAATCTAAGTGTTATGATTTCGCTCATTCATTTCTTATGTTTGCATTTGTGTCTTGCAGAAGATGAAGGAGAATGCGTGCAGTGGGCTGAATGGAGAATTCCAGATACCAGATTTTTTTTTTTTGAAAACTATTTATATATGGAATCTGAATGCACTCCAGGATATGCTGCAGTTCTTTGTGCCACAAGAGGCCAAGAAGCTCTACTACAAGACGTTGAGGCAGAAGATGAAGATTATTACAAATTATCCAAGTCAGTTCCGACCAAGTAATTTGATTGGACAAGAGGCATTCCAGTGCTGATATAGAGTAGCCTGGCGATGTCATACTCATAATTCTAGTCAGAATATGAGTCTGAGACCGAACCATTGGGTGATTATAGGGCGGAACCAGGAAGGAAAATGCCTCTTCGCTCAATTGGATAGACCTAAAACCAATCAGAGCAACGTAGTATGTGACGTATGTTGTGCGAAGCACAGCTATTCTCAAACTAACTCAACTGAGCGCACGTTCGAAGAAGTAGAAAAAGTAGATGGACATAAACGATTTATGCCTGTTTTGTAAAAAGAATTTAAGGATACACGGACAAATTGGCAACACGGTCAGCATTTTTGGGAAAAAAAGTAAAAGCGCTGAGCGCTCTTTGGTGACGTGGTTGATTACGTTAATGTGTATCATCTGTCCATCAACGTTTAAAGCCCGCCCTTACAATTTGATTGGTCAGATCACTTTTTGATCTGACCTAATACCTCCCAACGAGCTCAATTCCAGACTGATTCTCCAGACCAAATATTTTGTGGGCGGAGTTCAGGCTGGTATCCAGGCTAGATATAGAGTATAACAGCACTGGGTCTTTTAACTATACACGTATCGCTCCGCTTTACGGGTGTTCTCATAACCGTTAATGTTATTAACAATCTTTTTGTAGCTTAGATTGCAGCTAACTTTGCACAGCAAATATGAACATGTTTCCAGGAATAACATTGGAGTTGAATTAAGAATGGTCGCCAGAAGAGGACCAAGGGAACCTAATGTAATGCTAATGTGTTTATGTGTTGCTTGGCAACAGTTCAGTCCAGTTGCGGATCTATTTGTGTTGGCGGAGCCAAATAAATCATTAATGAACCAAAGAAATCTGATCATAATATGTTAATTATTATTGTTAACTAATGATTGGTGCTTGTAGAACTGTTGTATAAAAGCAATATCACTCAGGAGTGAGTGCTGTTGTACTACGGCTGGGATTCGGTCGTAGGTATGAGGCCGTTGGCCGAGTGCCGAAGAGAATCACAGCCGTAGTACAACAGCACTCCCTCTCGTGTGATGTTGCTTAATTATTCTGTTCCAAAATTCCATAAAAAGTCTGATTACTAAGAAATATTGATGTATCATTACTTTTGTCAGTTTCAAGTTTTTGTTTTAACACAGGTCTACCAACAATGTGTATGATGTATGACTACCTGAAAGCATTTGTCTATGACCTCACCCAGCTGCTGAGAGAACCTTCAGAGGTAAACCTCTAAAGGTGTGCTCCTTTATAAGCGATGCTCCAGCATGTGATTTTCTTCAAAACAGTGTGCTATCCTCTGGTTCAGTCTTTATCATCTACAGTTGATTTAGGTACAAAAAAAGCCCATTTCACATATCCCATTGATTAAATGCACCTCTGCTGTTTGGGTGTAAATTTTGCCATCACTATTTCTTGTTACGGAGATGAGGACAACTACTTGCCTCTTTCATGCATCTCCTTTGTCCACATCTATGTTTGGGGATTGTAATTTGAAGCCATTCCTCAAGTGTTTGCTATGCCTCATTGTTTATTATACTGCATACTACATTGGCACACTTGGGAAAAAATATATATTTTATTCAATGTCTTCCCTTCTACAATGCGGCAGCAAAATCATTACAGATTTTTTTCCCCCACTTTATTCTGTTTTGGGCATTTCCTACCAGTGCAAAGATGTTTAAATTAGTCACTGAAAGCAGTGTTCTGAAATATCAAAAATAGTTGTAGCCTGTATGCATGGCCTTCACATATTTTTTGTAAAGCTGTACATGTCTTTAAAGATGTTGATGCGGATGTTTCCACATTTACATTTCTCAGTGCAAATGGGTTTTTGAATAAGTTTCTGAAAGTAGTGCTTTGAGATGTTTGAGATAACAAACATTTAATATGTTGGAAATATTTTTGGTCGCTGTGTCATAATTCAGCTCAATATTTAATATATTGTTTCTTATGGCACCTTAACGAGAAAATGTCAAACTGGCACTGAATGTTGAAAAGGTTGCTGACCCCTGGTTACTGTATTCCCGCTCCATTACATGTATGTTCGTTTATTTCAACTTAACTTGTTTTTCTGTGTTATTACAACCTTGCAACACATTTCCATTAATGTAGTTTGTTTATTCCTTAACAGTTTTCCAAAAACACAATCAAATGGGTATTAAAACCTTAATCTTTTGTCAAGCCAAACTCTTGAGTAATTATTTCAAAGAATAGGGGCGTGGAAATCAATGAGGTAAGTGGGCTTTGGGGCTTATCTTATGACTAACTTTGGATCTGAACTAATGTGAATTGTGAGTAGTTCTCATGGTGTTTACATCACTTTACTAGGATTTCTAAATTGCAGCTTCTGTGTTTTAACCCCTCTCAAATGCTACTGTTGTAATGGGGTTTTCTTAACCAGTGATCTTTATTGCATTTGTGAAAGCTGTTTGTGTGAGCTTGCTAAAAGTATATAGACCAGTTTTCCTGCCAGAAATAGTTGTAGCTGCAACATTCAATGGCCATACCTGCAGATTATCTACAAGGAAAAGCTTTAATTTATCTCATTACAAAATGACAATCGAAATATCAGGAAAATTGCTAATATGCGTTACAACCTCAATTCAACGCCATTTCGACGTGTGGTAAATGACGTTGAAAATTAGCACGCAAATCATCGTTGAAACAACGTAGTATTTTCGACATTCTCCGACCGTTGAGATAACGACTATCCACCACGTTGATTCAACGGTGAATTTTAGTCGTCTGACGGAAACCGACTATTTTAACCAACAATCAACCCGTTTTCGACGCCCCATTGCTGTCTGGGTCCTCTTTGCTTCGTCGAAGAAAGTTTCTGTACAACTCACCAACGTACATCTGCTCAAAAAACGTATGCATATGTTGAACATGAACGGCAATGCACCTAGGGCATACTTGTGATGGGCGACATTCGGTCAACTACTGAATCGACTTGGACTTACTTAAGTGACTTGGCTGCAGTGTGCTTTGAACTATGCCTCTTCAGGTGCGATATCCGTGAGAAACAACGACCACAGCCATCATGTTTACACTGGATAGGACGCTTAACATTGGGGATACAGTTTACAATTTGCTCACGCCAAGTTTTAACTATACATTCGAACCACTGGAATCAGTCTGCTCGTTACTCACCAATCCAGTGTGTACAGTTTCGTGTTCTTTCAGTCGCCATTCGCGAGTAAACGTTGCCCCACACGAAGCGTGAGGACAGTTTAAAAACTGCAGTTGTGGCTCAGAGTCAGGTTTCGCACAATCTTGTATGCCATTCATTTTTAATCGCCAATGGTATGCCTTTGTCTTCTATTTAACGTATAAAAGAGTGTTCCAGCTTTCCAACATCTGTTAAAAAGCCAATCCAGATAATTGCCATCTTGGACTGACCAATCAGACGACCGTGTAACAGCAAGGAAGGTAACCATATTATGCAAAGAGGCTGAATGCACTTATTCTAATTGCTACGTCTTTGCAATCAATAGCACAAGAGTCTGCTGAAGGCCCGAAGCCATGAGATTGTCAGTAGCCTTGATAACACTATCTAACGGTTATGTAGCTGTTCGTGCAGTAGAGGGTGGTGTGCCTCTAAATACAGTAAACTCCTCATATAATGACGTTCACCTAAACTATGATGATTGGATGATAACTAGATTACAATCTATGTTTTAAGAGTTCATGGGCTATTTTAGCTCGTCAACCACGCCCCATATATTATTCTCAGGAAGAAACCTAAAAAGATAATTCAAATCATACAATCACTTTCCTTCAATATATTCTAGCACTCTTTTTAGTCTGAAATCCATCCATAATACAAGGGTTCACATTTATGACGTGCTTTGATATTATAAGTTGACTCTCAGACCTGGCTATAAACTTATCTCTCTCCCACTCTCTCCGTCTGTCTCTCATTCTCTCTCTCTCTCTCTCTCTCTCTCTCTCTCTCTCTCTCTCTCTCTCTCTCTCTCTCTCTCTCTCTCGATGGTCTCTCCATCTCTCTGTGTCTTTCTCTCTCTGCCTCACTCTCTCTGATTACACTTTTCCGAGGCAGTTGTTAGAATGCACAATGTTTTATTGGTTCTAATGAGCTGGATGCAGTGGAGAAAGGAGCGCCCCATATCCCAAAGGAAAAGCATATAGCTCCCATACTTGCTCATCCTTGCACTCACACAGTGTGCAGAAGAGACTGAGAGGCATTTTATCTGTGCTGAATTGAATGCACACTCAACAATCAACCGAACATGCTGAATGAAGGATAGCCATAATATTGGACTAGTGTGTGGAATCATAGATTCCACACACTAGTCCAAGACAAGGTGTGCACCCTTTAACCTGAACACACACACACACACACACACACACACACACACACACACACACACACACACACACACACACACACACACACACACACACACGCGTGATAGGCCTGCCTTTAAATGAATGGCTTCGATTCATATATATGCTTTGGGAAAATAATGAATTAACTAATTGCAAAAGCACCACTCTTGCTCATAGCCAACAATCCGCGCGAGCCCTCGCCATCTCATGAGCCTCCCTCGCGTGCAGAGAACTGCATGGCAACGGGAGGATGACTTGCGAGGAGGGTACCACGAGCCCACGATTCCTCGTCACCGCAGACCTGACTCTTTTCTTTCTTTCATTTTTTTCCTACCCGATTCTCCGTTTCCGCATACCGCAGATACGCGCACACACACGTCACACACACACACACACACACGCACACACGCACACAAGACCCGAAAAAACTGAGAATGATGCACGCATGCACACGCCCTGTTTCATTCCGTCCGCCCGCCCTCCTCACCGGTCATTATATTTGTTTACGTTGATCAGTGCCGACATGATTCATAATTTCCACCGCGATATGTTGATACTCCCTGTCGGTCGGATGGAGCTGGGTGGGTAGGTGACAGGGTGCGTTTATCGCGACATGTTCTGCCAATCGAATTGATTGAATTGCCATTCACTGTGCCCGCGTCGCGAGTCTTCGTTTTCAGCTGGTTTGATGCCATTCCGGCGCTCTCGATGGTGATCCGAGGGAATATGTGAAGATCATGCTCGCGGTGGTGTGCTTGGTCTTTGCGGCAGTGGGCGAGAGGCTTGCCATTTCAGGTAAGAGGGGTGTGTGTGTGTGTGTGTGTGTGTGTGTGTGTGTGTGTGTGTGTGTGTGTGTGTGTGTGTGTGTGTGTGTGTGTGTGTGTGTGTGTGTGTGTGTGTGTGTGTGTGTGTGTGTGTGTGTGTGTGTTGGGGGGTGGGTATGTAGGTGTGCAACCATCCAACTTTCCCCCTGCTTCTGAATTTACATTTTGTAGGCTACCAGCAAGCGCTATTTTGTCACTACCGCCAGCGACTGTATTTCAGTAGTGTTTGGGTGCCAAGATACAGCCCACTGGCCTGAACCCCAATTGTTTTTTTTCTACATTCAGCGTTAAGAACCAATGCGGTAGATTTGCTGCATCAACAAGATTCCCAGGGCCACCCATTGCACGTGTGATAAAGCGCAATGTCGATTTTGGGTTGATTGTTATAAAAATAACAACTTCTGAAATGATACGCAATGCACTCAATGCTCGTGTTTTATACCTGGAGCGAGAGACGTCATTCAGCCTAGGGGACCGGGGTGTAGGCCTCTTGACTTTTGCACCCGTGTGACCACCATTCCCTCCCTAGACGGGGACAGGACCTCGGTGCAAGATGCGAGTGTGTGGGAATGGTTCTCCACATCGGCGGGCCGGCATGACAGCAGCGAGCCCACGGGGGAGATCACCTATCCCAGGCGCCTCGTGCAGCAGATCGAGTCGGAGGAGGAAATCGTTCGCGAGTCCTTGGATACCCGGGTAAAGAATGGCACCGTGGAGAAATTGGTACGTTGAGGAAGAACAACTCTTCGCGCAATCCCCACCTCCTGTTCTCTCACGCACCACGACCGTCCTCCGCCTCCACTGTAAAATGTATTCAAAATTAAAAAAATATCTATACATTTTGCCATTTCAATCTGGCCAATGCTTTTGGCTAACCATGAGTGTAGATTCACACCTTGTGGATTTTCTACTAGGCCTATTTTAGCTCTAGACCCCTGTGGATATGGGTGAAAACCACCACCCTACGGATCACAATGCAGGAAGGAATTCTACTTGACCTACATATCTGTCCTTCAACTTCTTGTAATCAATGTATACCAGTGCAAAGCTGACACATTGTTCACTTCTGCTTTTAAAATCTTGACAAATGACCCTCCAGTATCTTCAGATTGGCGTGAATACATTTAGACATTATACTGCTGGACAGATGAATGCACCCCGATTTGAGTTTCTGCGTGCATGTTTAAAGTTGGCTCCTTAATTTCCACAGCGACGACACTTTAAGATGCTCCTGAAATATGTATCCTGTCCGATTATCCGCCTGCCACACTGAGCCCCATTGAAGTCCATTATTTAGTAGAGCGTTGAAGTATTTCCTCCCATCAAATATTGAAAAGAAGAAGTGCTTCAAAGCAAGTTCACCAGCCAACCAACCCTCACCCCACCATCCCATCCCCGTCTCTGTCTAAGGTGAGGGGATGCACTTTGAAAGGAGAAGGAGGAGGGGGGTGTGTGCAGGAAAAGGACTACATTAGCTGTAGAATTTTCTCTAGAGGATAAAGAGCATGTGTTGGAGGCAAGCCAATGCCCTTATGAGATGCATCCAGGGTATAGATTACGGTTAAATTCCCTTGCTCTGTCACCCCTTTATCTTCTTTCCTAAAAGGTCTTAAGCGGTAAACCCAAGCTTTTAGCCCCAGCATTGCCAATGTAGTCCTATGGAGTTCAGGGTTGAAGCCCGACCTAGCGTTGACCCTAAGCCTGTGCGTAGCGCCCAGCTAGATAAGAATTATTTTTTCCAATCAAGAATCCAACGAGTGAAAAGTAATCGAGTTCCTCACTGGAGTGTTAATGTCCCTACTCCGTTTTGCTTGTGCCTTGGGTTCATTGAGCCGTATGTTAATGGCTTGTGTCATAGACTTGCAGCTAAAACCCACTAACACTAAAGACACTTGGCATGACTGTACTTTACAGAATTGTATTTAAAATTAAACCCAAACTCGCCATCTTGATGAATAGGACCAAAACCCACACCTTCCCCTTGTCATGAAGAAGAACAAGCAGGAGGTTGAAGAGGGAGACAGACAGACAGACATGTGGACATGTGGACATGTGGACATGCGGACAGATGGTTGATATAAGCTAAGCTGGGAATGGGAAGCCAGAAATTAACCCTTACTTACAGTTACAAATCCCTCATTATATCATGTACAATATAATCCCTATCTAAACTAAAGTTGTTCAAATAAAGAGGATCCAGTGATCCACAGAAACAAACCAATATAAAACAAAACAAAAATAAAAACCATAGGTGCTCTGTTTGGCTCCTCTCTAAAGTACAGCGCCCTCCTCTTCCTCCAGCTGAGTTCAAGCTGTCTGCACTCCCTGGGGAAGAGAGTTTAATCAGGTGCTGTGGTTCAGTGTGATGGGCCAGTGATTCACAGAGCCTTTCCTTTACGCTGAATAACTGGTGGGCGCGATGCTGGCACCGTTCATGCTCCTGGAGAAGAGAGTAGACCTCTGTTTGTCAGCAGTATGCTGCATTTCCCTTGTTCTGCTTCAGAGGATCTCTTTCTTTGGCTCTGTATGTTTGAGTGCCTGCCTGTCTGTTTCCATTCATCTCTTTCTTTCTCATTTTCCCCCTCTCTCTTTTTTCTTTGTCTCCCACTCCTCTCTTTCTCTCTGTGTCTCACTGTTAATGTCCCATCTGCCTGTTTCCCTCAAAGTCCTGCTTGCCGGTTTTCTTGTTTCTTGTTTGTTTTATGTTTGTTTGTATGTATGGGTTATTTTTATGAGTATTATTGATATTATTTTACTTTAATTATCATTTATATTATTATTACAAAATGTGGCAGCGGTGCTTTCTCGGATTCTGGTATTTTGGGTTGGAAAACATACAACATGGCCGTTTTGTCTGTGCTTGTTGCAGCCGGTCCACCTGGCCCAGATTTCCTTCCAGGTAGCGGGCTTTGGACACACCTTCACGTTGGATCTGGAGCTGAACCAGTTAGTACATTCCGCTATTACTCTCACATTGACCCAAATGCTCTGGACCCCAGATACGTGGGACGGCTTAATCGCTGACTCCATACGCATTAGTGTGCTTTGTGCATCTTCCATAAGGTGTTATCGGGGGATACTTGTGGAAGAGGCTTACGCAAACCATAAATGTGTATGAATCGAACTCAAAGATTTGAGTCTGATCAATTCACATAAACATGCACAGAAGCACTGGCAAGCATTGTGAAAGTATACTAGTGCACTTGGGCATAAACGCTAAGCTAACAACATGCTGACACTGTCATACTTTTGTGTTCTTGGGATGCTGGTAGATACAATCGTACTTATGGGAAATAAGTACGATTCAATTTTTTTTATTGTTAAAAGAAACAGCGTAAAATACGGAAGGGGCTATCTAGAATGACACTAGAATATAATGAATAAATTAGTATACTTTTATTGTTAGATGGTTTGTATTCAATTCAAAGATGTTTTTCTCTTTATTGCAGTCACCTCCTGTCCTCAGAATATATCGAAAGGCACTTTGATGACGATGGAAAACCTTTGCAGTCTGTGGTAAGTGCTGTTTTGCTGTGAATGACATTCAAGTATTGTTTTTACTATTTAAATAGTTTGAGGTAAAATTTTGTCTGTTGTATGAGATGATCAGATAGGATACAATGAGGACTAAAATCAAATCCAAACAGTTGTTTTATTTACCGAAAACACACACACAAGACGTGAAGCCATAGTTTCTTTAGTTGCTGCACTTTGTTCCCGTTCTCCCACTGTCTGAGAGCGTATTGTTAAACTGCTTACGTTCTAAGAACGTATTAAAATATTTATTTATTAATTCAACAATAGATTTGGAAATTTCTCTTTAGACTCTTAACAATTGTCACTGATCTTAACTGTCTTAATTGTTCTAAACCATTGAAAGTATTTAAAGATAGTCAGAAACATAGGTCGCGGCCCAAAGCAAAGGCATCAGAGGGCTGTTAATTTTCAGACCACACCAGAGGAAGGACAGAACGTTTTATTTCATTGTACAAATAGGCAGATAAATACACCACCTACACCGCCAACACCAGCCACCCATCCAACCCACAGCCAATGCACCCGCCCACTCTCGTCTCCCCAACTCTATCCCTCGCTCTGACTGTCCAATGAGAGACTTGTTTCCATAGCAGCCAACCCATTCGGTGGTGTCATTAAGTCCTTGGCAGAGAAGAGGCCGGAGGTCACAGTTGATGGTGGTGGTTATAGGGGTGGGGGTGCTGGTTGTTGTGATGGGTGGGAGGCTGCTGATGGCAGTGGGGATGACCAGATTGTCTCTCGGCTGGACCAAACCCCGATTCAATCCCAGCCCACTTTTTTTCGTGAGGAGCGCATTAGCTATGTTTGCTGGATGCGGATATTGTGACAGAAATCTGATAATAGACACCTACATGTATGTGGTCAAGTTTGATCTTTCTCAATCAAGCGGCTATCTTTGTAGTTTGTTTAACAGAAGTGAAGCAAGCAGCTTGTTGTTTAAATGATATCCAGGTCTTTCACAGTGTTGTGAATGTGGATCAATGCGTTCACTTCCAACAAAGTTTCCGGGAGACGGTGTTGGCTCAGGCTGTTGCTAGGGCGGTGTTGCTAAGGTAGTCAAGGTTGTTCAAAGGACAGGAAAATCAGCAGGTACCTTGTTATAGTATTCCAATGCAGTGATGCTATTGCTAACAGGCTTTCTGTACCGCAGGCTACAAATGTAACCACCACAAATCGATGAGGCTTTCCTGGTCCATGTATTTCCTCTGTGCGCTGTGGGGGCAACCCTAACGTGTTGATTTATTAAGGAGCTGGTTCATGCCGGCTACTCCACTTCTATTGTCTGTGCAGTTCATTTAAATGGAACGATCGACATGCATCCAAGTAGGTCACAAACCATGCCATGTGGGCCACAGAGAGAGAGAGGGAAGGAAAGATGTGCTAAGAGAGAGGAAGAGAGAGAAAGAGCGAGAGGAGGTATAAGGGATGAGGGATTTCTGCAGCAGTCACCAAATCTGTCTCGTTTTTCCTCATCTTAGTCTAGATAGAAACATTCCGGACACCATCGGTTTCAGACTGCCATATTAAGTCTTTAATGATATATTTTGATTCAATAGTTCTCTTTTTAAAATGTTTTTCCTGTTTTTTGTTTCAATGATTGTCCTTTACATTTGCCTTTCTCAAAAAATTTAAGCCAGGGCCCGGCGGTATCTGACCCCCTCTGGGTCCCACTTAGACCCTCTTAGCCTCAATAAATGCACAACTATTGTTGGCAAATTAACATAAATTGAAATCAGAAAACTCAAACTCGACCCAGGCCTTCTCCACTGCCGGTACTGGGACCCGACCTGTTGTTTGATCTTTCTAACATCATTCCTGTCTATGTCCTGTCCGTTCAAAAGGGTGCTGCAGAAATACACAGGCCTTGTCCTGCCCTACCTGACCAGAGTCCACCAGCGTCTCCCGGAGGCGTTGAGCGTGTGACACTGAAGTGTGTAACCTTTGCATCCACAGGGGGGCGAGCACTGCTACTACCAAGGGGGGTTACGGGGTTTGCCAGGCTCCTGGGCTGCCCTCTCCACCTGCCATGGCCTTTGGTGAGCTGCCCCTCTATTCCCCTCAAATAAAGTCCCTGTCTGCCTAAGAAACTATTATAGCTTCCTCGGACATAAAATAAAGAGCAGGAGAGATAATTATTGAAAATCCCTGAATCAAAACTAAAACTATAGAAGTATGACGAAGGACTGGGACAGACTAGATGGACGGCTTCCAGTTCATATAATGAATAATAACCATAATCAAACTATCTAATTTAAAAGGTGAGTAAACCCTGTTTGATTTTCACAAAGGGAAAAGTATATAAGGTTGTTTAAAAGGGGACATTTCTTGTAAATTACAAGAAGTATGCTACCTACGGCTATAAACTCTTTAACAGAGTGGTCGTTTTCTTTTGGCTGCACGAGGGTGGTCACTTGCTCAAATGGAACCCATGGTGTCGATGTATGTGAAAGTTCTGCTAAAAAACGGGGGGTTTACTTACCCTTTAAGGAGATGTAGCCCAAAGACTGTGAGGATTTAAGCGTTATGACTAAATACTAAAGAGATATACAGGGATGCATGTTCAGATATGAAGATGTATTGTCCTGACTTTTATGTTGCTTGTTGCTGTTATTTTTGTAATTGATCCGTCCTTACCTCTGCTCTCCTCTCTATCACATGGATGCTGTGTTCTCAGTGGAATGTTCTCAGATGGATTCTTCTCTTATGGGATCGAACCTGTGCGCAATGGGAGCCACCAGGTAGGCAGAGCTCTCTGGTGTGCCATGCTCAAGACACTTGGCAAGAATGGTTTCATGGTCTAATGGTCATGTTGGTTATTATACTGACTTGCATCGATATGCATCTCGGTTGATCTTTCTAAATGATACTTCTTAGATAAATAGTACAAAGCAGAGCAGCTCGTGGCTCCTTTGTAATTTAACCAACCACGGATCCCCAGGCAGTCCAGTGCGCACCGCCAATAACAAAAGGCCCTCAAGCTACGCAAAAGCAGCAAGCAAAACGCTTTGTTCCCATTGATAACAATTACAAAATGGCTCCCCCAGCTGTTAAAAGGCTTTCGACGTGATTGGCCACCTAGGATAGCACATCCACATCAAGACTCATTTATAAAGGACTGCAAAAAACATTTCTTGATTAATTGCTTTTATTGTGTTGTCTGTTTACACTGTGTTGTTGTTTTGTGTTGGGTTTCAGGAGGATGGTGCTCACACGATCCACAGGCTGCCAGACTTTAGACTGACCCCTCATTGCCCAGGTAGAAGCGTTCAAACTTTTCCAGTAAATGTGTATTACATCTTTCCTGTGATATTATTGTTAGTGTTGATATTCAATGCTACTGCAGATTCATAACAAGTTGAGGTCCTTTGAGGAGGATAGCCATTGTTTTTTATGCTATTGTGCGCTGGGGTAACAACATTTCTGTTGATGACAGAAACAGAATCGAAATGCGTGTTAAAAAGGTTGGCTCTATGAATGGCAGGCCTCTCGACTCTCTAGCATGTGTTATGGAGGTCAGAACTAGAAGGAAGGTAATCTGTCCTGTTATTACAACAGGACAGACACCTATTGAAGGTTCACGCCAGTCCGACTGCCCTTGCTCCTCATAGGCTGTGCTAAAGATGGCAAGTGGCGTGGCGATGGAGTGGAAGAAGACGAGGGAGAGGAGGACAGACCCGACCAAACGATCACCCCACAGTCCTCAAAGGGTCTCATGAGGAGGAAGAGACACATCCGTCGTCCCTCGGCCCAGGCCGAGACCAAGTACATAGAGCTGATGGTGGTCAACGACTATGACCTGGTAGGCTTCTCCTCACCTCATCCTCCCCTTCCTCTTCTCAAGTGTGTGTGTGTGTCTGTCTGCGTCTACAAGCCTGTGCTTTGCATTTGTGATTTTATTGTGGCTGTTTGTGTGTTTGTGAAAGGACATGCATGCGTGAGTGTCTTTGTTGTCAGGCACCATGTTGTCTTCTTATCCCCAGTATGTCTTAGCCCCAGTGTGTTTTTCCTCCCAGGATTAATAAAGTGGCATCATAACTGTTCCTGTCCAGCCCAGTATGTTGTTTTCACCACGTCTTTTTTCTCACTAAAACGTACACACATGGCGTCATGTGTGTCTCTCAACAGTTTGTGCAGCTGCGTCGCTCTACTACTCAGACCAAAAACTTTGCCAAAGCTGTGGTCAACATGGCTGACGCGGTAAGACGTCTTCAACTTAAACAGAACTCCAAACTGTGTAATTATTGTGTGTGTGTGTGTGTGTGTGTGTGTGTGTGTGTGTGTGTGTGTGTGTGTGTGTGTGTGTGTGTGTGTGTGTGTGTGTGTGTGTGTGTGTGTGTGTGTGTGTGTGTGTGTGTGTGTGTGTGTGTGAGCGTGTGTGTGTTTGTGGGTGAATTTACCCCAGTTGTTAGATACAGGATTCACAATGTTTAGAAGCGAGATGTTCTCCTCTCTAGATGCAGTGTAAACACAGTGACAGACTTACTGGGTATTTTTGGAAACCCTCAGATGTACAAGGAACAGCTGAACACGCGGATCGTGCTTGTCGCCATGGAGACCTGGTCGTCTGAAAATAAGATGGAGGTGTCTGCGGATCCCTTGGCAACGCTGGGCAACTTCATGAAGTACAGGAGAGACAGCGTCAGGGAGCAGAGCGACGTTGTCCACGTCTTCTCGTAGGTGTCTCTCAGCCCAGCGAACATTCATCATTAGAATACAAATATTATATTATTATAAAGCTCTGCAGTCAGTCCCTGCATGGCATGGTATATAGTTATTTCATCTTCATTGAGATTAAGAGCATGAGGACAAATGCAACACTTCCATACAGGTATAACGTGAACCGCCAAAATATAGTCACAGATACCAAAAAAGATCACCACTAAAGACCCAAGGAAATGGTCTTTTATTAGTTATTTTACATCACAGGAAACTGTTGTTTATTAGTTATTTCACTTCCAAGTTGAGTAATCATTACTAACTCTTTGTATAACCTACTCTTCTACTTACACTTTTACGAGTTACCTCTTGTTGACAGGCTTAACATTTCTGTACATTTTTTTTAAATGCCTAATTAAATCCTAACAGACTGAATCACATTCCAGTCAGAGAAAAAAATCTCACATACTCTGAATGCAAATTAATTGAGCATTAGTAGCATTGAAAACCTTCTCCCTACCTGCATTGAAAACCTTCTCCCTACCCCACCTGCATTAAAAACCTCCTCCCTACCCCACCTGCAGGGGGCGAACCTTCGAGAGCAGCCGCAGTGGGACAGCCTACACAGGAGGGGTCTGTTCCCAGACCCGGGGCGGTGGCATTAACGAGGTAATAGAGGAGGGGACCTACCATTCTGATCAGTGCTCTCAATGCAATGCCCTTCAGAGAGGGCACACGACCAAAGGTTCCCCTCTTTGGTGAATACTCAGGGTAACTCCTCTATCTTGTGTTCCAGTATGGGAACGTGGGTTCCATGGCGGTCACCCTGTGCCAGAGCCTGGGCCAGAACATCGGGATGCGCTGGAACAACGCCCGAAGTGCTGCAGGTATATCCAAGTTCCAAGTTCTTAAAGGGACACCTCACGCATTTGCATTTAGCTTTGCATCGTTAGAAACACAGTCATATTTGTGAATGGTCTTGCATCATTCCCTCATATTCCCCAGAGACGGGAGAGATCCGTATCACACAGCTTTTGGTTGTGATATTATGCATAATATAGATACCTAATATATTATATAATAGTATATTCAGTCTAAAGTGTGACTTTTCTGTGTGGAGGCTGTGAATTTTCCCAATGTTAACGTTTTCCTCCCGGTGCTCCGGCTTCCTCCCACACCACAAAAACATGCAAGTTATCACCTGCCCATGACCATGGCAAGGGCACTGCACCTGGAGTTTGTTCCCGGGCGCAGCCCTGTTAGGCAGGCGGACAATTGATCCAAACATAAGATGGGTTGAATGCAGAGAAGGAATTTCCCCCTGGGGATTAATAAAAGTATGTCATTATCATTATCCAGATGGGACTGGATGTAGTTCTTGACATTGCACCAGCGGAGATCCCTCATCCAACAGGTGTTCTCTCCATTAGCTGAGCGATTACCTGGATGCGGGACAGGGGAGCGTTCTGGATGGGGTAGCATTAAGCCCTTTGTTATGCTAGACGATGCATGCTAGCTTATTGACGCGGGAGGCTTTAGCTGCCGCCAATATCAAGGGGAATTAATGAATAGAACTAATGTGACATTGTATTGTGTCTGACATTGTTTCCACTATTTACTCATTCTTTCTTGTTAATGTAGTGGATTAACCGAGATAAAAAACACTTCTCTATTCAGTCATAAATCCATCTTAACCTGAATGGTCAGCAAATGGTCAGCAAATGGTCAGCAAAGATAGCCCAAGACACTAGGCTAAGGTCAGCATGCCTTAACCCCGTAGCTCCCTGCTCCTTTTAGGGGCCCCACCATCTGTTCTGAACCCAGACTCCCAGGCACCGTATGTTTTCCGCTATTAGATATACAGACCTCATAATAGTCATAGTTTACCATAGAATGTAATCATTAATTTCTACCACATTAACAACAGCCCCCATCATTAAATCATCAATTCGATTTTTTGACCAGTAGGGAGAATTCATATTTTCCCCAGCTGCAGCTAGCTACTGCGTCTAGCTTCGATCATAAGGATGATCTCTTGGTTTATCGAAGCACTGATACAACCATCTCATTGTTTATGCTGTATTCCTCCTCTTCCTCCTCTTCCTGTGTTTCCAAGGTGACTGCAGGTGCCCGGACGCCTGGCTGGGCTGCATCATGGAGGACACCGGGTAAGCATCTGCTCTCGCTGCTCCACTAAACCCCAAATACCACAACAACATGCTGCCATCAAACAGTGCAGCAGTGCCATGTTTAGAAACCAAGAACTCTGTCAGACATTCAGTTGCTTTTATTCTTAAACCCAAAGCACATGGCAGTGTCGGGATGAACCCGAGATAATGTTTTATACATTTTCATTTCAAGAATATACGTCTTTTTTTTAATCATATCAAAGAGGGATGAGGAATAATTCTATGTGAGACATTTTGGGGAAAAGGTTAGACAAATGTTATGGCTTCATGGATGGCGGCACTTCTCTATGATGCAAATTAAAAAGATAGTGTTAGTTAATATAGCTTTATTTATTTGTATCTCTGTGTGTGTGTGTGTGTGTGTGCATACAGATATTACCTGCCCAGAAAGTTCTCCCGCTGCAGTATGGATGAGTACTCCCAGTTCTTGCTCCAGGGAGGTGGCAGCTGTCTCTTCAACAATCCCAACAAGGTGAGCCCACGGTGGGCCGCAGGCTGGAGCAGGAGCACGCTCAGTCTAAGTGGAGCTCTGGGCCTCCAGGCCTTATTATTAATAGACTAATTAATTATCCTTGTGGCCTGATTTCCTTAAATCGAGTCATTGACTTCACATAGTCCTCTCTGCCTTTGAAAGCTCTCTACTGTCTTTGCCAAATCATACATATTGATACCATATTGATACATTTGCAATGTGTTATTGACATATCTCCCTCCATTTACCGTTTCTTCCTCCTTCTACCCAGCTGTTGGATCCTCCAGAGTGTGGGAATGGCTTTGTGGAGCCGGGGGAGGAGTGTGACTGTGGATCCCAGGTGGTAAGTGTCTGGCTGGTCATCGTCTGGTCTTGTTTGTGTGTCAAGGCTCTGGATGAGCTCTGGTTCTTTTAAGGTACCTTTAGATAGGATTGCAGCTCCCCATCCCGATTTAAGACATAAGAAGAACTTGCTGCAAAGCTGAACGCAAATGGCATAAAACCAAATTTCAGGCTGACTTCATTCATTTTTAGGAACAGCTGTGTCAATATAACAAAGAAATGAACCTGTCCCGACAGTAGTAGTTTTCTAAGATTATGCGGAACATTCAAACAACTAAAAAATGCTATTTAATACCATTGATCTTCTGGCTTATCAACCCCTCTTGAATGAAACCCTCTGAACTTTTTAGGAAAAATACTAGAGAAGGTTGCATATAAACAATTTATTTGTGGTTTCTGTCTCTAAATATTCTTTTTGACATCTACCAGTCTGGGATAGATTGAACCTCAGCCACTTTCAGTTCTAATTCTACTAGATCTCAGTGCAGCATCTGATCCTGTTGATCGTGTCATCCTTTTACATCGTCTTGAGCATTTGGTTGGTCTTAAAGGCTCAGTTCTTAATTGGATCTCATCCTACCTAAATGAGAGAACTTTCTCTGTCTCTATTGAAATATGTTCCTCCAATATCATTAACATTTGATATGGGGTACCTCAGTGGTCAATTCTTGATCCTCTCCTCTACAATTTGTATATGCTTCCACTACAATCTATCATTCAGCAATTTAACATCTTACCACTAAAATGCTGAAGATACCCAATTTTATCCCAGCCCTGTGAAGAACCTTATCCAATGTATTAAGGATCTTAAAATTTGGATGGTCCAAAACATTTTTTAACTAAATTACATTAAGACTGAGATCTTACTAGTTGGCCCTAAGACCCTGAGACATACAGTTTTATCCATTGTTAACCTCCCTGTTAGCAAATCCTTATGAGGATGTCAGAAACTAACTATATGTAACTCTGGATGTAGATCTTTACTTCCAGAGGCATATTTTAAGCATCTCAAAGACTGCCTTTAATCACCTTTTAGAGTTATTTCTAAAGTTAGATGCCTCCTATCCCGACATGACTCTAACCCTAACCCTAAAATGAGTACCTACATGCTTATCTGAAGTCATTTAGACTACTGTAATTCTCTTTTTGCTGGACAAACAAAGCAAACACTTAACAAACTCCAGCTTATACACTATGCAACTGCCAGAGTACTAACCGGACCAGGACAATTTGATAAAATATCCCCAGTATGAAAATCACTCCAGTGGCTTCATGTAAAAAGAAGAATGACTGAACAACCAAAGAATTGATCTCAAAATACTTCTAATTGTTTTTGAATCACTGAATTGCCTAGCCCCATCTTATATCTCTGACATGATCACTGCACTGCAAGCAAAGGTCACTCTGGAATTCCCTACTTCCTTGATTAAGATCTTCTGAATGAGTGAACTAATTTAAAGGTAGACTAAAAACTATTTATTTGCCTCAGCTTTTAGTTGAATGTAAGGCCGGCCCTTTCCTAATTGGTGTGTTGACTTTAATTTTTATTTTCATTTGACTGCTTCTTATAATTGTAACTTGAATTTATACATCATTTAAATTGTAGGCCTATTGTCACTTACTGTCAATTTAAACCCCCCTGCCTTTCTAGGTAGTGCCTTTCTATGTTTCTCCTAAAAGCGAATTGAGTCTGTATGTACCATACGAAATGTGCTGTTCAAATAAACTTGACTAGACATGACCCAAGAGCGTTGGTGATGTTCAGGCTACATCTGGGGAGATATTGAAACACTGCACATATTGAGAACATTAAGAGCCCAACACACTGTTGGGGATACATCTAGTGATACATTGATGTTGTTTTGGCTTTTTAATGTTGGCTATTCATTGCACATACTAACTTTACAAAACAAGTAATGATGAAAGAAAATCATTGTGTGTTGGCAGGAGTGCGCCCGCAACGGAGGAGCGTGCTGTAAGAAGTGCACGTTGACCCATGACGCCATGTGCAGCAACGGCCTCTGCTGCAGTGGGTGCAGGGTGAGTCTACTGTAGTGGGTGCAGGGTGAGTCTACTGTAGTGGGTGCAGGGTCAGTCTACTGTAGTGGGTGCAGGGTGAGTCTACTGTAGTGGGTGGAGGGTCAGTCTACTGTAGTGGGTGCAGGGTCAGTCTACTGTAGTGGGTGGAGGGTGAGTCTACTGTAGTGGGTGGAGGGTCAGTCTACTGTAGTGGGTGCAGGGTCAGTCTACTGTAGTGGGTGCAGGGTGAGTCTACTGTAGTGGGTGCAGGGGTGCAAGGTCAGTCTACTGTAGTGGGTGCAGGGTCAGTCTACTGTAGTGGGTGCAGGGTCAGTCTACTGTAGTGGGTGCAGGGTCAGTCTACTGTGGAACAGCTTCGCCACAGCTGCCCTCATCCTCAGCATTGACTGGTTAGTGATAACGGTTAGCGAGTAGATACACCTTCCGTCAGGTTAGTGAGTAGATACACGTTCCGTCAGGTTAGTGAGTAGATACACGTTCCGTCAGGTTAGTGAGCAGTCAGGTTAGGGAGAGACCTGATTGAGCAGGGTCACACATTTACAGACGACACCAAACATCCCAGACAACACGGGCATATATAATAATTAGCTCTTACAATTTACTGGCAATGATTAGGTGCTGCTGGGAACTATGGGGGGATTCTGGATGTGAAAGGGACATGTTGTATCGTTAGAAACCCAGTCATATTTTTGAATGGTCTTGCATCATTCCCTAATTTTCTCGCTCCTGCGGGAAACCTCGAGCTCTATATCTAAATTATCTAAAATAATATATAGACATCTATTATATTATAATATCATGGCCAAAAGCTGTGTGCGCCACAGTACATTATTTTTCACCCGTTTCATCCAAATCCTGCGGGTCAACCGTCGGGTACCCGAACCAGTGCAGGATTCCGGCCAAGATAACCCCCACTACGAGTCTTGACTTGTTGTGGAAGTACCAGAGACGTCCGAGAACCCGACGCAGTCTTTAATTCATAATATCATCCGGAGGCGCACACAGCTTTTGTTCGTGATATTATACAGTAAATCATATCATATAGATATCTATATATTCTATATTCTAGATATAGAGCTCCGGGAGTCCGCAAACAGCAACAGTCACTTCCTCTCCATGCTGCGGTTCAATCTGGACTGCAGGGAGTGAACGCTCGGTCAAGAAGGCACCAAATTAGACATTGATGTTACTATTCGACTTCATATATGACCCACTTACAATACACATTCATGTCTCCATCGGTGAAATTCTCCTTTAAGTCTCTGTGCGTGTTGTGTTGACCACAGTATGAGCTGAGGGGAGCGGTGTGCAGAGAAGCTGTGAACGACTGTGACATTCCAGAGACCTGCACCGGAGACTCTAGTCAGGTAGGCAGCCCCCCGGGACCCAACACACTTGATCCTAGGTGGATTGGGATGAATGAGTGAATTTGGATTATTCATTAGAACAGCAAGTCTTTATTTTTGAAAGGGCGCACTTCAGCTTTTTGATGCAGACCAAAGAAAATGTCATTGATAATTTATACAAATAACACTTAAAGTGATGGGCAACAGGATCTAAAACGTAAAATAACCATCACATAGCACAGAGGGATGTATCCAGTACGCACCTACCGAATATCTTGAAAATGTCCAAAGTTGTATAAATGCACCTATCTCAAAGTCGGCTAATAAGCTCTGTCTTGGAAAGACACACGATTGTGGTCTGAATCCCTCACTGTTTCGTGTTATCTGTACTTCAAAAAGTCTGAAACACTGCAGCTACGCAACTGCGTGGGCCACGTTAGCGTACGGTGATTGGTCATCCACTTGGCTGTGAGCCAGGAGGGAAAATAGACCCAATTAAATTGGCTTGAAGGAAAAAGGATAATGAAATGACTTGGGATTATAATAGATTTCATGTAAAAATCCTTTTTCCGACATCTGATAGTGATTCTCAGTAATGAGAAGGACTCTGATTCTTACATGTAGTGCTAAGGCTGACGGAATAATCTATGACGAACTCTCTCCCTCCCAGTGCCCACATAACGTCCACAAGCTGGATGGATACATGTGTGACAGTAGTCAGGTAAGCTAGATGTGTGCTCTTTTATTGAATATTCCCTCCTCTCTTACAGTCCTGTCTAATAACTCTCTCTGGTTGTAGGGTCGCTGTTATGCCGGCCGTTGCAGGACCAGAGACGCCCAGTGCAGAGGACTTTGGGGTTATAGTAAGTATGATGAAGAGCCCTACTGAAACACTGATCTTTAATGGGTCACACCAAGCACACCCAAGCTTAACAATAATCACGCCTAAGGAGGCTCAATGTACCTACACAAACAGAATTCCAATATTTTGCAAACAAGAATGAAGGGTACCATGAGTACTGATACTGTGAAGAGGGAAACTTAAATTATTTAAAGATGTATAGACCTGCCTTTTTTAGCAGTTTGTTGCACAGGAAAAAAATAGCTCTTGAGAAAAAAGAAATGCATAATTAAATATATATCTATATGCATTTGAAATACTTTTCTCGTGCTTTTGGACATTGTTATTGTCATCATGGTCTCATTAAGCAGTTGTTAAGAGCTTAATAACCTCCCCTCCATCAGATAACAGACAATGCAGTCGATGTGAACGCAATTGTCAATCTCTCACTGTCAGAGTAAGGCATTAACACTGCAGTGTTCAAGGCTTGTTTCTTCCAAGCTGGAACCACCCAAGATTGTATTTCCTCAAGGTGCTCATGTAAAAGCTTCCACAAAATGGCACACATACTGTGTATGTTACCGTTATTCCAGGCCCCCAGGCGAACAGTTGACCTGTCGCTAAGTCACGCCCCCCGTCATTACCATGACGAACTCCCTAACAAAAACATGTGGAAAAATATCAGCTGACAGTCAATCAAAGCACGTTTTGGAGAAATGTTGGGCGGAAAAGGATTTAATTTCTTCAAGGATCAATCGAAAGGGACTACATTACGCTATGGAGGGGTATATTCAAAACTTTAAAATGCATACAGAAGTTAACAAGCAGTCTGATCCACTTTACATCTTTTTCTTGTCCCGTTGTGGCTTGGGAAAAGGGATGAAATATACCCCATTCTGCAGCCTCTCGGGATACCGACTGTCCATGTTACATGAACCCCATGCACATCGTTTGACCATGTTTATTTTTTTTTACACAAACAACATAAATCCACCCTTAAATTATTATTTTATATCTCCTACTGTTGTTTTCAATGGAGTTGTCCGAGCCGTTGTCCGAGTATAGTTGAGGCTGTAATGTCATTGGCTCATCTGCGTTCTAAGGGCGGAGCTTAGCGACAGGTCAGGTAAACCAATGGTCCAACGGCAGACGCAATTCTTGGGGGACCAAATTCAACGTAGAAGCAACGTCTTGTCAGTCCATTGAGCAGTTTAATGCAATGCAGGGCCTGTGAGATGTCGCCCACGAAGGGTCTCAGTGTCTTCGTGGGTGTAGTGTAATAAGACAATTGAAGAGCAATAGCCTATGAAAGAGGTAAAAGGCTGAGATTTAACCTGAGGCATAGTGATATTTGAATCGCACAACAAAAAGTGGCCTTTATTACAGTGCCAAATTGCATATTGTTGTATACGTTACCATAGCTTGGCATTATGATATTTGAATGACATTGCCTCACTACAACACATAAGTCTATTGTCTATTGCTCACATACAAATGAAGATTAAGGTTGTTTATAAGCAGCCACCCAACTTCAACCTGCTCCCCCTTGCAAGGGGTTAGTAAGGTGTAAATGATTAATTCTACTCTGCACTCGGCTGTATAGTGCTCGAACAAATGACCCACCATGCAGACATATTGGAAGAAACGTTGAATTTTATTGTGAGCAGGGCAATTACATTTCAAATGGTCATTTTTGGTGTGCTTTCCCCTGGTCTCAACACAAATCTGCCACATAGTGCGTCATAGATAATCACTGGCAATGTTGGCGTATTAGTCCCAATATTTATGTTTACTCTGCCAGATTCTGCTGACCGCTTCTGTTATGAGAAGCTCAACGCCGAGGGGACAGAGAAGGGGAACTGCGGTCCCGGCACGGACGGCGAGGGCTGGCTGCAGTGCAACAAGCCGTGAGTCTGTGTGTTGTTATGAGCGTCACACTGTAACACTGTTATACCACAGCGTTGTGGATTACCTGATTCTGATTGGTCACAAACATTGACCAAGGGTTTGCATTATGTAAGGATATAATCAATAAATAAAAATGGTGAAAATTATTTCAACGGGAGTTGTGATGTATTGCTGAGGCGAAGCTGCTTCTCCTTTCTGATATGTTTTCTCCAGGGATGTGTTGTGTGGCTTCCTGTTCTGTGCCAATCTGACGGTGAAGCCGAAGTTTGGCGACCTACAGGGTGATGTCACCAGCCTCACTATTTACCACCAGAACAAGTACCTGGACTGCCGGTGAGTGGGAGACATGATGCAATGATGTCTTCTGCCAAGAATACACATATGATTGACAATGATGAATACTGTGCATGTAGTATTAGTATTATTATTATTATTATGAGGTGTCATTTTAAGTGGCATTTAATCCAATTCACTTTTTCCTCCATATTTCTTTAATTGTGTGTGTGTGTGTGTGTGTGTGTGTGTGTGTGTGTGTGTGTGTGTGTGTGTGTGTGTGTGTGTGTGTGTGTGTGTGTGTGTGTGTGTGTGTGTGTGTGTGTGTGTGTGTGTGTGCGTGCGTCAGCGGTGGCCATGCCCTGCTGGAGGACGGCTCTGACCTGGGCTACGTGGAGGCCGGGACTCCCTGCGGTCCCAACATGATGTGTCTGGAGCACCGCTGCCTGCCGCTCAGCGCCTTCAACCTCAGCTCGTGCGCGGGCTCCAGCCACGGCCTCACATGCTCCCACCACGGGGTACGCCTCCCCCGCCTCCAGGGCTCGTTATCACGCTGGATTACAGGACCCTCCATGGAACTGTGTAAATTAGAATAGATTACATTCGATTCAATTACTTAAAATAAGATAAAATTTGACTGAATTGGATAAAATTTGATTAGATTGGATTTGATGTACAATTGGATTGATCTGCATTACATTACATTGGATATGATTAGAATGACATTACATTTTATTGGATTGGAACAGCTAATCTAAACGAATGTATTGCCGACATTGACATGACATTTTTATCATTGAAACTCACATTAAATGGCCTATCAACATATTTATAACAAACAGTTAAGAATCACCGTATTTCTAATCAACACATTTTCTGGGCAACAAATGAGAAAAGGCGTTCATAATTAATCTCAGACAAGAGAATTCAGATCTTTCTGACGGAAAGTCAGTCCTCCGTTGACCTTGAATCCTCCCTCAAAAGAGTGTCTCTCTGTCTCTCTCTCTTTGTGTTTTATCACAGACTTGCAGCAACGAGGTGAAGTGTATCTGTGAGCGAGACTACACAGGGAAGGACTGCAGTGTTTTTGACCCCATCCCAGAGCCCACGGCCGCTGCTGGGCTTGAGAAGAAAGGTCCTTTAAGCCACTTTACTTCTGTCTGTCTTTACCTCTTATGTCCTTACCTCTGTCCGTCTATAGTTCTTCCCTCCTAAATGTCTTCATTATCACTGTGTGTGTGTGTGTGTGTGTTTGGAGTGTGTGCCTTCCTGCTTCAAACGACTGGTAGGAGTTAAATAGTACAATTCTATTTAAACTAGAGCTGTCAGTTAAACGCGTTATTAACGGCGTTAACGCAAACCAAATTTAACGGCGTTAAATTTTTTATCACGCGATTAACGCAATTATTTTATAAAAAAAAAAAAAATTCTTTGGCTCAAAACAAAGAAGCAGTAGCCTGACTGCTATGTTCAAATGACATTTGTTCAAAGCAGTAGTTTAATTGCACTATAGGCTCTTTTTTTGTATCGTCCTGTTTTGATCAGTGTATATGCCAATGTTGTTATCAATAAAAAATCATTTGCACAAGGCAAGCCGATGCACTTCACCATGTTGATAAGAGAATTAAAATGAGAAGAATTATGGGACAAAAAAATCAAGGGTATTTAGCATAGAAAAAAAATTGCGATTAATCGCGATTAATTAGAGTTAACTATGACATTAATGCGATTAATCACGATTAAATATTTTAATCGCTTGACAGCTCTAATTTAAACATAAGAGAAGTGGTGTATTGTTTTTCTTCCTTTCTACTATTTCTGTGTATTTTTTATTGTGTGTTTTTGTGTGTGTTGGGAACTCTGCTGTTGTCGGATCGAGTGTACTAGTGTGTGAGCGTGATTGTGTTGTGTGTGTGTGTGGATTGTCACGCATTGTTGCAGTCTGTCAATGGCACAGAGCACTTGAGCAAGTGCAAACCTCGAAGGGCTAAAGAGACATAACCCGTTGCCCCTCTGAGCGAGAGGGTTACAGAGCTGATAGACCAGAGAGGAGGAATGTTGATGAAGTGATAAAACTTTTGTCGTCTGACCTCCCTTGCAAACCCCTCGTCTTTCTCTCTCTCCCGCTCTCCCTCTCGTTCTTCTCAGGCGCTCTACCTTGCCCTCCCTCTCTCCGGTGGTTGTTGACGCTGTCGATGCTGTCTTCTGATGTGTGTATTTGAGTGTTGTTGTTTTTTGTTTCTGCTCCCTCTGCCCCTTCCTCCTGATCCTGCCCTAACCCTAACCCTTCCCCACCCATCCCCCCCTCCCTTCGCAGGTCCCAGTGGCACCAATATCATAATAGGTTCCATCGCAGGCGCTATTCTCCTGGCCGCTATAGTCCTAGGGGGAACAGGATGGGGATTTAAGTAAGAGTCCAGGCATGCCGATATGTAAATAACTGCTTTTGCACCTGAAGCCACAGCCCGCCTTCCTTCCTTCCTCAAACCACATCCCCTCCCTCTCCCTCTCTCTCTTTTCTCTTTATCACTCTCTATCCCAATTCTTCTTTCAAGACAATCCACCTTAAGAGGCGACAGTTGGTGATCTGGGCTAGTCGCAGCCTCTACATGGCTTGCTGTATGAGTGTGTCTCATGGTGTCATCCAAACAAAGCAAATCCTTTGTAGGATATGTTGTAATGATCTGTGCTCACTCGAATCTGCTTCGCAATGCTTTGCTACACAAGCATAGCTTCAAAATCCAGATTATTCCCAAGTGGAAGATAAATAACTATAATTGCCTTTGCAGTAGCTTACTGTGAGACCATTGAGACCGAGAGCGCTCAGTGACCTGCTTGGACATTCGCGCTTCGAGTGCCTTTCCGTCACCGTGTGCCTCTGTGTGCTTGCTTCTGTGGTGGTGATCTACTGCTACTACAACTCAAAAACCTGCTCACTTCAGCATGTAATCAAATTTCCCTTAACTGCCAGATAATCCGTGTGTGTGTGTGTGTGTGTGTGTGTGTGTGTGTGTGTGTATGTGTATGTGTATGTGTATGTGTGTGTGTGTGTGTGTGTGTGTGTGTGTGTGTGTGTGTGTGTGCGTGTGTGTGGTCTGCCTTTGAATGAGATAGGGAACATCAATCCATATCACGCTCTTTATCGTCCTCCATCACATTCCGAGCTTGAGGACTGAGATAGTTGGTGCAACAGCTACCTGTAGACCTTTACGCTGCATGTGGGACCGCTTCATGCCTGGCTAGAAGGATATAGGAAGTACCAGGGGAATGATTTTAATTTAAATAGATATGTAACATTCAGGATAAAGGAGTAAGTGGCAGAGATACAGCAGCATCCTATCCCAATCTGAAACGTTTGCATATGGTTACATTTCATATGATGGCATCTGTTACTTTACACTAAAGAGAGGAACTTCTACTTCAGTACAGTTTGGAGTCATTTTTAATTTAGAAGTGTATGTTCAAATGTTTATTTCACAGGGACAATGCATATATTGCACCAGAGATTGCTACAAACCCATTTCAACAATGCTATGATAGAGGATTTCACCATGTGGGATATAACGTCAACGTGTTCAAGTGATAATGTTCAATCTTTGATGCTATATCAGAGATTGAACACTGTATTGTATACTAGATACTATACCATACAAGGATGCTTGGTGAACTGCTTTATTATATTCTATTCGATTTTCTTTTAAACAATTATTCCCCCCCCCCCCCCCCCCCCCCCCCCCCCCCCCAACTTGTCTCTTCCCTTTACAGGAACATCCGGCGAGGGAGGTATGATCAGTCACCCATGTCTTTGTGTCTTCAGTTATTTTCTGTCTCATCCCATCCAACCCTCCATCCACCTGAAACCCATCCAATGGTTCTGAGTAGGGCTGGGTATTGGCAGGTACCTCACAATTCAATTCAATTTGATTCTTTAGGTCTTGATTCGATTAGATTTCGATTCGATATTGATCCAATTGCTTCGATGTCGATTCAATAATGCGTGCAGATGACAAAAATACCTACATATTATTTAGAATTAACCATTTCAAAATGAATTAACCATTTCATTTCGCTTTAACTAGCAAAAAGGAATACACCATTGTATAGTATTGTTCCTGAGCCAAACCTGCAGCATAAAAGTAATAATCATAACGTGGACAAATGTAAAAGGGCATGTACATTTAGACATACTCACTTCTAGATTACAATGACTGATTATGCTTTTCTTTTTTTTTTTATGGAAATATCGATTTCAAAATAATTCAGCATCGAAATTGAATCGAGAACAAATAAATTGCAGTGCATTGATGAATCAATATTTTTACCCAGCACTAGTTCTGAGTGAATTTCCTTTCACTTTTCTTCTGATTTTATGTGATTGTATTTTTTAGGCAGCACACACTTTATCCCAGAATCCCATAAAACGTCACCACACGCCTCCAATACCGTTTTTTTTAGTTTGCTACTTTTCTGTCAGGGAGCAACCCATATCCAGATTTTCATTCCATCTGATTTGTATTAACTCCCTCTGACGATGCATTACTGTCGGCCTGACGGCATCTTGAGTATTTTCTTTTGATTTCAGATCTGGCGGAGGATAAGAAGACGGTTGCTGTCTTTGTCTTCATGTCTGTCTGTACCTCCTATTCCTCACACCTTTGTTCCCGCCCTGGAGAAGAGGGAGATTGGGGGGACGTCTTTCACACTTCTGTCTTGCATCTCTCCATGCCTCTTTATATACTGCCCACCCATCCCTTCCCTTGGTCCTGTCCAGCCTGGCTCCACCGTCAACCTGGAGGGAGGGCTGACCCTTTACATTTCCCTTCTTGAACACCAGCCAATCAAATTCCTGTGGTTGCTGTCAGCTGACCAGCCATGGCATCGTACCCAGGTACCCTCGCCGAAGAAAGACATTTTTGGGTTTTTCTGCAAAACATTGTTCTTCCTCCTAGTGGCTGGTTCTTGGGGTCCGCTGGGTAGTCTGTGTGGGAGTGTACTGTGAACACAAATGAACGAGGACCATTTGTATTTGGGCCGTGGTCTTGCCAGTACCAACCACCTGGCCCACAGGATGGAGTCCATATAAACCAAGTTCACAGACTTCTCTTGGGATTCTTTTTCTTTCAATAGGAATTTGAGTCGGAGCCCAAGAAGGACTTTCCTCTAAGAAATGGGGTGGGATGGCCTATAACCTGCCTCAACATTGATATCTCCAGACTTGGATATGTGACGGTTGATTGCACGATTTTAAAAGACGGACGCCTGATAAAAGGCTGAAGACCTTGAAAAAGTAAAGGTTAGCAAACCAATGATGCGTTAAAACAAGCAAAGGCTGACTTAGATTGATAAACGTTTATTGTTATGCGTCGATACTTCCCCTAATGAGCTTTCAGGTACAAAACAAAAGAGATAGAAAGGCATTGTGGTTTTTGGGAACATTTTTTAGCACATTTTGAATCCGTAGAGACCGTAACTTAGTGTGAATCTAACCACAGCCTCTGACCTACATTCCACTTTTAGGTGTTAACAACAATTTCTGTGTTCACTTCTTCCTTAGGCACCCAAAAATTTTAAATATTGTATGTACCCTCATAGCTTATTGTAGGGGATTTGTTAAGAAAGCAAGAGAGAATGTTTACACTTGTGTTAGGGGGGGCGGTCTTTCCGTGTTCACCTTGACATTCCTGCCATCATTGAGAAGAGAAGTTTGTACCTCTAAAAGATCGTTCTATTTCCTGTAAGATGCCATTGTTCACGTTTGCCTAAAAAATGAAAAAAGTAGAACATCTAACGACAACAAATGGACATTTAAGTCCATTATATGCACACCTTTGTAAATATGTGCAAGTTTACTGATTGTTATTGAATCCACTGTATATCATTTTATTATTTACAAGGCTTTGAGAAAATAATGAGCTTGTAATCCCGCTTCATCAGAACATGTTTCGGTCTGTTATCATGTAGACTATGCTAGTCATCCATCCACTATGAAAGAATGACAAGTAATCCACTTGAATAACTTGTTCAATGGGAGAGAAAAAATTCAACAATCATATTTTGTATTGCCTCTTCCAAGAGACTCTGCAATGTCGACCTTAGGAGGTTTCCACTGTATATGAGAGTAAAATTACCTAGGTTATATGGAGTCGTAGACATGCTGGACTCGGGCAAACATGTCTGAGTGGCGAATCAAATCAAAGTTTGATTCGAGGTCTGAGTTTGCACTATTGTTACCACACAACATGTTGGTATCAAGTGCAAACTGTTATTTGTGAAGAAGATTAAGAAATGCAAAAGGTGCATCTTAGACCATATTTTTAGACACTATCTTTTTGAATTGAGTAAAAATTAAATAATGAAGAAAGCTCTGTACAGATCCTTAAAGAAAAATAAAACACAGAAATTAAATCCTTGCATCTCGATTTCTCCGGAATATAATATTGTTACACTGTGTGTGTGTTAATCTAATCCATTTACCAAAAATCTATCAAGAGTAATAACCATAATTGTACCTCTCAGAAACTGCATATTCCTGGCAACTTTATTTAAATAAAATATGTAAATAAAAAATCAATAGTAAAAAATAGTACATTGATGTCGATACGGTCCTATTGGTCCAATAAAACAGGACTGCTTGCAATTGCTATTCACAATAAGGGTTTTCATGTATGATAAATTTGCTAATGCACTCATGTATCCATCCCTGTGTTAACATCCTCCACTTTAAATTTCCTCTTCCGTACTTATTTATTTTGTTTCTACCAAAACATCTGTTGTTTAAAGAATTTCAGTATTCTTTGGTTTAAAATTATTTGCCGATGTGAGGTGGGATAGACGTTGGTCAGTCAACGATCTCCCCCGTGTCCCACTTTGTTTTTGGTTCCTGCCACCATTCCGCCACGAAGGACTCCTCATAATCCCCCACCCCCTCAAACTCTGCATCAAGGGTCTCCTGGGGGCCTCTGGTTCCCACCTCTTCTGGGCTCACCACGTCCTGATTGGTGGACAAAAGAGAAGACGGAACTAGTCAATGACAGCCCTGTCTCAACAGCACCACACACGACCTTGAGGCAACCGGAGGTAATTCCTCCTCTGGGCTTTACCCACATTTGGTGACGCTTTTTCCGTCCCTTTGTGTTTGAAAGGAGATGCATCCATAATTTTTTGCCATTATCTTTTTAAATAAGAAAACGATCTATAAAGCTCTGTAGAGATCCTTTTAGAAAAGAAAATACAAACGCGTATTAATAGCCTCTCATCGTAGTTGAGTATTAGGTTGTTTTTTCAGAACTAGTAAACGGTTAGGGCAATTGCACAGGCTTGCAATCGCCACACCCGTAAACATCAACCTCCTAGATTCACCCAAATCTGGCAACTGTTAGGCTTTTCTCACCCCCTTTTGTTTGTTTCTTACCCCCTTTTTTGATTATTACCCTAAATTATCCAATTTAGGGTAATAATCCGCCCACTCCTCTCCCCTGGAGGTTTGAGGAGCTGGGCGGAGCTACGGTTCGTTTAAAATGTAATTCCGGCGAAAAATGAACCCAGGGTCTTTTTTTTGGCATGTATACCCATCAAATAAGCATTGAAAATCGATTGCAGAGTTTGCCCGGCGCAATATTTGTCTGCCATGTTTTTGGCTAGGGGCACCGCGAACGCTTCTAAATCTGCACTTTTTAACCAGTAATATTGCTCAAAATAGCAGCAAACCTCTGCAGTAGCATGACTAGGGTCCCACTCCCTACACATAAAACAAAGCATCAACAACTTAGTTAGCGTACCAGGAGTTTATTAAAAAAGACTGCTTTCCAAGTCTGTGCCTTACCGGTAGGTCCATGTTTCAAGGAAGTCCACACAAGTCCTACCTATTACCTGCTACCGTAAATAATATAATAGAGGTGCCACTAATTTTACTTAAAGGGGACATATTATGAAAACAACACTTTTCCTGGGATTTGGGGTGTTGTTTTCGGTTTCTGGTGCTCCCAAACTCCACACTTGTCAAATATGCCTTTCTGAAAGTACCCCGCCTACAGTTACCAAACGAGCGAGTCAGTTTCGGCGCCCCCTCCTACGTAGGAAGGGGCCACATTTGAATGTTATCTCCCACTTCCCCACCCCCCTCCAATCAGAGCATAGCTAAGATTTTGTGGACCAGCGGACGAGCAGCTCAGACGGGGGAACTCGGCGGTAGCCCGGCAGCTCAGCTCCGGGAGTGCAATCCCTTTCTCCACCAGAGCTTCCGCCGAGCTCCCCCTGCCGGAGCTGCCGGACCGCCGCCGAAGCCTCGGAGGCAGCCCGGACGGGGGAACTCGGCGGCAGCCCGGCAGCTCAGCTCCGGGAGTACAATCCCTTTCTCCTCCATGTCGCGGATCAATATGGACTTCAGAGAGTCAAAGCCAAAGTTTCTTCCCGCAATTCTTCTCAACCATGGCCGAGATAACCCCCACTACGAGCCTTTACTTGTTGTGAAAGTACCAGAGACGTCAGATGCAGTCTTTATGATTCATAATATCATCCGAGGCGCACATTATTATATTATATTATGTAATATACAAATATAGAGCTCCAGGAGTCCGCAAATGGCAACAATTCTCCTCCATGCTGTGGTTCACTCTGACAGCTCATTGGTCAATGGGCAGCAGCTCATTTGCATTAAAGCTACAAAAGGGACTGAAACAGAGAGGAATAGCGGTAGGCGAGATCTTTTTCCTAAAAGCTATTTCCAGCAAACATCCTCAAAAACACACTTTCTGGAACTCGTATACTATGTTTACTTGTTGGGAAAACACCATCATATGTCTCCTTTAACAATCTCTCCTCTTGATACTTGACTGTTTTTAAATTTGTTTGTGTCTCTATTATATAATATACGGTAGCAGGTTATCGACTTGTGTGGACTTCCTGGAAACATGGACCCACCGGTTTGGTGCTATTTTGAGCAATTAGTGGAATTAGTTAGATTTGGAAGCGTTTGTGGTGCCCCTAACCAATAACATTAAAGCCAAACATTGTGCCGGGCAAACTATGCACGATTTTCTATGAAAATAGTATCTGGAGGGCTTAGCTGATGGGTATACATGCCAACACAAAGACCCTGGGTTCAATTTTCGACGGAATTACACTATAAAGCATGTGGACCAGCCAAAGCGGACAAATCTTCCCAGGCACATACTACATTCTGTTGTGGAAGAGCCAAATGCACGTAATCAATATAAGAGCAAAAAACTAAACCAAAAACAAACAAACAAAGGAATGTGGAAAAAAACAAATTCTTGTCTGGTTTTATTAGAAATTCTTACCTCGTCATCTGTTTGAAGGTAGTTGAGTGCAAACTGTAACATTTCTTGCTGCTTGGTGGTCTGGTTGTAATATTTGAGAGCCTCCTGTGAAATCAAAGACAATTTGAGCTATCCTGTTCTCCAGAACAGCGGGAGATGGCACAACAGGCTTGTGGTTTAACAAGATATTTCCCAATTACCTTTACAGCAATGCCAGCTTTTATTTTAAGAATTGCGTTTTTTCTTGGCCGTTGTGGGTTGGCCCAATTATGTCCATGTAAGGCTGCTACGTTGCTGCAGCTGCTAATGTGAGACAAACTGAGTGGACCAAAAATACTGTATGTTCTTAAAGTATATGGGACTCAAATTAGCACACTTGTTCACGCCAAGTCTCTTGGCATCAACATCTTAGTGGGTTAATCTCATTTCCGGGTTACATAGGGGGGGGGCTTGAGTAGAGATGATGCTGCACTGTTACAGAGACAACGCAGCGATATCAACATGAATAGTTCTAAATGGAGAGACAGGGATATCCTTGAGCTGCGGAACTGCATGGGAGAGAGGGTGATGCAGTCGCATTTGACACAGAGGAATGTTCCTTACGAGTCTTTGTCGGGATAAAAAACAAGTGGTCAGCAAAATAAAGAATTTGTGGGCGTTTCTGCACTGGTAAATGGTTAATCGCGTTTGAAGCCTGCACTCAGACGGGAACTCATTCTTGCATGCCGGCGTCAATAAAATAAAAACATTCACGAGTATGCAAATTATTATAAAGAGGACTAGACTGTGTAGCCCCGCCTTCTCCAGTGAACCAAGAAAGCCGGCGCTGTGGTGAGCAGGGGATTTTACCCCCTCGGTTTCACACAGGCAAGAAATTGCCGGGCGGGCCAAGCCGCAACCGAACCGGCTTGGCAGTGTTAAAGGCCTTATCAGTGTAGCCAGGATATATAATATGGTATAAACCAGGGATTGGTTTATACCTGGCAACTGGCCAGGTATAAATAAATTAAAATTATTAAAAAAAATGCAGAAAACTCGATCAGGAAAACCGTACCTTTCAGTCACGATTCGAATGCTCATATTGAATTCAAAGGAAAAGCCATGTGTCCAGTTTGATTAGAAACGATATCAGTCATGAAAGATTTAAACTTAAGTTGCTACTACAACTACTACACCGAATATAATGCTAGTTGTTGCACTGTTTTTCAGTTTTGTGCCATCATTTAATGATGATGTATACCGTACATAGGCTATGAATCTGAATTAATTCAGATTCATCCCCAATATCCACCATAATACAGGAAATCGCATCTACAAAATTCTAAATTTTGGGGGAGGACCCCGAGACCCCGCGTCCATGACTACACCCCACCCACAAATGTAATCACCAGCCGGCAATGATACAGATATATATACACATATTTTGTTCTTATTTTTAATTATTTGGTAGCTTCTCTCATGTCCGATTAGTTGAAGTGCCATGTAGCCCTCTAATGGTAATGATAAAACATTGTGGCCCTCTTTATCATGAAAGTTGCCCATCCCTGGTATTGACCATGTTTAGGGTAGCATAGGATCACACCCTAACAGGATAAGTTATTGGACAAGTTCACCTCTTTATTATTCACACATTTGTTGGTGTTGTTAACAGTGGTTATTGATTTTATTGATGTTTCTTACAACCTAGATTGACGTCTAGATTCAAAACCTTAAGCGTAAATAGGCACATAAGAAGAAAGATTTGGGGATTTTCTAATCCACTTTTTTAAGGAATAACATAATCTTAACATTTTACACCATTTAAGAGTCCAACCGGTCACTTTACAACAGTTTAAACTCTAGCTAAAACCAGTGTAAGCAGGCCTGTATGTTAACACTGTCGAATGGAAACAAAAGCGCCAGCACAGGTAACAAGTAAGGCGCTGTAGCTCACCGGCTGGGGCAGGAAGTGGGGCTCCTCCAGCCCCCACTGCTCCCGGTAGAAGCGGTAGTACGCCATGTTCTGCTGCATGACCTGGTCGTTGGGGTCGAACAGCATGTAGCTGGCCGCGCACGGAGCCGCCTTCTTGACGTCGTTCACTGTCAATTGCAGCGCACAATGATCAACATTAAGAGCTATGTCTTTAGCAAGATTTGATCATAAAGGATCATAAAGCATCATGTTATTAAGTAGCAGGTAGGTATCTTGCTCAAAGATGCCTACAGTTTAGACTTGGAATTTTTTGCTGCATTATACAAAACTATAACTAGACTATCACATTATACTACTATTACTAGTCTATCAGATCTGAGAAACTCTTGTTTCTGGTTAAAAGTAGTAGGCATCATGATATTGGACCTTTAGAAGGAGCCTCTTGTATTTAGCGGTATTGACTTGATACAGAGATGGTAAGGATGAGGCACAATGCTCAAGGGTGATCCAGGTATGCCCAACAGGACATAGGGGTAACACTGAGGTGTGTTACCCCTCTAGCCCCCAGACTATATCCTTCCCATTATATTATACAACACAGGTTGTCAAATCAAAACCTACATTCTGATACCATATTATGACAGCCTATGACAAAAAAAAAAGAAGCTGTAAAAACGCCAGCAACTGGGACCACTATGACCAGAACTCACATTTATAGTAGGCGAACTGCAGGTAGTGGTACATGGTGGCCACGAATTTCTCAACCAAGAACCCACCGACACTCGGCGTGAGGTTCACCTCACATTTCACCTTGCACTTCAGCACCTCGGTGTACAGGTCTGCAGGCGGCACCACAAGAAACACAGAAAAAAGATATTACTCCTGGATTCTTTTGACAATTGACTGTAATTTTAAAGAAACTTTTACTCTTACTTTTGACTTTTGATGTGAACAGAGCTACCGGTCATTAAGGAGCAGGTAGGGGATTGGGTGCATGCTCTGGGATGACACTGCGGACATTAGGGTTTGAACCAAAACTAGACAACTACTTCTACTTAGTCTTCAACGATGTTGTACCTGCTAGAGTCGGATAAAAGTCTTTGAACTCGAGAATCTCGTAGGAGCCTTCACACCCGGTCAGGCAGAGCTCGTACACGTTGAAGTACTCTGCGATGGCCTGCTCCATGTTCTGTGCACTTGTGCTGAAGTCTTCATCGTTGTACAGCTTCACAGCCTTCAGGAACGCACTCTGACAAACACAAGGAGAAACGTGCGTGTCACCTTATGGACTAAACAAGGTGTAGCTCGTGTGTCCCATTGATACACTGGAGATGTTCAATATTAAAGCATTGATTGATCGAGGGGAACCTCGTAGGGTGGCTGCTCGTGGTCGATGAGGTACGCGTCCACAGCGGACAGGCTCTTGTAGTAGTTCATGTTCTTGGTGAGGTAGGGCTCTTCTGGATTCTTCTGAAGGAAGGTGTGAGCCGCGGACACGGCCTTCTCTAGGTTGTTTGACTGAAAGCGGAAAAATATTGAAGGAAATTATTGATTAAAATAAAAATGGTCAGTAAAGGTTGGGCTGAAGTGGGAATGGACCTAAAGGTTTGGTTTTGAAAGTGACCATTTTAAAATCGCAATACCTGTGACACACTTAGAAAACACAACTTAAACCCCTTAACATCGCTCAGATGTATAGATAAGATCACTATGGAATAAACAAGGGTATGTCTATTCAGCTGATAAACAAATAAGGTATTTAAATTCACCTGGGATTTCCGAGGTATACGTATGACGTTTGGTCTGGATGAACAGTTAGTTAGAAAGATCACAAAGATATTTTCAAGATGAATAACCTTTTTTTTTTTGCTGCATGAAATGTAAATCCATATCGACTATATATTGGATCAGGTGAATAGGGGCGCAACTGCAAATGCGAGGGGTTGTTAAATGGGGTATGCAGATACGTGGCACATACTCAACTCTTATTTTGTGCTTTGTGGACAAAAGGGGGATATGGGTTATAAAGACACGACCATTCCTTGACCACCGGCGTTTGAAGCGCTGTGTCTTTCATCAGGACAGTTCACGCCGAAGGCCAAATACTTTTATTCAGCATAGAACACGTAACGGTGTTTTCATGAGGCTATCCTCGGAATGTAATGTGGCCCAAAAAGACGCCAAGGCGCATAAAAGGTAGCTCTGGTCATTTGCCTATAAATTATCTGCCTCTGGACCTAATTGTGGATACATCATCTTGCAAAGTTGGTATAAAAACAAATGTAGAATACCTTTATTGACCCACCTGGTAGTATGCGTATTGTATGTACCGATAGGGCGTTCTCTTCTCGAATGCTTCCAACGTGTCTCTTCGCGGATACGCGATAGAAAACACTGGGAAGTTTGCCTTGCACTTTTTAAGACAAGAGGCCCGTAGTATAAAGTGTCGCATGATGTGGAGGCTACTGTCGGCGAAGAGCGTTTCATTGTCCCTTCTGATAGTGCTGCAGTTCTTACTGCAGAACGACTCGCTGTCCTTGAGGAGTCGATGAAGACGCAGACAGAGCTCCAGGTACTTGATGCTCTCCTTCCAGTTCTGTGCTCCGTACTGTTCCATTGCGTGTCCATAAGCCGAGTCCAAAGGCATGATGTCCGCTTGAGGAAAGCTTTTAAAACTGTATTTTTCATATTGAGCGTCCACTAAGGTCGGGATAAGGAAGACTATACATAAACAACTCAGGGAAACACTCCTTCCGTTCTTGTTGAGGGTCATGATTCCACCCAGTGCGAGAACCGCGTTCCGCTTTTTAATGTTCTTTAAAAAAATATTTAAACCATTGGGCGGTCTCTTCAGAAAGGCAGGTACATGAACCCCGGCACGTAGTTTATGCTCAGATCCATTGAAAGGTTGGCATCGGAAGGAGAAAGAGAGAGAGAGGGCAGTCTGGATCTCTCTCAAAACTTCTGCTTGGAATCCAAAGAAGGCCGGGGACCCTCGCTGTGTTTTCCTGGGTCATAGTGCCCTCCACTGTTAGAATTGCTACTTTCTACATTCGCATTTATTTACGTTTTTTTTTAAGCATAGCATATCTACGGGAGTAAAACATTTTTTAATTATCAAGGCTAGTCGTAGTCTATTTAGTGATCCGTTATATGGAGAGCCTAATACGAATTTTGCTGATGTTGCATATTCTTATGTCAGTGTGGACACAGATAAATGTTCAACCCTATGTGGGATAGTCATGACCAAATTCCAAACAAAGCCATCTGCCGGGAATGGGACTCCTTTTGGAATGCAATCTTTTGGGAAGTAGCCTAAATAAAACAACATGGAAGATTCAGGGAGTTGATAATCATGGGGCGAAACCCCCATGAGGGTTGCTGTGTATGTTAAAAGATTAATCATGCGACTTGCGCATGTTTAATATGTAGTAAAACGGAGCTCCGCGCTTCCCTACGTGTCCACATTGCTGGGGGGGGGGGGGGGGGGGGGGGGGGGTTGCAGTGAGGTCCACTGCGTGTGCATGCATGAAGAGTCATGCAGTCTAAGTTTACACGTTTACAAAATTCCACCGGTGCCGGGGCCACACCTCCCCCTTCTCTTGGCGAACCTTCCTATGAATTAGAGGAAAGCCTACGTTCATCAGTACCATCTTCATTTAGCCGCAGTCGCTTATCTGTGGCTACTGCTGCCTCAACATATACAATGGAGTTTCTAGTGTCCTTGTTTCTGCTGTGCTGCGTTTTTGTGATTGTGGTTAAATGCGACTCGGGCCCATTAATAGATGTAGTTGTCGATCGTTACGATATCCCAAGTGTTTGTCCACGAGAAGTTGGAACAGAGGATTTTGTCCGATATCACTTTAATGGTACATTCTTCGAAGGCGGAAAGAAGTTCGACTCGAGGTAACGCTGCTGCAAATCTGAAAATATATCTGCGTATATTGTTTGACTCGTATTCATCCATGCACTCTGCATCTGAATAGTTTATGTTCTGAGTAAAATTAAACAGGCTAACATGATATAGCCTAGGCCTCGGTTTTTTGGGGGCATTCTTCGTAAAAATGCCATCAAATTGGAAGTAACAAAACGTGCGTGTTTTAGAGATTTGTAGCCACGTAAGTATCAACTTCAATAACTGTGTAACTAGTTTTACTAACTCGTATAGATATTACGTATGCGCATGCGCCTTTTTTCTCCTACAAACCAACTACACATCATTGCCGTAGAGTTTTAATTATGATTTAGGCGAATGTGTTCAAACATTTACTTAAACGTTTGTTTGATATATTTAATATTCGATAACTTGACAACGAAACAACTCGGTCTTTCTATTTCTTTCCATTGCAGCCATGACCGAGGAAATGCCTTCATCAGTCAGGTGGGATTGGGGCGAATGATCACCGGGATGGACCGTGGCATCATGGGCATGTGCGTCAACGAGCGCAGAAAAATAACCATCCCGCCACACCTCGCCTACGGAAGCATTGGAACAGGTATTTATTGACACATTTAAATCGACTCATTCCAAATATGTTTAACAGCTTTAATGTTAAAACAAATTAAAGCTAGCGTAGGCAATTGGGGGGAACCAACTTTTGAAAACTAGATTTTTAGTATCGAACAGAAATAATCCCATGGACCTATAAATAAAGGGACATGCCTACCATTATTGAACAACTTGACGAACTGTGGAACAAAAATGAAGAAACCTCTGTGGGAGACTGCTGCACCTGGCTATATAATATGTAAAGCACTGGGAATATGCTGTGTGTAGGGGAATTATGGTGTGTGTGTGTGTTCTATTGTCTGTTGTTGGTGCTGTTGCCTTTTTTAAATTATTATTTTTTTTATGTAATTACGTTTTGGTACAGCACCTCTATAATTACGTTTTGGTACAGCACCTCTTCATTCTGTACAAGGATGGGCGAATTTTCTCGTTTTCAAATTAAAACAACCTACCTATCATTCGCTGCCGCTGGAAAAAAATAAAATAAAAAAATAAAATAAATTCCCTACCTACCCATGACCTCAACTGACAACTAACAGGAACCAAACTTTTTTTTTTTTTAAGGCCTAAGTGGTTGTCAGTACCTAAGGTGTCTTTTTGTGTCTGACGATTTCTGTATTGCACATGATGAATTTCTGAAAGGCTTAATACATGTACATCTATCTACTGTTATTACTGTGGTATTGACCATATATTGACAATGCAACAGTAAAAAAGTAAAGTAAAGTAGTAAAGTGTGTTTTAACTGTTGTCAGGACTCATTACCAAAACTCATGCTAGGACTCATGCTAAAGTGTCAACCACCCACTAACGTCACCACTGTCCCATTGGAAGGTGGCGTCATTCCCCCAGATGCCGTGCTGGTGTTTGACATCCTCCTGCTGGATATCTGGAGCAGTGACGACAAGGTCCAGATAAGCACCATCAGCAAGCCAGAGAAATGCAAGCGCACTGTAGAGGCGTCAGACTATGTGCGCTACCATTATAACGGCAGCCTATTGAGTGGCACGTACATCGACACCAGGTGGGTTAATTTTTTGTTTGGAACTTCCGAACTGTTGCCGAGAGATTTTGCGCGATTCTTTTTTCGTAGACACACGTGGAATTTGGCACTTACACACCAACGGCAATAAGGCTCAGAAATCAAAATTGCCAATGTCTCATAAGCTGTCGTTTCCTACCATCTCCATGTCCTTGAAGTCCCTGCTTCAGCTCTTGTACAAATGTGTGTCTGTCTGTCTCTCTGTCTATAAATAATAAAAATGGATATTGAGAGACTTTAGACCTTGGTTGTACTTGAACCCGGGTCTTCACCGCTGATAAGCAACAGCTCTCGCTGCACCAATGTATTATGTATGCTAATAGTATTTTATCCCATCCCCTTTAGTTTCTCTAGCAACAAAACATACGATACCTACGTGGGCAAGGGTGACCTGATCCAAGGCATGGAAGAGGGCCTGCTGGGCATGTGTGTTGGGGAGAGACGGATCGTGGTCGTACCGCCGTTTCTGGGCTACGGAGAGAAAGGCTACGGTACTCACTGACACACATTCACATATACACATACACGTGGGTAATTATCCCTCTGAGGTCCCTAGTTGTGGTTTAAAGTTTATATTCAATGTGGAAAAATCCATTCCTGGTTTCTTCTTCCAGCCTGATCTGTAACCTGACCATTCTTTTTGTAGTTTATCGCTATACAAAAACACAGAGAAAAAACATTTTCCTCGACATAAAAATTATAGAATTCTATAAAGAGACGTATGAATTGATAAAATCGATTTCTTAGGTATGACAATGTGAATTAAAAAGTATGTTCAAGAGCATGCATGGTCTTGTCAACCAATTGTTTGTTGGTTATGGTTGTCATAAACCATGTTACAAAACAATGCAGCTGTTGGACAACAGTATATCTGTTTGCAGGCCCGGTTCTACATTGAATTATGCCCTAGGCGAGCTTCGTTCCTTTTGGCAACATGTTTGACATGTTTTATTTCGCTTGTTAAATTAATTAATTAAGGGCGCCACCAGAGGGCGCCCCCAACACATACACAGCCGATCGCCTTGGTCGCCTATGCCTAGCGCCGGCCCTGTCTGTGTGAAACTAGGTCTGCACAATCTGTCACTTTCTCTGATTCATGCAGACAGAAAGAAAAACAGCTGCATCTCCTCCTGGAATATAATTGTAGTTACATTATCTGTACATAATACCTTTGCCTCCCTTCGGCCTATCAACGAAAGCCCAAATCTCTGTTCGGGATTTAAATTGACCTTGACGTAAGCAAGATGTGTCATTTTGTATCGCACGCTCCCTCGGCAGAACTGTGATATAAGAAAGTGTTTCAACACCACAGTCACAATAGGGGCTCTCTAAAACAGAACCACCTGTCCATCTCCACAGGGACCAAGATCCCTCCGCAGGCCACACTGGTGTTTGAGGTGCTGCTGGTGGATCTGTTCAACACTAATGACGACATGGAGGTGGTGATCACCAGGCTAGCGAAGAACTGCACCCGCAAGACGGTGAAGGGCGACTACATCCGCTACCACTACAACGGCACCTTCCTGGACGGCAGCGCCTTCGACTCAAGGTATGCAGCAAAGACCAGTTTACACCTGACCGGATGATCCAAGGTGCCTCAGAGTGGTACATTATGTTAATGAGCAGGTAATGAGGGCAGGGCTCAAATGAAAGGCAATGCTAAAACTACTATTTCAAGTTGAGAAGGTAGGGGTTAGGCATCTGGCTTAAGGAATACTGCTGGGTTTGGTTGGGGTTCTACCCAAGAACCTTTCAGCTTGGAGGCAAACACCGTTACGACTACACTATATCACCCCTTCAGATTACTTTTCTATCATCTATCACTTCCAGTAACTATAATAACTATTTAGTCATTAAGCAGACACTTTGATAGCGATTTCCTTGTTACAGGTGTGACAGTGGACATTGGGGTAGCACCAGCACTTCTTTGTCCAAATTCATTCATTTAGCTCTTATCGCCCCTTGGTAGCTACAAGCGGAACAGCACGTACAACACCTACATCGGCATGGGCTACGTGATCCTGGGGATGGACCGAGCCCTGCAGGGTCTGTGCATCGGAGAGAGGCGAAGGGTCGTTGTGCCACCTCATCTGGCCTATGGAGAACAGGGAGTGGGTGAGTTCCCAGGCTGTTTGTTGGGCGAGTGCAATGGGGTCCTATCTACGCCAGGGGTCCCCAAACCTTTTCATGCCATTACCTACTAGTGGAGGTATTTCTCTTTATTTTTGCAAAAAACAAAACACTGCCTTATACATTATGCATGTTGAGTGATCCCTAGAGATCTGTGTCGATGTGAAATGTTTAAGGTCTGAGCTTTCCTTGTGATTTTCTTTTTCTTTTACAATGTAGAAGATCTTATTCCCAGCTCGGCGGTCCTTGTCTTTGACATCGATGTCATTGACTTCCACAACCCTAAAGACCCCATCGAGATCAAGGTGACCCACAAGCCCAAGGAGTGCAACATGACCAGCGAAGGGGACGACATGATTCAGTACCGCTACAACTGCTCACTGATGGACGGCACCTTACTATACTCCTCGTGAGCTCCCCCTGCTGTTTGCACCGCTACACCGCATATTCTGTGTGTTTTATACATGTAAATCATTGCTCGCTTCCTCGCCTGTCAATCAATGTCAACAGTTGGCACCTATGTGATATACATTTTGGTGTAATAATGCTAAATATCCAAGGCATCGGCTAGCGATAGCTTTCTGATAGGCCATTCATACTAGGGATGCACCGATTCCACTTTTTCTCAGACCAAGTACATGTACTTACATTTGGGTACTCGCCTCTACCGAGTACAGATATGGGAACTGAATAATAGCATTACAGTTAAAAAAAAACGCCACCTCTAGGAAAGTGGGGAGGGGGTTATCACCGTGGCTACTGCCCACAGAAACGTTGATACTTTTTGGTATTTCCACAACGAGACTCATACTTGGGGTTATCTCAGCCATGCTTGAGAAGGAATTGGTTGGGGGAAAGGAACTTTGGCTTTGACTCTCTGAAGTACATTAACTGCGACATGGAGGAGAAAGGGATTGTTGCCCACGATTGTCTCCCGCCGGAGCCCCGCTGCCCGCCGCCGCGAGGCACCACAGCCGCGAGGCACCACAGCCGCGAGGCACCACAGCCGCGTGCCTCGGCAGCGGGCAGCGGGGCTCCGGCGGGAGACATTCGCAGGCAACAATCCCTTTCTCCTCCATGTCGTGGTTCAGTCTACTTCAGATTGAGGTGGAAGTGGAAGAACCAGAGACGTCGGAGAACCCGACCCAGTCCTTTGTGATTCATAATATCGTCTGGAGGAGCACACAGCTTTTGGCCGTGATAATATGTATAATTTGATATAGATAACTATGTATAATATGATATTATTTAGATATAGAGCTCCAGGACTCCCGCCGGAGTGTTCCAGAATATTTACAGAACACGGCCAAAAGCAGTGTGCCTTGCCATTGCGATGCATGCACTGTAAACACAAGTGTATGATACCGTGGCTGCAAGCTGTTCAGGGCCACACCCCCACCCTCCACCTTGACCCGCCTCTAAAAAACATCACGTTTGTGGAAAGCTCATTGTGGGACTGGCTCGTAGCGGCTGTAATTCTGCACCAAGGCTGAATTTCTTGATCGTCTTCAAGTACTGTATTAGGGGCCCACTAACAGCTATATAAAAGCATTCATAAAGTAGCATGCCATGGGAACTTTAAATAAATCACTGCTGAGACAAAGCTTCACCATCCACACGTACCACAGGCGTTTACATACGTTTCCAAAGAGCTGAACTTTAGCTCGGAAAGAGCTCCACATGCCAACACAAACCGCGCCGCCAGTTCCCCTTTTTTCTCTAAATTTGAGAGTAATTCGGGTAACATTGATAGAATGACATTGATTGCTACTACGTCGAAGATCATATAGTACAAATGACCGATGTTTTGGCAAAAAAAACCTACGTTTTGTGGTCGCTGGATCTTCACCCAACGTCACGTTGTGTAAAACTGTATTGGGTGGTTGTATTGGAGAAGTTTCAAGAGTGCGAGTATATAAGCTCAGTATAGGGTCTGAGTATTGGTATCGGTGCATCCCGAGTTCATACTGAGGAATGAAGGTTGTTAACGGAGCCATTGCCCTTCTCTTCGCTAGGGACCACTATGACTCAGCGCCCATCACAACTCTGGGGGCCAATAAGGTGATCCTGGGTCTTGACGATGGTCTGAAGGGCATGTGTGTGGGTGAGAAGAGGGAGGTCATCGTCCCCCCACATTTGGGTCACGGTGAAAATGGAGGTCAGTACAAAATCGTAGTGGTTGTCCTTACCTTACCATTGTTTTGGCCTTGTTTTTTTTTTAATGACATGTCTCTGAATTTGTGCAAGTCGCTTTGAAATAAATAAATAATTGACTTAACCAACTCGACTGTCTCCCCCCAGCCTCGGGTGTCCCTAAAAGTGCGGTACTGTTCTTTGAGCTGGAGTTGCTGAGCCTGAGCAAGGGTGTGCCAGACGGGTACATGTTTGTGTGGCTGGGAGACAGCCCAGACCCGCTGTTTCCCGCCATGGATCTCAACGGAGACCACGAGGTCCCGTTGGAGGAGGTAGGAGTAGTCCCACTCAAACGTTATACATCCCCCCCAAAATACAAACACAACACACTCACTCAAGCTCCTTTTCATTGTCAAATGTTACCACTCATATAAACAGGGGTCCAGTTGTTTCTTGAAGCTCATTTCGCTCCTTGCTTTCGTCTCCAGTTCTCCGCCTTCATCATGATTCAGGTGAGCGAGCTGAAGGGGCGTCTGCGGCCGGGGATGGACGCCAGTGTCATCATCAAGGACATGTTCGACAACCAGGACCGCGATAAGGACGGGAAGATTGTTCTGGATGAACTGAAGCTGAAGGCTGAGGAGGATTCGGATAAGGCCAGACACGAGGAGTTGTGAGGACACGAGGAGAGACATATAGGGAGTGGAAATGTGGATATTACTGCAATGTTTGCCGGTTATGCAAGGTTTAGAACGTTTTTTTTCTAATCATAGCTGAAAAGCTATACAACAGCACTGGTCATTATTATGCAATCTGTATTTATGTTTTTTTTTTGGTGGCCTTAAAAAAGAGAATTCCAAAATGTGAAACAATATTAATCTATTCAGTAAAGATATGTTTCCTCAAGAACACCTCCCTAAATGCGTTATGAACCACTTGGGCTGGGCCCATTGTAACAAATGTCTTAAGATAAGTTGAACATCCTATGTAAAGGCATGTGTGTAGGTCTGACATGAATTACCATTGCCAGGCATCAGGTTTAGGCCAGTGCATAGAACTATATATGTGCAATACCAGAGATGTTATTATAAAAGTTCTTTGTTAACCATATCTTGTAATGTTTTTATAATAAAAATGTAATTCAAATCAACCTTCAACTTAACTTTAATTGCAAATACTTTAAAATACTTTTGACAATATGCATCTTTTATTAAAACAGTTATGCATCAGCACAAATGTTCACAAACATAGTAACAGAATGTATTTTTCTTGTATCTATTCAATTACTTCCCAAATGAATAGTATCAAGTCTGGATCTATGCAGTTTATTTTTATGAAAGGTTTGAAAAGGTCTTGAAATAAAATGGCATCAAAAGTTTTGGCAGTTTCTCAGAGCACCAATATCGACAAAATGGATCCACTTCTGTGCCGATGCCATATTCCCCATTTAATAGCACTGCTGTAGTCACATTGCTTATCGTTGTTATAAAAAGGGAACCTAAAGACATTTTCAGTACTATTGAATTATATATATGCTGCGGAAAGAATGTATAAATTCCCATGACAAGACCGCTTAAATTTCTGCTCTTAAACTTATTTCCCTTTATCCTTATGAAATATGCATAAAACTAACATAGAAATAACAAATCTCCACAACTTTGAAAGGTGAATATAAGCAGACTTATATCGGAGACTGCCCAATACCTTTCACGTTACGCTCCACAGTAACAATTGCTGCAGACGAGGTATGGCAGTCAACTTAACCGTTGACAACAAGAACTAATTTTAACAAATTCACTTTGCATAACTTGTTTTCTGTGACATTTTCCACATAGCATCTGAGGTAATGTAGCAGGTGATTTTTTTTTAAGTCAATTAGTCGGCGACGAGGAAATCCAGTATGGCATTAGGAACTTCCATGGTTTCATCCTTCAGAAGCACGATGTCATACGAGTTCAGATAGGACGGCAGCCTCTCATCCACCTGGGGATAGAAAGAAAGGACACAGAAATAATGGAAAGGTTGTTTAACTCTTTAGCTGGAAAGAACCCCCTCCAATTTCTGAAAAACAAAATGGTTCTGGACGCAATTGGATAGACTTACAACCAATTAGAGCAACACATTTCTTTTTACACATTCGTGTTTCTCCCAGAAAGACCTGGAAAGGCCAGGTCTTGTCATGTCATAAAGGCCAGGTCTGCTATAAATCTGTCTGAATGGAAGGGTGGGCCAGACGAATTAGCCAAAACAAATACATCGTGAGCCAGCAGATTCACCTGGCTCCCAAGCTATACACAGTGGATCGTCTGTCAGAAGTTAATGCTACTGAAGACTACAACAGTGACATTAATTCAAATCGCCTTGAAAATTAGCCATGTGAATTGTGACAGCTGAGATACTTCAGCACCATTGAAGTGAAATGTATATTGTTACTGATCTCACCAATCCTGACCTTCAGATTTTCTATCCAATCATGTTGGTTCCATGTAGCCAAACAGCGGCATGATGAGTACATTTCTGATAATGTCCTTCGAGGAATCACCAAAAGACGATTTAGCCCCTTGTTGAGCTGCTTAAGGAACCTGACAATTAAGACCACATCGGAGATCTGGGGCAAACCTCCGGAGATCGAGGGGGACGAATGGGGGGAATCGCGATAGATGGACCTTCGGAATCTATGTAATCTTTACCTTGTCGTTGAGGAAGCCTATCTTGAGGACTTTCTCCACCTCCTGCACCCCGTCGGCCATGGTCAGGTCCCCCAGAGAGTCCCCCAGCAGCAGCACGTTTGGCCGTGAGCGCAGCTCCTCGAAGTGGCCCGTGTTCAGCAGGGCTCCCTCACGCTTGTTGTAGATGTGGATCAGCTCCCCTTTGAAGGAAGTCATGACCCCCTGTGCAAGGTCGAGAGAACCAGCGGCTTAATGAGAAGGTTAGGTTGATGTTTCCATCTCCAAGTGGAAACCTACCACAAGATATTGTAGAATACGCAGGACATGACAAGAGAAACAGGCACAGAATAGCGTCATTGAGAATAGCCCATATGGGATGAATTAAATAAATCCCATTTCATCAAGGTTTTCCCCCTGCTCACCGTCTCGTCAAAGTCCATGAAGTTAGAGATGACCTTGACGTTGGGGTGGAAGACCCCCGCCTGACGGACCACTTCTTCCAGCACGTCCCCCAGCCCTGCGGAGAAGATGAGTAGGGGGACGCTGTGCTGGTTGAGGCAGTCGAAGAACTCCTGGTAGCCTTCCCTGTGGAACAACCAAGTCATAGCCGGAGCCCATATATAATTATTATAATAATAATAATAATAATAATAATCCAAGCCACCATGCGCGGTCCTTCAGTATGACGGCCTAACAAATAGATGATAGGTAAGATAATTTGACGTCATGTCATGACAATAACTATCACTGTGTTTATAAATGGCCAAAATGCAAGCTGTAGATTGGTTGGTTTGAAGGCGTGCGTTTCGAGACGACTTCAGGGTCTCTCCTTGAGATCGCCCTCGCCTAAAACCCTTTTTCTTTTGTATTTCAAAAAATTAGACCCCTAATAGATACATTCCTACGTTTTTCTTAGGACCCCTAATAACAATATACCGTGTGTGTGTGTGTGTGTGTGTGTGTGTGTGTGTGTGTGTGTGTGTGTGTGTGTGTGTGTGTGTGTGTGTGTGTGTGTGTGTGTGTGTGTGTGTGTGTGTGTGTGTGTGTGTGTATATACATATATATATTATATATATGGAATTTCTAGGCACTAAAACACATTTTCAATACACAATAAAGCAAGCATTAGCCAAACAACAAACAATAGGGAATAAGAATAAAATAATTAAAAAAACCTAAGCATGGCATCAGACTCCTGTACAGCAAGGGTCAGCTGATCTTTCCTGATCTTCTGTTGCATTATGAGCGCATGCGCCCTAGTCCACCTGTAGCATATGGCAAAAAACAAACAAAAAGAACATCACCATTTTGGGGAAGTTAGGTATATGGAGACTCAATAAGCAGAGGTAAGAGTATTCCAAGGGCTCAGGAGTCGGAGACACCTCTAAATGACTAATTTGTCCGGATACATACCATTCCACCATGAGGGGGAGCTTCTCCTCTATGGTCTTAGAGGAGTCGATCTCTATGGGGTAGTATTTGTCGAGCAAGTCCTTTAGCTAAGGGAAAATAGAGAATCAATGACAAAGTTGAAAGCCAAACTTCTTCTAATAATTTCTAAGGTTTCAACGCTGAATCACGGTAGCGGAAAAATAATAGAGGCTGCATTCAGTTCCTATTTTATTTAATGGTGCAAGTAATATATAGCCTGGGAACCAGACGAATCATTGAGCTCTAGCTTTATTTGCTCTGGCCAACCTCATTCCGACAGATTTTCAGTTAAGCTTAAATAAGGGGAATCGTAGAAATATGTTGAATCCCTAGATAAATATTGAGCACCGTACCTTTTCTTTGCATTCAGAAGAAATCATTTTGCTGATTTCCAAAATATCTGCCCAAAAAATAGGAAATGATGTCAACATCACAAATGTGTTGGAGCTACTACGACAAATGAAAGGTCTCCGTTAAAATGTAAACAATGGGACTTACTGTGAGAGGTAGGACAACGCTTTCCATTGCGTGCAAATCTTGTTAACGTCATGTCGAAGTCTGAAATCACCTACAAACCATTATGCATACATTACCTAACATGACCAATATAATGTTGCCCAAATCGGAATGATTAAAACATAGATGTTGTACCTGTAGGGTGTTCAATCCTGCTTTCTGCATGCAGCGGAGGGTCTCCTCGACTCTCTGAGGGTCCCTCATGCGCACCGAAGTATTACCTAATGCTGGAATCTAAAGCAAAATTGAAGGTCCTGTTTGTGAGTAAAGTGTTACGCAAAAATCACATGACTAAGCCGCAAAACCTGTTTAGTCACCAAAAAGAAATTGTCTGGCATCTTTGCGTATCTAATTTGTCTCCGCGGCTCTGCATTGTACTCAGATTACAAGATGTTCCTGCTATTGCGAAAAACTCAAATATTGGAGTTAGCTCAGCTGCCTCGACGATAACAGCATAACAAAGCACATGTCATCCCGTGTAAACACATGTATCACACTACTGAAACTGGGGGAACATCTTAGGAATCTATCTTGTGGTCGTATTATAACTACCCGTATTTACGGTGCAGAACATATTAAGCTAGGCTAGCCCCTTTCAATTATATAAAGTAGATTAAGTATGGTTTTTTTGCAAACCACATAATTAAACGGACTAAATGCACTTACCATTTTACACGTAATCCTTATTACAGGACGTTGCTTCAATTGCAAGATTAGTTTGTAGGTAGACGATAAGTGTTGATGAAACACCTAAATCGACTACAGCGAGGCTACTTTTATAAAGGCAGCGCTCCTCCCCGGATCTCCTTACCGCTGCTGCATGTGCTTCCTGGATAGGACCCATCGTCGATGCATGTGTGTGCGTATGCATACCTTAACAATATTTGCCATTTGACTTGTAAAAAGAACTTTATTTGCAAGTGATGACATTAACATTTACATTAAATGCAAGGACCAAATGTCAACCTATGACATGCAAAGTAAAATGTAAAGCTTAAGTTTTGCCAAAAAATTGGTCCAAAAATAGGAAATTATTCATTTCTGCCTTGTCTGACCTTTGTATTAAGACGATTGGATTGAGAGGACAAAGGATAAATACTGATAACAATATAGCAAGACATCCCTTTTCATAAAAGAGTTGTAGCCTCCTCTTTATTAAAGTCTTGCATTTTTAATCGTCACAACTATTTTCTCGGGGGAGGGCAAGGGGGACAAGAGCGTTTCACCATCTCTGAATACATGTAGAACAGAATATAATATTTTGGTATAAATTTTCTTAAAACATTTTACAACACAGTTACATGGATAAGTGCCAATACTCATTAAGTGTGGTGAAAGGAAATCCCATCTGATTGGCTGGAAACATTACAATACAATCGGCTGTCTCAAGGAAAAACAAACAGAATGGCCCGAGTCACACTGAGAACAGCATCTGACTGAAGCCTACCTCTAGAGGGCATTTAATAGGATAAGATGTCAAAAAGTGCACTACTTAACAGGCTGTTGCAACATTTGCAAAAGTATGAACATAGACCCACACAGATTTTTTCTTCTCAACTCAGGAATGGGACAAGCACTTGACTGCAAAGAGGCTCAATAAGGAATGATTGATAAAACATCATAAAAAAATGTATGATTATTCAGGAAAAAAATAAAAAGCTTATATATGCAAGTTGTTGTTCACACCTTTGTTTGTTCAATGTTGTTTTAGATTTTCCTATTTTTTAAGAGCTATTATTTTACAAACTCTTTTGTATGTAAGCAACAGCAGTCCAAAAAAAGCTTAAAGAGCCACAGGGTTTTAAGAGTACCATCCTTCTTTTCATTCCATTGACTTGATGTTGTTTTAAACTAGCAGCAAAACATTAGAATCTAAGCAGAACATATTCAAACAGACCATAATTTAACTGAAACTTAAGAAGATGCTACTCAATATTATGACCGATGTTAAACTTACACAATGCGATTGTCAGTGTCACCATGGAATCGGACTTCATTCATATACAAATTGGACCGAAAGGATTTGAACACAACACAGACACAGACAATGCTACGCCTCTTCTTGCACACCCAATCAAATAAAGGAATGTAAAATATCCATACAAACATATACATATACACAGGTATTTACTATGTATGTACATATATGATAAACCTCTGCGCTCACCAACGCCTGACCCACGAGGGCAGAGGCCATTGGTCATTGTATAAGTCTCTTATTCACATGTATAAACAATCAGCGCGTCCTCCTGCAGACAAACAGGGTCTTTAACACACCACACAGCTTGAGAGCCGATGGAATGATGGGAGTTTAATGGGATCACATCCAATGGAGGAGCAACACTGGTACCGCACTGCAACATGTTATGAGGGGGAGACGGTGGGGATGTTGGCCGTAGAATGGGTCTTGATATGGCCGGCCGCGGAGGGTTTGTTTCGGTTCTGCCCCGGGGGGTGGATGGAATGGGTGAGGGAGGAAAAGGAAGCCCCTCAGCACTCAATCTGGGACTGTAGCTGCCTGCGAAGGGTGAGCGTGCGTCGGTGGAGCTGCTGCATCTGCTGCATGCGATCCCGCTGGCGCGCCAGGTTCTGGGGCATGGGGTAGCGCTGGCAGCCGTACAGGAAGCGGTAAGGGATGCGCACGTGGCACGCCGTGGCGCGGCAGCGCGGCTGGGGCATGGGCGGCAGCAGCATCCAGCGCTTGCGCTCGGCACAGTAGCGGTAGGCCTCCTTGCGGTACTGCTTGTCCACGTCGTCGCTGTTCTTCCAGCCGCCGATGATGAACACGTCCTCGTCAAAGTGGCAGATGGCGGCGCCCTCGATGCTGGTGACCTCCGGCGGAAGGCTCTCCAGGATGTCGTCGGAGATGCGAGCGCTGATCTTCTGCCGCGCCACCTCGTCCCGCACCGGGTAGCTCTTGGGGCAGCAGGAGGCCGTGTGGTAGAAGTTGGTGGAGGCCACAGCCATCTGGAAGACGCAGTAGTTGTCGATGAGCGGCAGCGAGTCCACGTCCTGCCACTGGCGGCTCTCCGTGTCGTAGCGCGTGGTCACCGTCTTCAGGCCGTCGTCGTTGTCCGTGTCGACGGGCGTGCGCGCCGTCACGTACACGTAGCGGTCCTCCACGCTCACCGCCTTCACGTCCCGCAGGATCTTGGGCGCGGACTCCAGGTTGTGCCACTTGTCCGGCTCGGGCTCGTACACACTCACGTCCTTGAAGCCTGGGCTGAAGTTGCCGTGGCCGCCGATGCTGTAGAGGATGTCTTTGATGCAGGTGAGGCCGAACGAGTGCTTGCGCGTGGTCAGGTTGCTCACCTGTTCCCAGGTGTTACGGTTGGGGTTGTAGCGCTCCACCGTCTTGGCGAAGCCCGGCTCCATGGAGCCGGCCACGTACACATGGGACTCGGTGGCGGCGATGGCGTGGCCGTCCAAATGGTTGTGGATGTGCGGCAGGTTCACCCAGCGGTCCTCGTAGATAAAGTAGCCCACACACTCACTGAGGTAGTCCCCTCCCTCGGACACCCCGCCCACCACCATGATCACGTCCATGTTCTGGCCGAAGCGCGGCTGGAAAGCGACTATGTGCGAGGACCACAGCTCCATGTCGGCCGACTTTAGGTTCTCAAAGTGGATGGCGTGGCCCTCCACGGCCTCCGACACCAGCCGGAGACAGGCCTCGTTGGCGGCCACCAGGCGCTCCGACTTCACCACCCGAGTCAGGTAGGTGGGCTTGATCTGGGGCAGGCGCAGCAGACGGAACAGCTCCTCAAAGTAGCGGCCCCGATCCTCAGAGTTCTTCTCCACCCACTTGACCACCGCCTCGAAGAGCACCTCCTCAGAGTCCACCGTGATCTCTGCGTCAGACAGCCAGTCCCGGACCAGGTGGAAGGGCAGTGTGTAGAACTCATCATCCTGGATGACCTTGTGGAAGTTGCGGCGAATCATGTCAGCGGCCCTCAAAGCTAACTGGTCAAGAGTGTACATGTGGGCTAGACTGTGGACCGCCACACAATTGGTCAGGCTCAGCTTCTTCTTCAGAAACTCTCCACAAAAGTCCTTCAACTGCACTAGAAGGAACCTATTAAAACAGACAAAAACATTTTTTACAGTTCATATTATGCTAGCGTCATTGGACACATGGACACAACATGATTGGACACACATCTCTTTGATTACATTTAGAATGGTAGCTAAACAAATCAGGTAAAGCACGCCAACCAAATGAAAATCTAAAGGAGACATTAGGTTTGGCCTCAAAATAACCAAAAGGGTTAATTCACAACGAGTATATTAACACAATAATCTGAATCTTAAACCTACCTGTCAGCTTGCTCCAACACTTCATGTACATTGCAGGTGCTAACGCGTATTTCACCAGTGTACATATACTGAATGACACTCTCCACCGTCTCTGGATCTGGCCCAAGTTCAGAGCTCCATTCTTTCATCTCAACTCGTCCAGACACGGATTCGGAGAATTGTCCCCCCAACAAGGGGGTGAAATAGTCCGTTGCAGCAGCCAATACGGAGCGGTGGGCTGAATACTCGCAGCTCTGGACATTCCCGGTGGCCGCCCCACTGCTGAAGGCCAGCGTCACGTCGCAGAAAAGCCCCTGCTTTCTCTGCTCGTTCTGCCGGCGAGACAGCTCTGAGCAGTGGGAGGCGGAGGTGAAATCCTCGGCCTCTTCCGTTTCCCCGTCTCCAGCAATGGCGCTGGGTGTACTGGTGCTGCTACCATTCCGGACAGAATCATCCGGGCTGGGAGCTGCAGCTGCCATTCTTTCGAAGGACGAAAGAAATCTTAATTTTAGTAAACTAGTGTAGGAAAGAACGCTACATACGCAGACACACATACGTGGACTCAAAACATGGATCAAATATAAAGTCAGGTTCGCATTCGATGATTCGATGTAGCAATGGGCAGACATAAAGCAGGAAATCAGCAAACACAAAGTAGCTTACAATTTATGAATCAAAAAAAAAAATAGAATTAGACAAGCTAGGTCTAATACAATAAAATATATTTTGCGAGATTATTAACACTGCTCATTCCTCAAATAAATTATGATGGCACTTTCAGCAGTTGTTGATGTCGTTTAGAAACGTATGTCTTGGTTGTTTCTGTATCTGCCAGGAAGCAAATTATATTTTGAATTCCCAAAACATTTGGGCAAAAATAATTTGGGTAATAACAAATGAAAATGTATTGCTAGTTCTGATCCTTAACCTTGAATATTTCATTGGAATTGGAATTCTATTGAATAACAACAAATATAATAACAATCATTATTATTATTAGGCCTACTGAAATGTATTATACGAAAGACTAGCTATCTCTGTTAATTTTGAAGAAGGTCGAATACTAAACGAACTTCATCTTGGTAAACAGATATCCATCTGACATGCGCAGTATGCGAAAGGCGTTACCTCACCTATGACGACAATACTCGGTTGTCGGCTCAGCGCTTCTCCATCGTCCCGGTTGTTATGGTCTTATGCGTACATCATCGTCGTAAATGCCCAGGGCAAGGCAGCATTGCCCTAGTCCTAGACAGACCCGAAATATCACTTCACTTGTCTAGGCATGTTTTTGTACCGAATTCGACACGGGAGTCCCTTGGTTGGATTAATAATTACATTTTCAATTTATTTGTTTTCTGTCACTAATACAAGAGTCATTTGTCACTCGCCTACATAAATAGGATATCTTTGATAGATTTGTTTGATATACAAATCTTATATTTATTATATTTAGAATTCACATCCTGATCATGTCAATCAGTTAATTAATGAATTATGTTGTGTACATGAATGGACATAACTTTAATGATCTGATTTATTTTCATTATTTATACAGACAATGAATCCAAACAGGCACATAAGGTTACATGAGAGTTATACAAAACCTTTTGTCACACTAAAACACTGGTGGAACGAAATTAGCTATGATTAGCATGGTTCAGAATCAATGACATGTATCACACTACTCATTGAAAAGTTCAAACATCTCTACAAGAAAGAGTGAACTAACAATCATTTTAAGGATAGTAGGACTACAGTATTGTGTCTTGAGATGCAAAATATGGAGAACAATGTCAACTGACCAGATAAAACAAAAGTATTTATGGGATAAAACTACTGCAACCCCCACAGGAATAACAGAGAAAGTGGTCCAATGTTGCATGCAATCTTGTCCCAAAATGATCACAAAACTATGATTATTTTACGGTGTTGATAGATCTCAATGTACATGTACATATATAAATAAACTTCTGATCTACAGTACCATTTTACATATTATTGCACTAAAGGCTTCCAGCTTACGGAAAGCTCATGTTTCTAATAGGACACTGACACAAGAGTGCTGCACTTGGATATAATAGTCAGAGATACAGACATGCTAGTTTATAGAATTACAATGTTGTCGTCAAAGCATATTTTTTTCTTCAACTAATCAGAGACACACTAGGGATGAACACTGCTAAGGAACACCAAATCCTGAAAATACGTCTTGGCAACAGGATTTGTGGTCAGGAGGGTAGGGTACTTGTTTCGGCTCATTTTGACAGGTGCCCACACTATCTTGAAAGCTCACAACGGCTAGCTTTGTCTGAATGGCACATTACAGTTTAATTACGCCTGCAGCACAATAGGTTGTACAAACTAGAACCACACATTTCCCTCTGCGTTTCTTTTTTTGTTGGGTATATACGCCCCATCTAGATGAATACAGCAGGGCCTACTGGAGAGATGCCATAGTGACCCCAGGGAGGCTGGAGAACAATAACAGGGTTATATTATTAAGGGTCAGGGTGATGGCCACTGGAAGCAGAGGGGGAGTCAGGGCCGGCTAGATGGGTCTGCTACATCACAGTACATGTGACCGTTACATGGACATGTGTTCGGGGAGCACGTAGGAGATGTCGTCCCAGGGGTGGCGGTACAGACCCTGCTTCAGCCTCTTCTGGTCCAGGTAGTGTCCTGAAATAATGGGTACAAAAATCATTCTTATTCAAAGGACGTCTCCAAAAGAAAGGCCTTTTTGAATAGAGAACGGAGGGACAACCCACCGATGAATCCCATGCTGCGTCCAAGGACGAAGATCCCATTCAACGCTCCGATCTCGACAAACTCGTCCGCTTCATCTCTGCGAAGTAGGTAAATATATAAGTAGCGTTTCACTCAATGAAGGCTGGATACATCTGCATGCACCATACAAATGGGTTTTTTGCTATTCCTACATTCAAATGTGTATTTTGCTATTTGTAAGTTTGTAATCGTTTTTATTCCTTCAATAAATAAGGATGACTGCACCAATATTCCAAGTACACATGTAACAAAATAAAATATACCTGAATAATAATTTTTAAGTTAAGGAGCTCTCGTACCGTGTAAATCCACCGCAGGTCCTGAGCAGGTCCGTAAAAGCTACGCCGATAAAACCGTCCACATTAAGGATAAGGTTTGGTTTCTGTTTCCAAAAACCACAACAACAAAAGAAGAAAGCAAGGAAAAAACAATGGGACAATGGATGAGTTCAAGTGGTTCAGTATTGGACTGTGGCGGTGAACAGAACAGTTATTGTGTGGTCCCTCTGTCTTACTTTTGAAGTGGTGATCTTCTCTACGTCTAAGGCATAGTCCAGCAGCTGCGTGGCGGGAAAGTGCAGCTTCACAAAGTCCTTCAGGATCTGGACCCTCATGTCTGGGTTGTTGATCTGAGCGTGTGCCGAAAAAGGTAAGGTAGGGAATAACGATTCAGTCTCATGTATCATAATCATATACAGTGACTTTTTGAGAAACATGCCAGTAAGGAGCAGGATTCAGCATCCTGCTGAATCCTTCAGGGAGACTGAACCCTGAACCTTCAGCTGAGAGCCAAACATCACATCATTTTTTATCAGAATCTACTATCTAATGGAAACACGGTTCAACATTATAGAGCACAGTTTTATTTTAATTCAAAATATTTTCCCAAAAGAGGAAAGATGCTACGGCTACTGACCGACTTGACCCGGTGTCCGATGCCCATGATCAGGTTCCCTTCCTTCTTCATCTTGTTGACAAACTCCATGGGCAGCATGCCGCCATCAAACGCCTTGCTGAACTGCTTGGCTGCGGCATCCAGGGCACCTCCAAACCGGTCTCCCTAAATAACAACCATGACAAAGTGTTGACCCGGCCGTCATGTAGCAGAATGTTAATCTCCAAAAGAGATTAACGGTGAATTCATGTCATTAGGAAGCAGGTAAGGGCTATGTGTTTGGACATAGGCTAGCTAGACTGTGGACGCTGGGGATCGAACCAGGGACCTTTTGGCTGAGAGTGTAGGTGTTTGCGTGTGTGCAGGTAAACCCTGCGTGCAGAAGGAGAGCGGCAGGGGGGTCTTACAATGGTGAGGAGGCCAGACGTGAGGCAAGAGATGAGGTCTTTCCCGGCACGGGCGCACACGATGGTGTTGTGGGCGCCGGACACGGCGGGCCCGTGGTCGGCTGTCACCATCAGACACATCTCAATGAACTGGCAGGCGTAGCGTGGTAGCCTATAGGGGTGGACATTAGCAGGATTCATGTGTTGTAGAAGTGAATGTTTGGTTTTTAGTATGGTAAAAAGGTAGACTGGGTAGCCCCGCCCATTCTGCCGGCGATTTGAGTTCGCCCTGCAGAAGGGTCTGGAGAACAGCAATACATTTCTTGTTTCGAAACGTTAATGCGGGAGCCAATCACTGAGCCGGCTTTTCCCCCTGGCGCGCTATTGTCCAACCTTAAGTGTGATAGTTATATCAGCCTGCCAGTTGGCAGACTTTTTCTGAAGGACATTACTGGAATGTCAATATAGTCAAGAATTCGACTTAAAATACTTCAGTGGACGGGACTGGGTTGCTGAGTGTAGGATATGATTACTCCGCAATAAATACCATAATATTCTTCCATCTTTATCTTCAGATTTTGTTCTGTAGATCGGATTTATCCTGCATCTCATATTTTATCATTGTCACTAGAGTTGCTGAATGTTATTGTAGGTCTGTCTTCAATTTGTAATCTATTGTTTGTTTTTTCATCTAGAAGTTTTAAATAATTCTCATTACACACAGTTACTTTTTGCAATAAAAAATGCCTATACAATATTAATCATAAACAAAGCGTCTGTCCTCTCAGAAGGACGTCCAACGGTCTGGAATACTGCTGACCTCCTCTGAAACCACAACAGCCCCAGTGTGCCTCCCAGGCCCAGCTCCGACTTGAACACCTCCGTGATTGGCATGCCGGCGTAGATCAGCTCCTGGCCCCGCTCGTCACAGATGCTGGTCATGAAGGAGGCCGGCTTACGGATGAGACCCAGCTCCTTTTGGCGGCCAGAGGGACACAAGAACAATATTCTTTCTCATCATCATCAGTACATGTTTTTCCGCGAGGACAGCAGGCACGGCGCTCCAACATGTTGAGTGCCCCGTCTCCAGACCAAGCCACGGCAAGATGTTATGACGCAATCATCGCCTTATTGGACTGACCATAGTGAAAGACCAAAATGTTGTGCAGTCTGATCTTTGAATGAATTAATGGAAACTAGTGGATGGTCAATGAGAATCAAACAAACATAACATTTCCTCCGCTGCAAAAAGGAATATGTAAGCGGCACTTGAGTCTACTGACCCGCGCCCAGGAGTAGTCCATCGGTACGGTGGGAGGGGGTACTTCGGCTGCTGGCACAATCACGCCTTCGCCCACGAGATCATCATACACTGACCTGCACAGGGATAAAGATCACAACCAGGTTAGACCATTGCCAGAAATTACACTACACCAACATGGCTTATGAAACCATCGCACCAAGTTATACATATGTGTTTTGGCGATAACCTATTCATATCCGATTGCCTATTCATATTCGATAGCCAGGTGTAATGGGGTCTTTGTGCAGCAGAAAAGACGAGTTCCTTGTCCCAAGTTAATTCCATGTGTGCAAAATAACCGGAAGTACGATAATGGTTCAGGGACTAGAAAACCTTTAGGATCCACTGACTGATGTGATCATTCGTTTACTGACTTGATGAGGTCTCCCAGCTCGTCGAAGCTCTTGGGGACGAATGCTCCGGCCTCCTTCAGTGCCTCGTTCTTGGCCACGGCCGTCTCTGAGGCCTGGTTGGCGCATGCTCCGGCATGGCCAAATTGGACCTGTTGGGAGGGGTAGAATAAATATACATCAGTGAATAGAAATGAGAGAGAGGTTTTTACTGTTAAGCTTGTGTCATTTCAAATACAATTTGAAATGACACTTCAAAAAAAGAGCACTCAAGCAAACAATAAAGACACTTAAATATATAGACCCTCAAAAAAATGACCTCAATATGATCACACAAAAAACGTTCAAACTTGGGAAGAAAAATAAAGATATCTAAAAAGTATATCTTTAAAAAAATAAAGATACTAGGATAAAAGGTACAAGGATAAAAGGATACTATGATGGAACGAATCATGTAGGAAAAATAAGAGGCAAAGAACCTAATGGTTAGGGTCAAACAATCCTCCACACCCCCTTACCTCTGAGGTGAACATGGTGGCACAGGTTCCGATACACCAGCTCACCACCGGCTTGGTGATCCTGCCCTCCTTGATCCCCTGGCAGATCTTGTACTCCTCCATTCCTCCAATCTACAGAACATAAAGAAACCAATGGTGGAATAACAACAGCAAATGTGCTCAGAAGAGCAAACACCAGATCAGCGCCAATTAATCAGCCTCTTGGAAGTGGGCGTGGCTTGTGGAGGAGCCAATTGGCAAAAAAAAGGAAATGGCCGGGGCTGGGGGAGGCCTTCCAACAATCATCACGCACCCTTGAAAAACCTTTCGGGATAATTGTGTAATTGGGTGGCGTTACGCATATCAATGGGAAGTTACGCAGCTTTTTGCGATATATCACGCCCACCAATCAAGGTGTCACAGTCTCACACATTTAAAAGATGGTTCAGCTGGAAGCTTGAGGTGAGTTTGTGATGGCTGTTTCTAGGAATATCTGTCCTGTGTGTTAACCCATGCCCCTCACCTCTCCCAGAACAACGATCATCTTGACCCCTGGGGTGTCCTGATAGCGCAACACGTGGTCCGTGAACACTGAGCCTGGGTACCTGGGGGACAAGAAACAGACCAAGAAACAGACCACATTTTCTAGGGGTCGGATAGTCTACTAGACGAATCGGCGGGTTGACGTTACATCCACGAGTCGACCCCGCCAGGCGACGTCGTCTTTGGCACGTCATTTCACACACTACCAATAAGGCGGTTGCAGGAAAGACATCAGTTGGTGAGTTTTTGCTGAGGCAAACACAGAGTTACACCGAGCACAGAAGCGCCTGACCAAATACAATTAAATAGCTGTCACCACCGCAGTCAACCCAAAGATTTCTGCGTCCAACTCCACCTCACCTTTCCTCAAAAGCAGGAGGGGGGAGGGGATTCATCGGCAACGTCTGCGGTCATGCAACCCCTAATGGGGAGATTGAAACTCAGAAATGTTTGGTTTGGAGAGGCGTCATATCCCTCACCCTCTCTCATTAATAACGCTGACCCCCCCCACACACACACACACACACACACACACACACACACACACACACACACACACACACACACACACACACACACACACACACACCTGTCCCCTCCGATGGCCACGCCCTCAAAGACGCCGTCGGTGGTGCGGGAGATGATGTTGTTGAGCTCGTTGGACATGCCCCCGGAGCGGGACACGTAGGCCACGCTGCCGGGCCGGTACAGCTTGGAGGCCAGGATGTTGTCCAGCATGCCCCCCGTGTTGCCGATCTTGAAGCAGCCCGGCTTGATGCCGCCCACCTGGGGAGCACATGGAACAGGAAAGCCCGCAATGACACCGGGGACACGGGTTGGGGTCCCACTAGGGAGAAGACCTTGCGCAACATGCCGAATAAATACATTATTATCCTGAAATCACTGCACTGGCTCCCTGTCCCACTCAGAATTGAGTACAAGGTCTCCCTCCTCACCCACCAGTGCCTTCACGGACTTGCCCCCCTCTACCTTCAGGAACTCCTCACCCCCCCGACAAACTCACGTACACTCCGTTCAGGATCCACTCACACCCTCCAAACCCGACATACGAAGCTGTGCACCATGGGTGATCGGGCCTTTTCTGCTGCTGCCCCTAGACTATGGAACGCCCTCCCTGATCACCTGAGGGCTCCACAGACTACAGCTCTTTTTAAACAGAACCTCAAAACCCATCTCTTTAAAAGAGCATTTAGCTAAACTTTCTTTGAGGTTCCCCTTTTAATAGTTTTTGATATTTTTTTCCTCTGAAGCACTTTGAGATTCTTGAATATAAAGTGCATTATAAATAAAATGTATTATTATTATTATTATTATTATTATTATTGTACGAGCCGATGAATAGAAAAGGCCCATTTGTATGTGCTCCAACATGGCTGGTGTAATTGAACGCAGCCTATTAATAAACTGAAGTCATTCTTTTGAATCCATTAAGCCTTCAACTGGCCAGCAGGTACAAACCGTGGCTGGACCGATGATGTTGATGCCCTTCTCGTCTGCCCTCTTGATGATCTTCCGGGTGTGGGCTTCTGGGATGCCCTCCGCGATGATGGCTATGGTGTGAATCTAAAAGACAAGATCATACCAAGCATATACAGCTTTAGAGACCAGAACAGCATTCCACGACTTACTTTGTTAACATGATGCATTTCAATAAAAGTTCATAAGTAGCATGGAACAAAAAAACTGTGTTTTAATCATTTAGGAACTGGATCATGCAGAAGTGGGAAAACGTGTTTGCCAGATGTATATAACTGAGAGAGTTAAAACAGGTAATATAATGGTAAAATATAATCTTTAAGTTGTTAAGCCTGCCTTTGAGAATATTTTACAATCAGTTGTCTAAATTAGCCAACATGTTTTCATCTCATGGCCATGAATTGAATCACTACCCTCAGGGCGGTCCTCTGACCGGGTACCCATGTTGGGGGTCTTTACCTGGGGGTACTGCATGGTCTCCATAGTGCTATCGAAAGCCGACCTCAGCGAGGCGAAGCTGATAAGCACGTCCACCTCGGGATGCTTCTTCATGGCGTCGGCCATGTTCTTGTAGACCGGGACCAGGATCTCCTTGTGGCCCCAGTAGAACTTCTGCTTGTGGTCCCCACTGGCAGACAACAGGCAGGACATGAAAAGTTGGATTTATTTGTATTGCAGATTGCATAAAAGAGAAAGGAAAGCTCTTTCTTTGAAACATTTTGTTTTTCTTCTTCTTCCTTTGTAATACATTGAGAACGTATTAAAAAGGAGAAATATAGATTATAGATATCTAAAAATTAATTAAAAATAGTAACCAAAAGACAGCATAAATAAGATACAATACATAAATACAATAGAGGAACAAATGGCACAGATACAAAAAAAAAAATACACAGCCAGACAAAAATCATTTTTCGAGATTAATACAAATGCAAGTTTGAATAGATCCGAGTCATCCCAGCTGAAGGCCGACTCACGTGAAGGGGTAGACCATGGCAGCGACCGACGGCTCGTCCCTGGAGCAGACGTAGTCAAAGTCAAGCATGCCCTGCACAGCCCGCGTCTGCATGCCCCAAACCAGGGACTTTGTGTGCTTGGCAAAGAGGTTGGTTGCTTTGGCTATGGACAGAAATGGGAGAGAGAAAAGACCATTTAAGCTTTTTACCGCCACATTTTTCTCAAAAGTCAAGAGATTTACTAGGGTAAGGGTTAGACCGCCATGTTGGTCTTTAATACCAATCCTGATACTGAACCCCTCATTCAAAGATTTTGTTTGTTAAGATATGAGCATGAAGAAAAAAATACTATACAGGGATTAAATGTTTTGTAAGAAAACTGGTTTAGAACAAAGGGCACTTCATTTCATATCACTCATCTGAAGGGTTCGTATAGTCTGGTCCAAATGTATTGCCACGTCCAAGTCCCACATTTGTTTTCAAAAGATTGCTTGCTTTTCACTAATAAACTTCTAAACATGCGTTTTTGAATTATAGTTACTGTGGAGATTAGATTTAGGCTGCAACATCTCAGACGTCCAAAGGGTGGAGCTTTAAAACTATAACAGATGTTTCTGTTTTATTTTAATGCATTCTTGCGCAATGTATCAGAAAAGAAGAGCGGTGTAAGGGGATACGGTTTGACTGAGTGAGTGTCGCAGTGCATTTAAACTTCTTACCAGCGGGTGTGCCCGTCTTGGGCTTCTTAGCAGGTGAGCTAGTAGCACTGACTTTGTTGTCAGAGAAGGAGGCGGTTCTGCTGGACGCAGGAGTCTGGACATGAGAGGCCCCACATCAACATCCAACAGACTGCATTACACACACTTTCTGTAGAACACCAGGCTTTTTGCATTACTACATAACGAAAATGGTAAACGTTTTATGTTACACTCCTCAGTTTCTCCTCAAGTATTTCGCTTTGCGACATACAGACAGTCAAGCATCATGAAATGTCAAGGTACAGTCTCTGAAGTTAGTATGCTTCCTCTGCAGCCGTGTGAATCAATCGATACAGCTTGTTTATATTCTGGTTTCAGGTCGCTACCAGATTATGTCGCAATGCATTCCTGAGGATGCACTAATGCCCCAATCAAACCACCCCATGTTGTACAGATATGCAAATAAAAAAAAGAAAGAAAGTAAAATAAAAGGCTAGGACAGAGGCAGGCATGTACATGCACTTGGAGAATGAGCTCTGTAAGCCACCTCACTGCACATTTTTAATGGAAGCCTCGGGGCAGCAGCAGTGGTTCATTGTGTCCCGACTAACAGGGACAAGTGAAGTACACAAAGCCGCCTGGAAGTCTCTGCACAAAAGAGCCTTTTGCAAACTGCAAACTGACCAGCCTACAGTGTGGCCCAGGGCCACGGACAGCCATACAGGACATTACGCTCACTGTTGCTGACCAATAGTGGTTTTCTTATTAGGATTTGAAATAATGGTGGGATGATTCCTAAGTTTGATGGGTTATTGATATAAAAAAATTAAAAATTTTCAAAATCGGTGTCATACCGATGAGCCACCACTAGAATTGAGAAGGAAGTTGGCAGTGTGGGCGGCGACCGGGGGCTGGGTGGGGATGGGTCGATGTCCAAGCGCCATACCAACGATGGCAGTCATGTGGGTTTCGGTGCCGAAGACGTGTATGGGGATGCCAGTTGTCTTCCCTGAAGAACAACAAAGGTTTAAGAAACAATTCAATTAAATATCAGAAAATCGATCAAAGAAGTTATCCAAGAAGTTAAAAAGTTGCTTCCGCATTACCACACACACACACACACACACACACACACACACACACACACACACACACACACACACACACACACACACACACACACACACACACACACACACACACACACACACACACACACACACACACACGCACGCTAGGTTTGATTTGAGGCACACACCCACTTCCCCCATCACCCGCAGTCCTTCCTGATAGTTTGGTCCACCGCGACGAACAAAAATGGTGACCTCATGCTCCTTGAGAGGCACCTGGTAGTCTCTGATGGCCCGGACTATTCCCTGTTCACGACGCAGAGGTACATGTTATTTGGAAAAACTAAACAAACAAGTGAAATGTTATTTTTGACAGTGAAATGTGGGGGAGCAATTGACTCAGTCTACCTTAAATGTAGCGGCAACATTTGTGAAGTTTGCAATGCTTCCACCAATGATCAAAACCTTTCCTGCAAAACAAAATGGCCGGGGGTAAATAATCAAATGTACTTATTCAGCATCTCAAGATGCAAAGGGGAACAGCCTACCCTCGTTGTGTTTCTCTCGGGTCATGAGGGACAGGATGGTCTTGGCGTAGTCGTAGGTTTGCTGCTCACTCGGCGCTCCGGAATACTCCCCGTAATTGGCCAGTTCGTTGACCCCGCCCAGGTCGCAGATCGTGTCGCTATGGGAGGAGTGTTTTCAGTTAGTAACTGAAATATATATATCAAAGTTGGGATTTGTTGAAAACGTTGATCTATAGGGATAATTACACACTTGTGTACAGTTACTGCGGAAATGAACCCGATTCTAATTAGCAGTGCCCAAACCAGACAGGTGTGTGTAGTAAACCCATCAACAATTTAACAAGCCTACATTTTGAGTCAGTGATTCAGTGTAAACAAAAAAACTCATTTTCCATACACAGTGGGCATAATTAGTCACAGTCTGTGAGTATGAAAGTCGCACTTTCCCGCCCCCCCCGACAGACGGAGTCTTGGGCATATTCCTGCAGAATCCTTTGGCGGAACGTCATCATTAGAGAGAAAGAGAGGGGATCTCATTTAGAGCCAACAGCTGAGCAGGCGGTCTAGTGCAGGGCTGCTTGAATAACATCCATTTCTCTGTGTGTGCCATCAAAGGTTTGCTTTATGAGTGCTAAAACCGGATGCGTTTTATCTCCGTCGACGTCAGCCTCTGAAGTATAAAATAACCAAGCAACTTAAAACATTGTGTTATGTTATAAAGAACCTTATTTAAATAAGGTGTAATTAAATATTATACAAAAGTGTGAAATAACTGAAGCTTCATTCACCCTCTGTTTATAGATCTAGACAGACTTGCGGAACAGACAGCAGGGCAACACAATAAGCGTAAATGGTCCACCTCTGAAAGAGTGTGTCTCTTATCCCCCCCTGGACATGCATGAACCAGATCAGACCATTAGTCTAAAGCCTCTTTATGGTTCCATGCTCACGCAACGGCAAAGGGGTTACGGACCCCTTACGTCCTTGCGGACCCTCCTTGCGTCCACCGCAGGGGCCGGACGTGCGCCTCCCAAAAATCGTAACCTTCCGTCGAGGCGACGCTGCAGCAAGGGCTGTGATTGGTCCGCTTATTTAAACCCGTCGCAGAACCATAAACGTTCACGACTGCGTCGAAGGGTCTGCGTGGTCATTGCGTTGCGGGAACATGGGACCATGAAGAGCCCTTAACAACCCAGTGCAACGGTGGTCCCCCTGGTCGTCCCCTTGGGTTACCTGTAAACCACAGAAGAGCCTCCGCCCGCCACCATGGTCCAGATCCGCCCCCGTGGGTTCAGCAGGGTCAGCTTCAGGCTAGCGCCGCTCTTGGCGTCCAAGTCTGCGATGTACGCCTCCTGCGAGAGCCGAAGGAAAGGGGTCAGGGGGTCAAGGTGAGCTCCGGTCCCAGCCTCTTCTGTTGATCTGCGCTGCGTCACCGTGACTAGCTCTATGTGTCAAAGGTTCAGGACAAGTGGAGCAAGCCAGCGTCTCAAGGAATTCAAGACACGATTCTCATTCGCTGTCACTATCGTCAGTCACAGAGCTGTAAATTGTTATATTTACATCCATGGGATTAATCAGTCTATACATTTTTTTTTTGTTGATAGATCGCCGAGAGATTGTTACAAATCACCTTTAAAAATTCAGGTTTGATTCATTACACAAGCACTGTTCCCTTTGTACGGCCCTTGATTTGTGACAGTAGCATGTCAATCAAGGCCTCTTTCTGACTAGTTGGCATACTTGACAGTCAATCAACGCCGTGTCCCACACTTTCAGTATTGAAAGGCTGGCCTTGTGAGACTAGCTAAGGTTAGTAGGGTGAACCAGTGACAACGAAGTGTTTCACCTCCTTGATCTCAACTCTGTCTAGGGAGTGAAACAATAGGTTTAGCAGTATGTTAGCCTAGTCTTGTTGAAGGCTGCGGTCATGTGCAATGAGTGTTACTGATAAGCAAACAACATCAAGAAAACTCCAAGCGCACATTTCACAAGAGAATTAAGGGCTTTCTTAAAATAGTACAGATCTGAAAATCTGCACTCTTAATGGTATCCACCTAATGATAGCCGTATGGTAGATATACAATAACAAAATGTTCATATAGGCAAAATGGGTTGAGACTGTGGGCGTTTGGCATTTCTATGAAATTGTGGGGAAATAAACATTTTTAGAGCAAAAGACCAGGGTTTTATAGATGCATCCGATTCTAGAGAATAATATTATGAAAGAATTTTGATTCCAGGTCAATCTGGTGAGGAGAAATAAGCCTAATTCATGATTATTTACAATAGCGCCACCTTTGGGTGCAGTAACACAAATTTGGGTTTATGGTTAGAGGGGGTTATTGGTGACCATACCCGAACATTTCAAGGGTTTTCGACCTACGATATAGGCTGCAGTATGACTTTTACAGAATTTGAGGAAGAAAAAAATAAAATCGTTACAGAAACAATAGGGGACAAAGCAGCTTTGCTGCTCGGACCCCTAACTATACAGGTAAATATTATATTGCCGGTGTTGATAAAAAAGCTTGTCTTGTCTTCCAACAACAAGATTTCTCCGAACATATATGAGGCGAAAGAAAGAGAAACACCCCGTCCACCCAGATTTGAGGGACTAAGATTGCAGTACACTGTCTCTGATGCATAGCAGTGCCTGTGAGAGTTAGTGGCAGGTAGTCACAGCTGGGGGGGAGACAGCCAATCAAAGGCACCTGCTGTCACTGAACCCCACCAGCCCACCACTTCCCTTCCAGGCTACAGCCGCTCAATAAGAGAAACCCTTCTGCTACTCAAGAGCGGCCGGGCAACCCGGTGAAGAAAGACTAGAACATTGAAATATGTACATTTTAGGACAGAAACACTTTTAGGATAGATTAAATCTCTTTGAAGCCAAATATACAGCAGGCTCTTGGTTTCAATCTTTCTAAAATTGTCCTCTTTTATTTATTTATTTTCAATTGCATTCATACAAACGAGTTATCATTTATAAATCCCTGATAATTTATTGCCTATATATTTATTGGTTTGTATCTACTCAACTCATCCCTGCCTCTATTGATTTCATGTTTAAATGTGTATGCGATTCCTTCTATTGTGCGTGTTCGAGCACAAGGTGGTTTAAAGAGCCCATATCAGGCTTTTTTTAGGGTTAATAATAGCATTTGTATTATAAAAATTAAGATTATGATTCTCACACAGCTCATTTCTTACAAAAACGGTCGGATTTATATCACGTCTCATTAAGCCCCCCCTCCTGAGTAGGCCACTCTGCCGCGATTGGTCGAACGCTTTGTGCGTGCATCGGCAAATTTGCATCAGAGAAGTTTTCAACATTGTGGGTAGCCAGGATGCGCGACGTCTGCCCCGCCCACTGCACACTACTACGAAAATAAAGTTTGAGCGCAAACGAGCTGTTTAACACAGTTATTGAGGGGCGTTCTCGTTGGGCACGAATACTCCCCCGTGGAATTAGATTTTTCTAGCTTAGCAGACGTAAAACATGCACACATAGGTCAGATAACAGTCTAAACCAAAGGGAAATGTTGAAAAAGCATGATATCACCCCTTTAAACAAATAAAGTGTATCATTGTTGTTATTATTATTATTATTATTATTATTATTATTATTATTAGACACAAATCTCTACAGTGATCATGGGCTGTGTTCTCTTCTTGAGGCTCTTGTTTGGAAGGCCTCTGTGTTCTTGTGTGGTTGCGTATGAAGCCTGTGATAAGCATGGATGCCAGCTCCAGGGCTGGGGGGGGGCTGAGCTGGCTCTGCACCCCCAGCAGCTGATCACCAGGTAGAGCAAATAGGTCATTAGTTCAGATTTTATGAACAGATGACTGGCAGTATAGTAGTATATTTATGAATTAGTAATCAATTCAACAGTAATTATTTTTTCTTTTAACTCAATATTAGATTGGAATGTACATTTGTTTCTGGAGAACAATTCCCGAAAAGTCATTATTGAAAATTCAGCATTTTAGAATTCATGGCGAAATTTAAATAGGAGAATAGGCGTCCCAGAATCCCAAGGCAGCGTGGCACTAGGTAAGGTTCCAACGCTCTGCCCATAAGGAATGCACCACATCAACATCAACGCTGGGCTCTTCTTTAGCTTGTCATGCACACAAGGCCTGAGAAGCGAAGCCTTTTTGATTTATCAAAGTGGATGAGTGCAGCTCTATGAAAAAAACCCACATCATTTGCAATTATAAATCAGGAACAGACCGTAGTCTCTAGACGACCTTTACCGCTGAGGGCCTTTCTTTTGTTGCCATAGAAACCAAGGAACACTCGCCGAAGCTGACTCAGACTGATTAACCACTGTGGAGAGGAGACTCTTCACTTCCTCATTGACGGCCTCTCTGGAACATCGGAAATAACAGAGCAGTCCTCAATTTAAATACAGAGTTGCACTCCTGTTAAATTTTCCCATCTTCTGTGCGAACAGGATGCAGGTAGACGGTCGAATAGTCACATAAGAACGGGGTAATATTGGATTCTTTGATAAAATTGGTAAAAATGTAATAGTACAGACATATAATGTGCTTTGTCAAGTTTAGCTATTGTATTATGCATCTGCTTGGAAAGTATTGGTTAACTGCAATGTTCATTGATTTAATTACAGACTGGATATATAGGGACATTTCTGGCCAAAGACAGTCAGACAGCAAGACGTTACCTCTGGGTAGGCTTCCCGGCCGAAGGGTGGGGGGAACACCACATCTCCCCACTTAGCTTTGCAGAGGTAATCGGCCGTGGCGTCAATCTTCGCCGCCATGTCAAGAACGTACACGCCGTCTTTGGTAGCCACTGGAGGGGGGGGGGGGGGAGGTAAATGAAGTATTTTCATTTTTTAAATAGAAAGAAAGGATAAAATAACTTCAAATACATACAGATTGGCCAAACATGAAAGAAGGTCTCTGCTCTAAGTCCCACGTCTCCCTAGCAACAGCTGCTAAGACCAGATGACTTCATTATAAAAGAACATCAAACAGCGGTAGACCGGACATGAATTATTTAATATTTTCCTGGTCCCTTCGGTGTAAAAAAAATAAATACAAATGGAATTTCTGACTCATCTTTCCCTCAAGGATCAACATGTTCTTTAATGGATTATGCAATTTATTTAAAATTTCCTCTTTCATGTTCAGATTTTTGTTTCATAATCTCATGCCATATTTATGAAGATAAATCAACCAATGTTTTCCTTTTATGATGCAGACCTGTAAAGATGTGGTAAACTCACAACGAAAAAAGTACAGAGTAAAGACACATACCTAGTGGGTTTATCTCCAAATAGGTGAAGAAGAGCTCTTCGTACAAGTTGAAGAGACCCACGATAAAGCTGGCCAGGACACTGCAGGGACATAGAGTTCATGGATCAGAGCTCTTGTATTTTGGGATTTAGATGGTATATTACCTAAAACACAGGTGACGGATATTTGTCCTACGATATTCAAGAATATAACCAACATGGAGAACCTGTGAACTGATCAGTCAAGTGCATCGTTAGACATACAAGTTATTTTGTTTAGTCCTTGTACAGAAACCTTGAGAGAAATTGGTGCCTCTAGCTTTGATCCAAAACACTTTAAAGATGCAAACTGGTATTATAAAAAAATAAGTTTAATAAATATATAAAAAAATGTAATTCACCAAGTCAGATTATACAAACAATTGGTATCACAACTTTACAGACAATTAAAAATGTCAGTGTTTGAAGGATCTTCCTTATTGGAAGGTCCTTGACACTGCCTATAGTATTGGTTAGTGGGGGTGGGCACGGAGAGGGATAGAACTGCAGATGCTACGAGCATCCCAGCTAGAGCTTCATATACAAGTCCTCTTCACTTCCAGACTGCTTCTGTAGCTGTCCGATCACATGTCATTTTCCCTCCCAGACTATTTCTGTAGTCGTCCAATCACACGTCCTCCTCCCCTCCAGACTTCTTTGAGTCTGGTCAATGCAATTGCTTTTGACTATCAAAATGTCAGCCAATATAGGGCTCATATTTTCCCTTCTCTGTCAGTTATTTATCTAATCGAATACTTTAATGTTCTTAGCAGCAGCAGCAGCAGCAGCAGCAACCAAAACAACAGGCGGCATCGAAGAAGGAAGAAGGAAAAATAATGCAATTTGCTCCCTCCCCCACAAGCTGTCAAAACATCGCAACAAGGGAGGGCGGGGGAGATATGGAGAGGGGGTGGGGAGATCTGGTTTGGTTCAGCAATTTATTGCCCTCCTGTCCGTCATCTGGATACCGGCAGCTCAGAGCCTCTGTGACCCATGTCTGGCCCCTCTTGTCAGCAGGACTGATACCCCCCCTCTGGGAGACACTGGTAGCTCTCGCCCTCCACATCCTCCCTCACCTAGTGATGACTCAGCATCCCAAGGCGCCATTTAGCAATGAAGGGATGCGGGTTTATGGTGTACAGCGAGGTGTTCCAAGGGTGAGGCATTGTGAATGGGGTCTATCCCTCTCAATGTCAGCCAAGGCGGGGACTCCAGCCAGCACCTGCTGCCCCGAGAGGAGAGGATGGGCCGTGGGCGGGACTGCTTCTGTCCCTCAGAGCAGACGGGACGTGTTCTGAATGTTAGCATGCTTGGTAATGGACTGCGGGGTGGGGAGAGGGGAGGCCGGGGGGGGGGGGGGGGGGGGGGGGGTGCTGTCAAGGAAAAGCAACTGAGAGCGGGCAAAGGGGGAAGGGGGGGGGGGTTCATTACACTGATGGAACAACTACGTCAATGCCTTTCACCACTGGCCCCAGATGCGAAACCTTTTACTGCACTGCCATATTTCATCCCAGTCGCTGGCCCACTGCCTGTGCGTCAGACTAGATACACGCTCCTGCGCCCCATTCTACTGGACACTTTGTGCGTCAGAGTGATGTGGAGTTTTTCAAAAAATATAGAAGATAATGTTGCCGAATGACATCAGGTTCTTTCTCACTGCAGGGATGACCAAACCTCATTCAAGCACAGCTGGTGCTTTTTGTATGGTTATAATATACATACATACATACATACATGCATAGTTGCATACATACATAACTAGATTATAAATTGTAAGTAGAATTCACTTCTGTTTCAGATGGATTAAATTCACAATGCACCAAAGGGCCTCGGGTGAAGCACTGGAGCCCGTTGCGGGATCAGGTAACTCACGATTTCTTGTCCTTGGGGACATGGGTGAGCAGCTGTTTCTGGACGGCCTCCTCTGTGATCTTCTCGTCCACACCCACCAGCAGCTTCTGCGCCTTAGCGTCCACGTCTCCCACATCCACACCGCCCTCGTGGTGGAACAGCACATAGTCGCCCTCCCGCGAGGCGTAGATGCACACGTAAAACTCCTCTTCCTGAACGATAAGGGAAGGTTAAAATTCCACCACGCTTAGTAGTGGTCCAGCATTGCTTAAAAAAAATAGTAAAAAAACCGTATCTTAAAACATTGAATAACCATAACATATAACCTTATAACCATAACCATAAGATACAACACACCTACAGAATATCTTTCCTTGAAGATGTCCAAAAGTAAATTAATACCAAGTCAGCTAATAAGCTCAGTTTTGGAAAAAGTCAGGATTGTAGGAGTGTGGTCTGAATTTCCAGCCCCTCTCGATTTGTATTTCCTCGAAGTCTGACACTCTGTGAATAGGCATTGTGGCCGTAATGTGAATGGCCTGGCTTGGCCACATGAGTGTGCTGTAATTGGACACACGCTTAGCTACGTAACCATGAGGGAAAATAGAATCCAGCCATTAAACGGCTTGAAAAAATAGAAGGAAATTGATAAACTGAATGGAAGTAAGATTGATAGATTATGTGGATCATAATTTTCTGATGCTTAATGCACACATTGATAACCCTCAATAACATTATAATGTTGTCAAGCACGTTAATATGTAATAAAATGTAATGAGTTGCTTCACCTGCTTATGGGCGACAAATGGCTCGATGAGGAAATTCTTCAGAATCCCCTTGGCTTTTCCCACCTACGAAACACAGTTGAATCAAAATAATTTCACAACCAATTATCCAAGCTCAAAAGCTGAAACTCAAAAAATATCGAAACATACATTTATAAAGTACTACATGAAGACCAGAAGTTGTGGATCTGTAACTGGAAATTCTTGCTACCTTAAAATGACAAGCAACAGGCTGAAAATAAACTCCATTGTTTATCCCCAGAGAGAGACAGGACTTGAAGAATTCGAGACAGGATTCAAGGAAGGTTGTGGGGAGGGGGGGGCTTGTTATGCTACTGGAGGCAGGAATATAACAGTGACATTGTCAGAGCGTTTGGACTGGCTGTCATCAAATCTCCGGTAAAGGCCACTGGGAACACAGTTACCAAGGGCTGGCAAAGTGCAGCCAGCCGTTGAACGGAAAAACGCAACTGCAGAGAGAGAATGACTTAAATGAAGGGACAGAAAAATAATAGCATCTCGGAGCCTCAGGATAAACCCCTAGATGAAAAGCCATTTCCAACCCTTTAACTCTTCAGGGAAAAGAAAATAGGAAAAAAATGGTCCGCAATCCTTCAAAAGAAATACAAATGTGCAACCGAAATATAAATGCTATGTATACAACTGAATTCCTGTTGGCTATATTAAAATAACTGTTGGTGCCAAGGCAAATATAACACAATTTGCTTTGTTCAAAAACTTTTCAGACAATACTTAAATAAGTGTTGTGTTTTTGTTGCCAAAATATGGTTTCCAGTTTGTACTTACGGTCGAGTTTTGATGAATTCTAATGATACAATTTCAGACTTGTATTGCCAAAATAATTGTTAATAAATGTGAGCATGAATTTCTTACAATTTCGAAATCTGGGTTTAATTTGACCGTGTGCTGAACCAATAGGACCACTGTAACAAACTGAATAAATCCAGTACAACACACACACACACACACACACACACACACACACACACACACACACACACACACACACACACACACACACACACACACACACACACACACACACACACACACACACACACACACACACACACACACACACACACACGTCTATGAGCAGACATTGGCGAAAATGTCTCTTTTATATCTTTACTTTATTCACAATTATTTGATGGGTATCCTCTAAACCGTCCACATAGAACTTTAAAGCAAGCCAAACAACTTTATAATTAGACCACAATTTAGGCAATTTTTCATTGTCGACATGTTAATAAGAAAAAATAAGAGAATTCATATTCTCCAAGTATGTTCTAATAATTAAATGTGCCCATCACAAGTTGCAAGACCAAAGCCATAGTACCAAAATGTTAATATTCCAGGAGTAGTTGTCATAGGGGTGTTTGTGAATGTACATAAATAAGATAATCAAATATTATTGAAATAGGGAGTGAACCCCAGAACTCTGTATGTCTGTCTGTCTCTCTCTGTCTGTCTGTCTCTCTGTCTCTGTCTGTCTCTCTCTCTCTCTCTGTCTGTCTCTCTCTCTCTCTCTCTGTCTGTCTCTCTGTGTCTGTCTCTCTCTCTGTCTGTCTGTCTCTCTCTGTCTGTCTCTCTCTCTGTCTCTCTCTGTCTCTCTCTGTCTCTCTCTCTGTCTGTCTGTGTTCTCCGCACCGCAGAGATGGTGACAGAAAGGTATGTTTCGAGAGACAGGCCAGTGTAAAGTGCAATCAATGGTCGCCCATGATACACCCCCTGGTGCGCAGACAGTCCACACACCGTGACACACGCCACAGCATACACGGACACCGTTGTTCCGTGGCGCTTTCGCACTCTTTGAGGGGCCGTCAATGTGTCAAATCGCTCTATGTACCGGTCCGTCATTACGCACTTTTCAGTTCAAGCACTGATTATTAATGAGGTGAGAGGGGGCTGGGCTGGGGGGGTTGCTGAATTACATACGGTGGTCTCCATCATGAGCCGAGGCTTCAGCCACGCCTTCACGCCCTGCAGGTCCAGGTTGACGCCAACCAGGCCCAGCTTTCCCCGCCTCTTGATCAGCTGGTCGGGCTTCACCACCAGCCGCTGGAAGAGGAGGAACAGAAACAACATCCCAGTTCAAATGCAGAAGATCTTCATCATTCTTTATGGGTCATTTATAGTGCAGCAAGCACACATAACACCCGAGTAGTCTTATAAACAATAGATTCCACTGTACAAGTAAATCAGAGCTCAAATACAAATTTGTTTTAGTGTGTAAAACAATTACAATTGCAGAAACGTTTGTTTGCAAATGTGAGAGGATGAAATCATGCTCATTCATTTGTTAAAAGGGCTATTACAGTTGGTATCCAAGAGTACCTGGCTCTTTGTAAATTGAACCTTTTGCTGTCTATCGCAGACCAAACCGAATTAAAGTCGTTGCAGAGGGTGAGATGTGCCTCGTGACATTTTTTTCCCTTTGGATGAAGGCGTCTGCTAAATGCCCACATTTAAATGGTTGGGTGCCCTACAGCCTTCCATTTTATACACCCTCAAAAAACTAGGTCTTGTTAACATAAAATGACGATTTGACATGCATTATTTATAACTTCTGAAACATTTTGAAATAAGTTAATGAGCTTTTCATTTATAATTGCCTTCAAGAATCATATCGTACACTGGAGTGGATGACAACATTTTAGAAAACGACAGCCGACAGGGTGAACAATGAATAAGGAACGAAGATCCCCCCTCACATCCAGTCATAGCCCAGCAAGCCTGTGACCTCTCTTCAGTGACCTGGGAGATTGAGAGTGACTAATGAGATTGGAGCCATTACGATATGGAAGGGGGGGGGGGGGGGGGGGGGGGGAGGCCATTTCCTAATCAATTGTGCTACTGCCATCATCTCTCCTCCCCTATCTGCGTTCCCCCACCCCCTGTCCTGCCACAGCCCATTTATACAGCTCAGAGATAAAATGCAGTGCAGTGGAGAGAGAGGGGAAAGGATGAAGACTAAACCCTCAGAGATGAGTCACTGTCATTTAATTAGCCAGCCATTACTTGTATCTAGTCCCATCTGGAGATTCCACTGATTATAAAGACCCAAGCAAGAAGTGATACTTAGAAATAAGGAAAAGGCTATTATTTTCCATTACCGCTGGTTCAATAAGGCAAGTGCATATTCCCATGTAGGCGCTCCCAGTCCATCGACTACTCGGTCGGTTTCATTTACGCCAAGAAGCTGCCAGGATGGCCTCTTGTTGCTCGTTAGCAGAATTGTTACCTCAGACACAATTAACTTACCAAGTAATTACAAACTACAGACGTTAATAATGGTGCATTGAGAAAATAAATCAAGCAAAGCTCACTACTCAATATTCCACAAGATACTCGGCTTCTGTGCTCATCTATTCTCCACAGCCACAAACTGACCCTTATTGACTATTTATTGTCATGTCAAAAAGGGTTAAAAAAAAATAAACTAAATGGCTTCCTAACGGGGGTAGTGGACCAGATGTTGATGGAACCTCACCTCTGTGAGTAACCATGGGTGCTCCTTGGCCAGTCGGTCGAAGTCTGTCTCTGCCGTCACGTTCGCGTAGCGGAACCGGTTTTGGACGGCCGCAGAGGTGCAGATGTACTTGTACAGGAAGTCCTTCCCCGTCTGCTCTGAGATAGCTTTGGCCGACATGACTGTCCGATTTTAATGACCTGAAATCAGACAGTTGGCGACAGAAAAGAAAAAACATTTATTCAAAGAAAGACATTGGAAGCTAATTGAAACGGTCAAACCAAAATCCGTAAATTAAATACAGAGTTTGTTTCACTTAGCAATAGAAAGGCACTCTAGCTCTGTCATTAACCAGTCAACAGTCCCTTCAAAGCACTACAAGAGCCACCAGATATCAAGTCATAAAATGATAAAACAATCTGACCAAGGGCCGCAGAGCTATCATTCGTGTCAAGGTTGCATTGGGTAACTCATGCACACAAACATGCTTGTGATCAAAGAGAGAAACGTCCAGGGTTGATATTGCATCAGGCTCCTTTCTACCACCTTCCTAACCAGTTAACGACGTGGTTAACTGAACATTCAGATCGACTAGGTTTTAAGCTGTGCATTCTGTGCTTTTCCTGGATCATTATGATTATAAACATTCAAAATACAAAATGAATGGACTAACTAGTGCACTCCTAACCCATCTCCCATTAAGCATTTGTCCACTTACTTTGGACGAATGGCAAAGTTAATCAATAGTGTTTTAACCTCAATAATAGCACCTTAGGGTGAAATAAAAGACCCTTATTTAAACTTGCAGGATTTGAGAATTAAAAGACAACAGCTCGACTGACTGGATTTTGTTGTTGCCTGTGTGGGTCATTATTCAAAAGCCAAAAAGCAACGATGCAGCGTCAACGGGAGACCTCGGACAAGCTGTACAGTGCCTCTTTATAGTGATTAATGGATGTGTCGTGGAGCTTTCTCAGTATTGATCGAGAACGTCCCTATGTCTCCAAACTGCTGGACTCATGCCAGCTTAACATGAATTACAAGCGAGACAGAGACAGAGAGAAAGAGAGAAAGAGATCCAGACAACTCAACGGAAAAAGTCCCGATCATCCTATCCGCCGGGACTGTTAAATGACACACTGCCCTAGGAAAACACAACCATTCTGAATTGCATAGGTCTACAATTAGAGCATATATCTGGAAACATTGATCATTTAACAAAGCTGCACATTGGTAAGAACGAGAAATTTGAATCTTTATGAAGTAGTTTAAAAAAAATAATGAAGGACGCTACAACAAATAGGTTTACTATCATTATGGCGCTCAAGTCAAATGGAATTTAAGTCAAACTGGATGGCAGCAAAAGCTGACAGACCCGTATGACTTGATTCAGAACCTGCTCAGACTTCACACCGTGAGTTGAGACCGACTATTCAATGAAGCTGTTTAAAAAGAAAAAATAAATCAGAATAATTCCTTTACCTTACTCTTGAAGAACGACAGTGCCGCTTTCCGTGAAGCCCCGGGTCTTGGAGATGTGGTAGTCTATCGTGAACTGCACGGATTCCTGGGTTTAGCAGGTGCGCATCTGCAGAGCGAAGCGTGGGACATGTCATTTGTTTCTCATCGACCGATAGACGCACGTTTTTCCTGCTTTCTGATTGGCTCAAACAGCACAGCGCTATGCGTTGCTTCACATTGCCTACGCCCCCGATAGGTCGTGGAGAGAGCTGTGAAAGGACCCAAAGCTCTCAGTGATTGGTTGCAATTGTTCGCCTTTACTCACATTAAATCTCACACAAATAGCCCCACACCATTTTTAATTATAGTTGCATGACAGTGAGGGATTACTAATTCCGTGATGTTTACACGAACTTTTCCTTGTCCTAAACGCATAGCTGCCCAATTAATTACTTTAACTGCCACATCTTTATCAAGTTAATTCAAGGGACGATGCAGAGATGCAGGCTACTGGTAAATTTTCAATCGCAAGGACAAACATAAATGAGATAACCCGTTAATTCGGCCACACATTTTTTTTTAACAGTTTACATCATAGCCGGTATTCAAATAATGAGGAAATAATCCAATAATACATTAACATTTCCCCAAGTTAGTGGTCTAATTTCGCCACTATTGGCCAATTGTTGCAATTCATTTCTGGCCTGGGTCCCGGGACATCTGGGAAATGAACTTGTTTACCCAGCATTAATATTACCAAGCGTTAAAACTGTAAACTGGTTTAAGTGGAGGAACACAATACACCATTTCTTTGGAGCAAAGCACTTCCTTTATTAAGTGTACAAAACAAGTGCAAAAATAGTGATTCATAAGAGCTACACAAGCCAGACTTGCCATACAAAAAGTACAGTCATTTAAAGTAGACTCAAACTGAAGGGAAGACAATAAATTGGGTGTTCCAGGGGAAGGAATGCATCAGTTAGGCGGCATTGTGGTTTCAAAACATTGCTCAGCATCAATGTGGGTTAAGAGATTGAAAGAATAAGTGCAAGTTGTTGAAGCCAATGACAAAATTCATATGCCCTTGCAACGAAGCACAGCGCAAACATTCAACAAGTTTACCACACTACAGACAACACACATTCTAACAGGACTAATGACAAGACCAACATTCTACTTCCATTATGATCTCCTAAGACACACACTAATACAGAAATGACAGCTACACATCAACACAATAAGCAACTTGATACATATTCTATCAATGATGCAAAGCTACCTATTGGAAAACGGGTTGTATTACAAGGATTCGTCTACGGTTTACCCTTTTAGTCGCATGCATTGCAGACACCTAGTGCATCGCTTGAACTGTAAGATACAGGAGTAATCCAGAAAGATTGGAAAGCTAAAGTTTCAGAGACCTCGTGAGGGGTGTGAGTGAAGCGGTACTATGTTGGTGTAAAACTGCATCTACTAGGCAATAGTTGTGCAACTCTGGCACTGCTATGTTTGACAACACCAGATAAGCCTGACCTAAACGTATCGAAGGCAATTTGGGTTGCAGTGCAAAATCAACAGTGAAAAAGGCACACAGCTCGTCGTCGTTTTTTTTCTTCTCTTTAGCGTCGTCGCAGCGAAAAACCCTAAAAAGCCCCACACACAATTCCTCTTCAGAGTGAACCTACACCCCATTACACCTCAGTCACCCTGACCAACCCCCAACAGACACACTTTACAGAATGGAACACTTTGCCTTCTTCTTCTTCTCAGGCTCTCGTTTGGTGTCGTCTGCCTCTTTTGGCTTGTAGAAGCTGGAGAAGCAGGCCTGGACCGAGATGGGCTCCCTTAGAGTCAGCAGCCACCGGCCCTTGTCCAAGTAGACCAGGGACCCCAGCTCCATCTCCTCCACCAGCTCCCCCTGCTGGCCGGACTGCAGCAGGACCAGGATGTCAAGCAGGTCCAGGCCCGTCTGGACGGGCTGTACCTTCTCTGCACAGCCCAGGCTGATGTGGGCCCTGCTTCCCGGCGGCAGGGCCCCAGCCCCGGGCACGTCGGCCTCCGCCTCCTTCTCGGCGTCGGCCGGCCACAGGGCCAGCTGGGCCTCGGAGAGGGACACCCGGGCCCCCACGGTGCGTGGGGTCACAAAGAGGGCTGTGAGAGAGAGCTCGGACACAGTGCCGTACATGTCCTGAACGGCCTGCGGAGAGGAAACCAAAAACAGGGAAGAACGCAAACGAGGAAGTCAAGAAATAGAATGTCATGATGATTTAAGCCATTTTATGATTACATGTTGCAACAAAGTACCCTTTTTGGTTTCTTACCGTTTGTTCAGCGTATTCCTTTGCTCCCTTTGCCTTGCCATTACCACAGTATTTGGTGGTGCAGTGCAGGGACCAATTAGATTTGAAGTACTGTTCCAAGTCAACCTCCTTCTCAGTTTCCACAGGGACTGCAATACAATTCAAGGATGATTAGTTCCATCGTCATTATAACCACTCTATATTTACCCTCCTTAAAAAAGTGGCTGCAGTATTTTGAATTAAGGCATTAATCATTAGCATTTTTTTGCAATCCATATTAGTCAAATGCTCTGACACTATCTGGTTTCGAGCTGACTGAGCCTGCCTGCAATCTTTAGATCTCTCCCAGCTATATCTGACCTATCAGGGCATCTCCCCCCCGATTTCCCTACCATTGTACCCGTCAATAACAGGTGTGCGATTGACTTCTCTTTTGCTCCAACTAGCTCTCTTCATGACTCAAACCGTATCTACAGTTACTGGAGTATAAATACTCACAGTCAGCCAAGTGCTTCTTGAAGGCATCCAAGCTGTCCAGGGTCTTCAGAAAGTCCATGGCTGTGCATTTGATCTTGTCCTGGAGGAGGAACCACGCAAAGAAAAGTGGGATGCAGGCTTCTTCGAGCGTCACTTTCATGACTTGCATTTGGGCCTCGTCGAGTCCCCGGCTGGTCCTCTTGGCCAACTCTGCCGCGTCCCGGCACCACTGGGTACGGGGCTCCAAGAACAGAACCACCCGGCCGTTCTGCTGGGCGATTTGGGCCAGGCGGGCGAGGCGATCGTGGATATGGTTGGTGTAGTCCAGCACCACCATCGAGGCGCCCGTGGCCGGGCCACAGCAGGCGATCACCGCCTCATCCAGGGCCTTGAAGCCATCTGCAGACGTGACGTCGTGGTCGTCAGCCCGAACGACAGAGCACAGGTTCTGATAGGAGTCTGCGATGGCTTGTGCCAGGAAGCTTCTGCCACTGCCAGGGAGGCCACCGAGGACAACCAGTGTGCGAGAGGCACGAAGGGCCATTTTGGTCTGCTCGTGTTCCAGGAGGGGGAACGCCAGGGAGCCCGGAGCAGGTGCCTCGGCCCCCCCTTTGGTGGGCTGATCAACATTAGCTTCCTCCTGCTCATTCTGGTCCATAGCAGCAGCCGCGGTTAAATCAGGCTCGGCTTGTTTCTTGGGTTCCTCTTCCTTCACAGCCTCCACGACCTTTGTGTCCGACACTTCAGCGGACTGCACAGTCTCAGCTGACTCAGCTTGCACGAGTTCCTTTGAACACTCGTCCTTCCCTGACTCACTCTCTACAGGACTCGCCATTTGGACATCTATAGTATTCAACGGAAATTCTTCCACTGCCTTCTCCTTTGGGGACTCGATTGCAACCACATTCTCCACAGCCATCTCCTCTATGGGCGTGTCCATCAAAACCTCTACTGTAGGTGCTGGCATCTCCTCTTTGTGGATTTCCACTAACGGCACCACTCTGTCCGAGTCAGGTGATGTTTGATCGACCAGTTCTGGCACCAGCTCTTCCACTTTTGGTTCAGGATCGCCCTCTACTGATAGCTGCTGTTCAAGCTGGAGCTTTTCAAATTCTGTGCCCATTGTGATTACATCAGGAGGAGAGACCGCTTCTGGAGACCCAGCAGGTGGGCATTGAGTGAGTACAGCTTTGGACAGTTCTTCTGCGCCCATAGATTCTTCCACCTTCCCAGACGTGTCCTGGGGTATGTATTGTTCAGGAGCTGAAGAGACCTTTTCTGGGGATCCATCCAGTTGAGGTTGGGTGGGAACCACTTCAGATATTTCTTTTGCCCCCAGAGGTTCCTCCACTATCTCAGCAACATTGGTTGGCATCTCCTGTTCAGGCGCTTCAGAGACCTTCTCTGGTGAACCAACGGGTTGGGGTTGAGCAGGCACTGCCTCAGAAGGCGCTTCGGTTCCAACCGGTTCCTCTGCCTTCTCAGACACATGCGATGGCACGCCTTGTTCAACTGTTTCCATCAGCGATGTCTCCTCAGCCTTTGTCTCTGGTGTTTCTGCAGATTGCACCACAGATTCTGGCACTTCTGGAAAACCGTCATTTTGTTTGTTGTTCACGGGGGACAGCTCTGCCGTAGGATGCCCATTTACTGCCACATGCTCGGGTTCTTCCACCACAGCCGAGGGCTCCTCCTGCTCTTTGGTTTCTGACATATCCATCTTTTCCAGGCTACTCTCCAGCTCCCCAGACATTGTGTTGGAATCTCCTTGGCACTTGTCAGCATCCATATTCTGGTTTCTTTAAACCTGAACACAACACCATGTGCCTTAAAGTTAGAAAAATACAAAGGCAATTACAGCAACAGTAGCATTGTAATCATTAATATGGGTTAAGAACACCCTACAATCATTTTTTTTAACTATTTGGGGTGGGTGGATAATAAGCAAATAATGTTGCAGTGTGCTGCCAGTTTCACGAGTGGAGCTTTTTCATTAATGTTTAACTAATTCAGTGTACACTGCGAGGAAAACTTCCCAAAATCTTTGTGAGCCCCACTAAATATATCCTGCTATCTCAAATGGTTGCCCTGTTAATAGCGATTAAATGACGTTTAGACATGGTTGCTGGTACGAGTTCTGCTGAGAGAAAACGATTAAGGCAACACCTGTCGTTAGCCAAGCTACAAATGTGGGTTTTATTTTAATCTAACGTAATGAGTTAAATAATGGTTTAAGAAAGGACGACGAGTTTAACAAAACGTCATAAATAATCATATCTGAACGTCAATCTATATGGTTTAGGCTAGAGATAGGCCTAGACAAAGACTCAAGTCATGGTTTACATCAGTAAAGGGTCTGAATATAATCTTTGAGTTTCAATCATTTACAGATTTATTTTTATCCAATACAACGATATTGGAGTTTACAAATGGTTGACAGAATGAAGGAAAGTGTTACTTTTTAAAAATAAAGTAATGGATAATCAAGTAGCATTTTCCAACTAGTTTGAAGGGTATGGGTAGCAGGTGTACATGTTAAGAATAACTAACACTTTCGACATATGGTAATTTCACAAGGCTTGAGATATGAGTTTAAATGGCGCAGAGAAAGCGTGGTCATCCTTTTGTTGGCCATCACATTGTTCATATATTCAACGTCCATGCCAAACTGGACTGTGATTAGAAAAAGGAAAACGCCACCACAAACAATCTTACAACATTTTAACTGAAGATAAAGATACAACGGTTTCCCATATTAAAACAATTGCAATGTGGCTGGGGAGTGGCCTGCGCACACTAAGCGCTCCGCCAGACAAATACTCAGGAAAAAAGCATGGCAGTCATCAAAAAATATCGAGCCATATCCGAGTACTACGCCTGCTGCAGTTAATAAGCTAACGATAAACTGTTGAAGTGCAGGACACAACAAACGGTTAACTAGAGAAAGTAAGTTTCAAACGAGTTTATTTTATTTTTAAAGGGCTTTTGTTTGTTGAAGCTTACCAAATATGCAGCAGTAGAGATGACTGGTATCGCTGACTGACCACACACGCTTGTTTTACTACAATGACAGGGCAAAGCTAGCTCCCGTATGAAGGCTTTGCTGTACAAGAAACAAAACCTAAACTAGTGAGCATGCGCAAGAGCGTCGAGCCAGGGATACGCCCATGATCGAGGAAGATGAGGTAGCGGCTGGGCAACATCGCACACAATGGACTGTAATCAACGCTATGGTTATAAAAAAAAATCATCACAGAATAGTGAATATATATTAAACCGTGAGATATTGTGTTATCATTAATATTCTAAGATATTAAAGCTAAAGGAGAGGAAGTAGGTTACATATCAAAGAGATTACACGATTTTCCATATTTTTGATATATAGATTTTTTTATATTTCACATTACTTATGATACATAACACATAGTTGTCCAAATGAATGCAAGTTAGAAACCGAATCCAGTGGAAAATAAAGCATAGCCTGGACCATATCTTCACACAAGTCATGAAAACAAAGGTCTGTTCTTATTGGGCAAAATTTACATAATCAAGTGATAATGGCAACATTTCCATAAACACGTTGTAGCAGCAACATATGGAAAGTAAGGTGGTTTCGATTCATGGTATTTTGGTCAGCAAAAATAGACAGAGAGACAAATAGGTTTGTTTTTAATGTGATTATTTAGACAACTCCAAACTCATTAAAAAAAAAATGATGATCAGAAACATGAAGGTAGTCGTTGGTCTCTTTTATTGAATCGTCATGCCTTCTGTCAAGTAACCCCACATGTTATTTCACAGAATTTTGTCTTGCCAAGAAGAGGGCCTGAAAGAGAATACAATTAGGTGAGGACATCTTAATGAAAAAACGGACTCTGAATGAAGATGGACGGATAGATGGAGACTAAAAACCTTCTGAACGGCATCAACGGCAGAGTCGTCTTTAAGCATTTTAGCTCGCTTCAAGGCCTCCTCAAAGTGTGACGTGCTGGACTGGAAGTCCCCAAGGTGCACTGAGAAGAGAAGGACGAAAAGGAGAAGTCAAGAGAAAATAGGCGATAGGTTTAAGAATCTAACCGTACACGGTGGATTAATTCCACAAGGTCACTACAGGTCAAAATATAATATGCGATATTAAATGTACTTGTATTTTGTACTATATAAATAATTACAATCTGCCTGTGCCACCAGAACACTGGCATTGAGCAGCCATTTGTCGTCTCCAATCTCCTCTGCTGTGTCAAGGGATCGACAGCCATACTCCCGCGCTTCTGTGTGACGCTTCAGTTCCAGGTAGCAGCGTCCGATCTCATAGAACAACCAGGTCTTCTCCACGCTGTCACGAACCAATGGAATCTTCTCTTCCCACCTAAAAAGTGAAGGAATGGCCAATAGCAGTTGCATTCATCTGTGCGTTGTTCAATCAACAAACACACACACACACATATGCTTTTGTACAACATCCAGTGTTGCCTGCTTACACATTAATCGCCTCGGTGAACTTCCCGGTATGGGCATAGACTCGACCAATGTTGTCCAGCGCCTGGGACTTTGCATCAGGCAGTTCACTGTGTGATCATCATGGGGTTATGTATATATATACACATACACACACACACACACACACACACACACACACACACACTGACCATTGTAATACAAAGGTCTCCTTGATCTACTCACCTGTGTATTGCCAGCTGTAGGCTTTTCTGGTACTGAGTCAGTGCTTGGTCCATCTTGCCCAGGTCCATCAGGGCGTTCCCGATGCAGGAGTGCAGGTTGGCCAGCACCTCGTTTCTATTGGGCAGATCCTCCTCCGGCCAACCCTGCACTGTCCTCATTACGTGGCGGGCCTCCTTCAGACTCCACTCCAAGTTCCCAGAGGTCAGCGCTAACCAACAAGCAACAACAGCTGAGAAGGAGTTTTGAACCCCGGTGTTCAGGCCCAAACGGTTCCCCCCTCACACCAACATGGCCACCTCATCATCCCCTGGGCTCTAATTGGTTAGTTCCATTAATCAGCCCTCCACTGTGACCCGACACTCACACACACACACACACTCACAAACTATGTAAAGCGCTTTGAGGGCCTTGAATAGTTCTATGCAAGTGCAATGAATGATTATAATTATAAATATGATTATCTTAGTCCCCAGTACTTATCATCCCCCTCATCCATGTCACCTCCGTCAATCTCCTCCAGGCTCTTCAGCACATATTGGGTGGGGTCGGAGGGTGAGCTGTGAAGACGGCCCTTGCTCCATTTCTCCTGCATGAGTTTGCGGTCTCGCTCCCGCGCGTAGATCAACTTCTGCTGCCGCCAGAAGTCAATGCGGCGGTCAAGGTAGCCAACACTATGGAGGATAAGATCCTGCAGGCACTCTCCGCCACGCATCCTCACCTTTGCCAAGTCTGGAGAGCAGAAGGAGATGTTGACGCCCTAGACACACACTGTTACAGTGTTGCCTATTAAGGAGCAGATGGCTAGTTTTGGGCATTTTGCTCAAGGATGCCTACAGGTTGTGTGCAGATTTTAAATCATATCTCTTGTGGGCAGAGTCCCGCACCTGAACCACATTATTCTGGCCCTCTCCCACAGTTTTTAAGCAATTATTAACAATTGAAACTGGAGAAAAACAACAATGATAAATTCAAGGGATATATAACATAATTAAGGCCGGCATGTTTATGATATCTTTTTGTCAGAACTTTTCAGTATTGTAAACCATATCGTATACAACGATGTCCTTTAAAATACAAACATTATGTTGGGGTTGTCAAATGCAATCCAAACAAAACTGCTGACAAAAATCACAACACCTTCGTCTTTCAATAGTTTTTCCAGATACTCCTTGTCGCTGTAGAGCTCTCCAAGCAGCTGTTTGCTGCTTCTTTCCACCTTAGCACTCTTTTGGCTCTGCTGCTTCACATGTCTCCTCTGAGGCTGGGTTGCCGTCACCGGCTGCCCTTTCTTAACCTGCCAAGGTTTTTTTTTATGAAATTATAGTTCAATACTGTGGGTAGTCAGTGACCACACGGTAAAAGGAACAATTGGCTATTGTATTGCCTTTATCTGGTGTAACTATATCAGGTAATAAACTCATTAATTCTTTCAGCAGTAATGCTGCACATTTCTGTTATCTGTGTTTGCTCCAGTATTCTAATTTAGGATAAAAATCTCACCTCCCCCTTACAGAACGATGAGAGGTCTTCTTTGTTCTCAAGTTTTTCTGGGTAAGACAAGGAATAATAAAATACAAGTACAATAAACATTTTCGAGTAATAAATCAAATCTACTAAGTAATAATAAATAAACAAATGTCTCTTCCCACCAAATTATGAGAACCAGTGCTCCTATAAATTAATACTTCGCAGAATTTTGTGACTTACTGCCCACAGAGTTCTCAATCGCCTCTTGTGCTTTCTGGATCCCGAGTCTAAACTCTTCAAGCTCTGGACGCAGTTTGCGGCCTCTGTGATAAAACACCAAGGCAAACTCAAGGTCCCCCATGGTGTATAAGGCCTCAGCTTTCTGGTACAGCCCCTTAAGGAAAGAAAAGGTCATGCTTTTTCTCTATCAGATCTATCTCTATCTCTATTTAATTAAGAGTTGTGCTGTCAAGCGATATAATAGGGTGCACTTTGTGGTGATGTCAACGTTTATTTAATCTCACCTTGAAGAACTCTTTGTCCTCTTTGAGGGAGGTCTCTGCATCTGAGAGTGCGTTGTCAGTATCCCCCATCTTTAAGTAACATCTAGACCTGGCAACAAAGCAGTTCTTGTCCTCTGGTTTGAGAATCAATGCCTCAACAAAGAACAGGAGAATGCAGGTTAGGAACAGGACTACACAGGTTAGCCACAGATAAGGAACAGTTAAGAAACAGGAGGACACAGGCTATGTACAGGTTAGGAACAGTTGGACACATGTAAGGAACAGGTAAGGAAGAGGTTGATGCAGGTAAGGAACATGTGAACACAGGTTAGGTGCAGGTAAGGAACGGGTAAACGCAGGAAGTGGACGCATATTAGGAAAAGGTGTACGCAGTTTAGGAACAGGTGTATGCAGGCCTTAGAATATGGTTGTTATTATTACCATGTTATTCTTTTTACTTGTTTTCTTAGAAAGAAATCGAGGCAGCACCAAACTATTTAAAAAATGAATTAAATTGGAAACAGTTCAAGGACCGAAGCTGCAGGATTCAGCAATGTCTTCAGCTTACCGTTGAATAGCTTGCTTTTGCCTTCATGTACTCGCCTTTGAGGAACAACTGGTCCCCCTCAGCCATATAGGTCTGGAATGTGCTCCGGGGTCCTTGGTCAACTTCTAAGTCTGACATTTGCATGCAGAATTTCTGTTACATATAATAATAATAGACTAGTTTGGCGTAGATAGCCTTACCTCACTTAAAAGTTTCGGTCAATGGTCTGGTGTCCTAGCAACCGCACTAACACGAACGGTGATCGACCAACGCCCTCGTGTGGTCATCTATATGCAAGTATGATTTAAATAACCGATAAGCGCCTGAATGCCAACCATGGGGTAAGTTACATCACATTATAACGTAGGCTGCCACTCTAAACACTTGCCTATGTATGTGTACTTCTCTTTGAAATATCTATTTGATTATATTTCGGTAGCTTATGAATTGATGTGCATAGCTTGGTATCAATCATTCCCATTGCTCATAACCTACTACTAATTTAATAAATTAAATATTACATATAGCTAATACAAACTATAGGGTTATCATATACTGAAACAATCAAGCAGGCTGTAGTTATAAATCAAGACCAAAGACCAGAGTTGAGGAGTTACTTCAGAGTTCCACTTTATTTCCATGTTTGATAATGTCTCAGTCAGTTGATTTCTTTGCTACCAAAGCAAAAAGGAGGATACTGTCCTACTACATTAGGAACGCCAAGTGAATGAAACACTCAAAACTCAACATTAGTAAGCAACTGTAGAGTTTAAATTATAGGGTGCCATAATTATGTAACTTCGGACAATTAGCAAAACCTTCTTCCGTGTACTTCAAATGTAAATACAGATGGATGGTCATCTGTAAAAGAGAAACAAAAAAAATCAGGAGTCTGCGTCACATTTGAGGAATATAGTCAGCACATGAACCACAATAGTGTAAAACAAGCAAAGCCTAATTGTATCTCCTGAGTTTATTCCGGTCATGCTTGCTTATCACAGGTGTCCAACCCAACTTTTACACTCAAGAGTCGACAGATTTTTCTTTTACAATAAATATACATATTATCAAAATAAAAAAGGGCTACTAACCATCATAAATAAACACTTTACATTCCAGTAAAATGTACAGAGCATCAAAAGGTGATTGGCAATGAGGAACATAAAAAACGCTATGGAAGGAAAACGCAAGGGTAATGGCGAGTACAAGCATAGCTAATCTCTCTGCTGCCCTCTTCTCCACCGTGCTAAGGCCGCACGTGTGTTACCGTGCAAGTCGGGGGTCTTCCAGCTACCAGGACAGAAACGCTGGCAGATTTAAGCCAAATTAAAATTTAGCTATTTCTGGCAGACACAGAAAAATAACAAACACGTTGCTCCAGCTACAATACATGGAGCTCAGGGCGGGGTTATACAGTGACGGGGGGCTAGCTTCATGCAGAGAACACATGCGCTGCAGTGATGCTGAGGGAAGCTTGGCAATAGTGTGCCCGAAGCACTGGTGTCTCTGGGTCCCCAGGACATCACACATCCCCACTCTCCCCAATGCAGTCACTGCAGTGTCTGCCATCAAATGAAAACCCCAAAGTCAATTCATTTTAGCATCATTTTCTTCCTTTTTTTCCCCAACAGGAACAATGCTGTTCCTGAGTCTCACTTCAGTTGCCTTCAAGAGAACAAAAAAACAAAAGTCGTAGTAAGGGTTGTCAACTTAGTTTGAGGCCTCTTGCCAGGTGATTATTACTATTTTGATGCATGTTGTAATTTCAGGGAAGGTAGCATTCACCCAGGCGTTAAGAAAGAGAGAGACTAGGTTCTCAATTTAAAATGGCGAAATGTGTAACTTAAGAGTAGGCTTTGTGTGTAGAAGTGTCCTGACGTAGCGAATTAATAAATACAGAAATCCTCTGGGATTATTAACCAAACTGAAAGAAGAAATTTCCTGGTCCGGATGCTGAAATTAAAAGATAAAAAAAGAGGTAAGTGAAATAAATAAGCAGTATTTATACAATTCTTGGGAAAGTTTCAAATATATGAAAAGTAGAAGAACAGCCTTTGGGTACATACACGGATTCCCTTCAAAACTGAAGCCCCCAGGGCCTCCAAAGAATGCCTTGAATATATTGTTTGCATCGAAGTCTGTCAAAGATAAAATAAAACAACAACACAGCTTTTACATAGCCATCACAAACAATCGCATTACAGAATTAGGAAGACCAAATATTCAACAGCACATTAATACAAATGTTTATACAGCTAATAAATACCCAATATAAATCATAATCTTGGTAGACAAAATTGAATGAATTTGGATTGAACGGTGAGTCCGGCGATTGTTCTCCTGACTGCCCCCAATGATGGATTGATTGATTGCACTTTAATAATCCCCAAGGGGGAAATCCTTTTTCCACCAAGCCACTCACAACATACATCAACAGGACAGTCAATACATCAAGACAGGGCACAGTACCACAAACACTAAGGGCCCTATTTTAACGGTCTGAAACGCAAGTGGGAAGCGCAAAGCACAAGTAGCTTTGTGGCCGGTTCTACGGCGCTATCGCTATTTTACAGGCAGATAAATGACACTTGCGTCGCAGCGGCGCAAGTGTCAAAAGGGTTGGTCTGAAGCAGCCTAGTTACCCGTAGGTGTGGTTTGGGCGTAACTTCCAACAAACCAATGAGAGTGCCAGCTCCCATCCCCTTTAAGAGCCATGAGCGCATTTGAATCGGACGAGTTGATATTTTGACAGCGCGTCTGCAGTCTCCGATGAGACAGATGCACATGAATTTCAAACTGCAAATGGCTCAGTTTATTGCCAAATAATATGGCCTAATTCACACATGGAATAAGGGGTTTTCTTCCACAACTTCAGAAATACTGAGTCCTCAAATAAATTTTGGCAAAGAAAACGTATATGATATAACATATGATATGCGGTAACTGTGGTTCTATTTAATGATATACGCAATACAAAAAACATTGTTTCTTATCAGTATTGTATGCTATCCTAATATGCATGTGTCCCCGCGGTAATAGACATTGCCATTGATTGTATTATGCGTTACGTGTTTAGTTTGAGTGTGTTTAAACAGAGCACACACGCGCGCCCGCATTCATTCATTCTTTTTAACACTCACTCGCGGTAAAACAATGTTTTTCACGATCAAATACTCATCAATCCTAAAAGTTATGGGCATGTAGGCCTACACGATGTCTCTGTCAAGAAAATATGTGTTTGCTGTATGTTTGCAGATGCATTGATTTAAAAGTACAACTTATTACCGCTGCATCAGCTGTTCTTTCCCAAATAATTTACCAAGAATGTGCGGCTAGGTAGATGGGAGAAGCAAAGTGTATGCGCGAGGTGCACAAGCAATCCGTATGCATCGCATGCGCATGTATGCATGCGCCCTTAAAATAGCATCTGAACAACGCGCCACTGACTTTAAACCAGGTATTTCCTGGTCAGTAGCGCAATGGTATTCAGAAACGGCAAAATACCGTTTGCGCCAGAACACGCCTCCTCCTTCCGCCGAACCGCCCCTTGGGGCGCATGATCAATCCCTAATTTACCGGCGTGTGGCGGTGGTGGGAAAAGAACGCTCTGCGCCAGTTGTAAACTAGCAACGACACATGCGCCAGTGACTAAGTCACTTGCGCCGGATGCAAGATAGGGCCCGACAGCAACAAATAAATAGGTATTGTGGCAACCCGGATCCGGCTCAGCGCCCCTGGAAGCCAGATGGCGCTATTGAGGACATTGGAGCCGGTGCCAATTAACTACATGCAGAGCACCCGAGGAACAGGTGGAGAAGCAGGGCTTTAATAGCCTGCTTCTCCACTCATTCAGGGCCATCCCAGGTGTAGTTCGTGCACGGAGAGCCCAGTCAGGAAACTCAGTCTAGTTTACTATCTAAATGGACACCAAGGTATTTAAATGAGGGAACTACCTCTACTGGGTGACCTCTAATAAGAATAGGGGCCGGTCTCACTCCCTGTTCACACCCTCCTCCTCCGCCAGGTCCTGACCAGTCTGCCCTCCCTATTCAAGCCCTCTGCCTCCAGGTCCGGCCCAGAGCCTCACCTCCCATGTTCACACCCTCCTCCTCCAGGTCCTGACCGCTGTCATAGCGGGCCTTCTTCTTGGGGTCGGACAGCACCGTGAAGGCCTCTCCCACCTCCTTAAACTTCTTCTCCTCTTCCTTCTGCATCTCTATACTGGCACCACTGTGACGGTCTGGACATGGAAGAAACATGTTGATTAAATAAGAATGGCCGTTGTCGTGATCGATGATTTCTGGATGGGCCAATTTATTTATGACATTTTTTCTTATTATGACAATTTTTATATAAGTCAGAAATTATATACAACTCACTTATAAAACCTCTGATAAATGTTTTCCCCTTTCTTTTTAAATACCAAATCATTCTATACATAAACTACTTTGTAATATACACCCTTATTTTGTCGAGAACTTGGAATAGTGAGCAATAGATTGAGGTGAATGGTTCTGCGTGCCGTCCTTCACCTGGGTGGTGCATGAGCGCTCGCTTGCGGTAGGCCTTCTTGATCTCTTCCTCTGAGGCATGCTTGTCCACCCCCAGCACCCTGTAGTAATCTTTTCGCTTGCTTTTCTTCAGCTCCAGCTGGGCGTTCTTCAGAAATTGCTTGTGTTCTACCGATTAAACAGGAACATAGAGCAGTACGTTTAGCCATGGGACGTTATATATTTCAAATTTTTAGAGGCTTAGGAGTTTTACCCTTGAACTTGTAACAAGGGGTATCCCTTGTTACAAATTCACAATAAATCTGGAAATCCATATGCAACAGCTGAAGAACAAAGCTGCTGAAGAAGACAGTTTTTTCAAGTCACTCACAGTGAAGATATTCACAATATCGGCAACGCTCACGGCAATACACTACGATCAACTTATTGAGGGTTTTGTATCACGATCCAAATCGTATACGAACGTATCCCTACGTACGATAACTAGCTAAATGTTCTCCCTCTATCGCAGGTAGGGGTAGGGCATCTTGCTCAATGATGCCTACAGGTAGACTACAGTCATCTGTTGTCAGACTTTTGCGATCAATGATGCCACGACCCGGCGCAAGTGATAGCATGTGGCAGCTCACCTTTAGTCTTCTCGGTCTGGTAAACCTTCTCGTAGTCCCGCACTGCCTCTTCATACTGCTCTGTGTCCATGTAGCTGTGGCAGCCCAAGTAAAACACGAAAGGCATTTCTTCAGTTGCACACCATGGACAACGCACTTGAAATTATGATCGCAATGCCAATACTAGTAAGAGTAATCAATATTTGACTGATAGTGTACCATTGAGCTCTCCGTAAATAGGCCTTGATGTAGCTCTCGTCCAGCTTAATTGCCTTTGTGCAGTCGTCAATAGCTTGTTCTAGTTTTTTCAACTTTCAAAGGAATAAGCAAAGGCGTTACCAGGCATGAAGAGGACAGATGCTCCATGAGTCTATTCTTGTTTTGCAGAGATGTTACTTCCGCTTTGATAAATTATAACTTAATAATAATAATAATACTAATACGACAAAACAATGCCCTTGTTTATGTCACCTGATGTCACCATATAAATGTATAAACAAGACAGAAAATGAGCAAGGGTTTGCGTCTGGACAAAAAAAAGATATGTGTGACAGGCAAATGACTCATATATATGCATACATCTTCTCCGGCCCCTAGTGCTCACCTTTGACCCAACAGTTCCTCGGTTACAGAACAGCTTGGCGTTGGTCTTGATGTTGTTGGGGTCTATTGTGAGTGCCGCAGAGTAGAGCTCGTACGCAGCCTCGTAGTCGCCCTCCTTGAACGCCTTGTTCCCTTCTTCCTTCTTGGATTTAAGTGCCTTGGCATTCTGCCGCGACAAGAGGCAGAATACCGTCTCAAATGTGCTACAATAAACAGCAACTTGGGCTTTGATACTCTTGATGGACGCGTGGATTTGGGAACTCACCCTGCATGCGAGGCGAGCCTTCTCGTGGTCGGGGGCCATGTGCAGCGCGTGGACGAAGAACTGGACCGCCTTGTCGATGCAGTCCTCATAGTAAAGGCAAAGGCCGCGGACATACAGTGCGTCCCCATTAGTGGAGTCCATTCGGAGGATATCACTGCAATTAACCAAGAAGAAAGAAACTATAAGGATTACAAGTTAGATAAAAAAACACTAACAAGTGAAGTATGTGGCCAAGTAGGGTTGAGGGGAATAATTGATTGATCGGGATTATTTTCACCTGTAATACTTTTAAAACATCACCATAGTTACAGAATCACATTACATATGATATTGGCGCTCATGATCTGCTAAAACTGAATTCTCCTATCAAATTACATTTGTATTAGAACCAAGATCCTCAGTCATAACAAATACAGTAACCTGAAAACCGCTTGGGCTGTCTGGCAACAATTATTAATTGTACATTTTAAGGTACTTCTTCCATACCCTTTTAGCAGAGATGTATAGTAATGAGCCATGTATAATTAAGGGATGCTAAAGGGTCAGGCATAAAGATGGTGAGAACATTTCGTGTAGACAGAAAACTTCTCAAAACTATAGTCCCCCTGGAGATAATGTTGAAGGAAATTTGCTTTACATGTTAAGATCTAGTTATGCTTAAGCATGGTTGCTTCTGTGTGAAAACAAATGATGGGGCAAAACAATCCTTATAGGATCACACATTTTTGGTTCATATTTGCTTTACTGACTCCTTTCTCTAATATGAGCAGAATTGCTCAATTTTTTGCCTTCTTTGGATGTAGGTCTATCCTAAAGCATCCATAGGCATTTTGGTTAGTGATTGTTGATAATGCATCTCGGAAATCAAAATGAACTGAGCGATTCCAGAATAATACACATTTGCAAACTGGTCTGACGATGTCAAGCTAGGGGCCCTCTTTCCTTATCACTAAACATAGTGTTCATTTTTGTTATTTATATGTACGTCGGCAAATTAATATATGTACTTCTCCCCTCAATAAATAGTCAACTGTCATTTGGATACATGACTTACTAATCATATTGGCCGATATGCCATCCAATCCAAAGCTATATGATGCTACACATCATAGTGTTAATGTAGGATCATCTAGAAAAATCCCTTCATTTGCAGGCTCTTCGTTCTTGCTAGACTTGAGGTACAAGGTTAACCAATAAATAAAATAAAATACCAAAACTTCTATTAAACCAGAAAACTTGTAAAGTTAATGTTATAATTCGCTATTTGAAATGTATTTGTAAGGTCTCCATTATTGAGTGGATTAATAGAGTGAGATTTGTAAAATATCTCTAAAATAGGGCTGAACTGATTGGTTGAACAGGATCATTACGGCATTACTAATCCAAATAAGTGGCATAAGTTATTGACCTGGGACCATACATTGCAAAAGGCAATGGTATCGGTAACACTCCTAAAAGCAATCACTGTCTGCGCAGCCAAGTATGTTATCAGGCAATCAGGATAAGATATTCATCAAGAAATTCTGCCTAACAACTCAATCTTTTGGATTGGATCCTTTTGATTATATTGGGATTGCATAGTTTGCAGAGCAACATTACGTGGAACAACCCCGCCCACAAATTACCCTCCCCACATTAATATTTGTACTTCAAATCCACACAATCCGTGTTGCTGATCTATTTTGGATTCAAGAAACCTAGTTCCGCTGAAAGGTGAAGTGTTTGTAACTCTGTTAATAGATTAAACCTTAAACCTGAATATTGCCACTAGTGAACCTAGTCTCCTGGCTCTCCTGCTCACCTGGCTACGCCTTGGGCCTCAGGGTAGCGCCCAAGCAGGGCTAAGCACTCCGCCTTCAGCACCTTGAACCTGTGACAGGCTGGGGCCGACTCCAAGGCTCGGTCCATACAGAAAACAACCTAAAGAGAACCAAAGTTTGCAATCTATTGATGCTTGACATGATTAGAATAGTGTTTTTTTCAACAAAACTACTAAATAAAAGAACGTACCATTCTAAAGTCTCGCTTCTCAAATCCTATTTCCGCCATCTTCTCATATTCAAGGATGGATTCTGCATTCTTAAGCTGGAGACAGAAATGTATAGGTCAGAGATAAATAATCTACTATAAAAATGTGTTATGATTGTATTTGTGAGAGAGAGAGAGAGAGAGAGAGAGAGAGAGAGAGAGAGAGAGAGAGAGAGAGAGAGAGAGAGAGAGAGAGAGAGAGAGAGAGAGAGAGAGAGAGAGAGAGAGAGAGAGAGAGAGAGAAGTTGTATTAATCCCTTGGGAAGGTTTCCTCAGGAAATTGCACTTCCAGCAACAGCCAACACCACGTTACAAATAGAATAACAGTAAAGAAAAGAAAATACAAACATAGAAATGTGCAAAATACTAAATGATAAAAATATAAAAAATATATATACAGGGAAACAATATACAAGAATAGTACACAAGCCGATATTCACATGCGGGAGTGTCTAAACAGCGCAGAAAAACTGTATCAAACAGCCAAGTTGTGTTTGATATGTAGTGTTATGTTATGTAGTGGGTGGTGGGTCAGGCCTGGTGCTCCTCCCCGACCTCCGACCTCCTTTGCCGCCACCTACCTCCGTGTGAGGTGTTGTACAGTTTAATGGCTCGGGGGACAAAGGAGTTATTATATTATATTGTAGTATTATGTAGATCCAATGGATTATCCACATTGCAAGCCAACATGTACGTACATGTAGGTAGCCCTACGGGCCTACATAATCTCCTGCTACACCACTCTGTATTATACACTCTTGTTTACAGAGGCTAGTCAAAAACTGGAGCTGTATAATAAGGAAAAGGATGTCAGACCATGCTCTCTCTCCCATTACACTGACCGACCTCCTGACGGCACTGGTTGTTGTCAAGTTCCAGCTCCAGGACCCTCTGGAAGCAGCGCTTCGCTGCCATCGCGTTGCCGAGAGACAGATGGCATTTCCCCTCTCGTAGATGACCCTGTCAGCAATGAAATGATGGCTTACAAACAGAGAGGAGACACTTTCTATGAGGAAAGTTCATATATGGGTTTGACAAAGAGCTGTGTTGTCCACAGCTTACCTTCATGAACGTGTCGTCCAAACGCACAGCCTGTTGGGAGTCCTCCAGAGCCTCTCGGTACCGACACAGCATCATCAGTGTTGCCGCCCTGTTCCCGTAGTAACTTGCATTCTTGGGGCACACATCTGAAAAATATCAAAAACGTAAGGATACCTACTTACTATCCTAGTGGTTTCAGTTCATATAAAACATGTGGCTACGAAGAAGACATAATCAAACTATTACCTATGGCCTTGGTATAGTAGTTGAAGGCTTCAGAGTAATTCTTCTTGATGTAAAAGGCATTGCCTTGATCTTTGAAACTCTCTCCTTCCCTAAAGACGGGAAAACTGTCAGTAATGCGACCACATACAATTATGTGGCACTAAATAGATAGAAAGGAGTCTGTCATTATGAATCACCACTGACACACTCGCAGTACTAATACAAATTGTAGTATTATTGTTCTGCTGACCTGATTCCTTCAGAAAGATACACACATATGACACTGTATTGTTGGTAAGTCGAAAATCTCATAACGCATTGCAAAACTAGGCTGGATATTTATTTAGGAATACAATTGGGAACACATTCTCTTCATCTTCGTAAACATTGCATGGTTTATTATTATTTATCGTGTGGCTTTTGTCATTAATTTTTCAATTTATATTATTTAATATCAGTAAAAAAAAAATGTGAACGAGGCAGTTCATTGTTACCATAAGTTTCACTTGCATTCAGTCTCAGAGTGACCCGTTAGCCACTGGAGTAGCTGTGGGCCGGAGGGTTTTCTACCTTTTAATTCATCATGTGGGTCACAAGTATGACTCGAGCCCTAGGGTCTCGCCTAATATAGCAACAGCTAAAACCATTCGCCTATTCCGTTTGCACATGTGGACATTGGATGACAGCGATTACATAAACGGTACTGAGAGCCAGGAATATATGACACCGCAGTTCGGTATCCGTCTCTTCTTTTTTTGGAAGCGTTTCGTGCCATTCAACATCACGTCCAAACAACACGAGTAACTTCACACTAAATATCCAGAATATACGTACATACACACTCCATCAAATAACTTAAAATACACACAAAGCCAGTCACTTGCTACGGTCCTCAGAGAGTAATGTGTCTTAAGTATTGGGAGGCAGCAAAGCAAAGCAAAGTGGAGAGTATTAGGTAACCGAGAGAGAACTACTGCTAACAGCTAACTGGTTAGCTGTAATAGTCCGACATGAAACTAATCTTTTTGAGGGTCTGCACCGAGAGAGTTATGATCTGGTCTGCTGTCCAAAAAACAACCACAATTCACTGGTACCTTTCCAATTCTTCGTCACTGAGCATGTCCATGTCAAGGTCCGAGTTCACATCATCACAGTCCACAGTCGCCATTTTGCCGATGCTGGATAGGGGCGGGACGTGGGGGCGGAGAAAGGGCTATGTTGTTGGAGACCACTCCCCTTTAGCAGACTGCAGACATCAGACGTCATCTGTAAACAGGAAGCATTGAATCGGGTGAGAAAGTAAGTACGCTTTGTTTGAGCTAAATTGTGTTATTTCCTTGTTTCCAAAGCTCTAAAGATGGTTTATTCTTTAGACTTACCGTTTAGGCTGAAATGTGACATTGACAATATAATTAATGATTATGTTGGCAAACCTTTACTAGGTTACTTCTTTAAAAGCAAAAGCTAAGCTAGAGCTAATTTTTGTTGCACAGCTTTTCCCGATTTTGTGTTTACGTAAGAGTCTTACAGTTTTGGCCAGATAAGCATTTGTACTCTGCAGCAGTATTTGTAAAATATGTCATATGAAAAAGTTGTTGTGCTATGCTGCGGCTTGTTTGTAAAGGGAAGTGTAAAGAGTCCGGAGACCAATCGGAGCGCAGAAGTGGCTCTCTTGTCTTAAAACATCCCTTAAGGTCTTAATTTGTTTGTTGTTATTATAATACTTGTTTATAATACTTATTCCGCGTCGAGTCTTGCACTGTTCTCATGGAACACCTATTCACAGGTTTCTTATGTTCTGGCTGAAATAACCAATCATGGGGAAAAGTTGCAAAGTAGTGGTATGCGGCTTGACTGCTGTTGGAAAAACGGCTGTGTTGGAGCAGCTACTGTATGCCAATCACGTGGCAGGTAGGCTCTCTTCCATATAATGTCTTGTATCGATTTATTTAGATCAAATTATTATTGGCCCATTATGCTGTTTCTGCTTGAGACTGGCGAGACCATGGCATTAACAATTTTGTCGCAATTGGATAATAACCTTTATCATTTAAGAATGTGCCGATTATTTTATAGGCTATACATTTAAAAGTGAAACCATAGAACCGTGACAATTTACTTTGCCAAATGCATTATGTTGAATAAAAAATGCTAAGTGACAATGGAACATTGCCACCAAAGTAATTGCTGCTTATTCAATTGTGTGTATCTACTTACTTATTTTCCTTGTATATTCTAGTGTAAATGTTTGTATGATTCAATGGCAGTGTGGATGAAGTGGTTTAAAACGTTATGAAATCGTTTAAACCACTTCATCCACACTGCCATTGAATCATTGCTGGAAAGGAATATCGGTTGAAATACTGAAACTTTTCTGTTAGGTTCTGAGCCCATGGAGACCTTGGAGGACATTTACATTGGCTCTATAGAGACAGACCGTGGCACACGAGAACAAGTGCGCTTCTATGACACCCGGGGCCTCCGTGATGGGATGGAGTTCCCGCGGCACTACTACTCCTTCGCCGACGGCTTCGTGCTGGTGTACAGCATCGACAGCAAAGAGTCCTTTAAACGCATGGAGGCCCTCAAGAAAGATATCGACAGGCAGAGGGACAAGAAAGAGGTGGGTCCATGTCTATTCACTGTAGTTGGTAGAGCAGGGGTCAGCAACCTTTTCAACATGCAGTGCCAGTTTGACATTTTCTCGTTAATGACTGTGCCTTAAGCAACAATATATTTGAAATTAAGATGAATTATGACACAGCGACCAAAAACATTTCCAGAAGACCTGGTATTGTATTTTTTCCATGTAGTCCACAATCATGCATCAACATTTTAATTGTTTTTTTGGTTGTTGCAGCGTTCTTTGGAATTTTTTTGCTGAGTCAGGATCGCTTGTACCTCACTTTATTTTGTAAAGGTTTGGACTAGTCTCTATGAAGCAAAAGGAGGGGAATTGTATAGGCCCGCGTGGAGATACGCTTACTGGGGCATCTGTTGGATGCGTTACCTGGAGCGTTCTGGTCCCCTGGGCTATGTGTTGTGACATTAATACTGGACAGGCGTGGACTCGGTTATGTGCTCTGATTGGCTAAGCCTGGTGCTAAACTCCCACCTCCTGGATACCCGTATGTGTACTCTGTGCTGATCCCTTGCGGCTATGTATTGGCATTGCAACTTGGTTTGTGGAATGGCGTTGACCTCTTGTGGCTATGTGTTGGCAAAACTTAGTTTGTGGCTTGGTGCTGACCTCTTGTGGCTATGTGCGAGAATTACACTTTATTTTGTGGCCTTGAGCGTCTGGGTCTCTCGAACATCTTGACCGCTCGTATCTCTAGAATTGAACCATGATGAATGGCTTCCTGTATGAGCTGGACACCTCCCTAGGCACAGGATCCCTCCCTAACATGAGAAAGAAGCCTCTTTAATTGGTAAGGGGCGGGCATATGTGGCCTAATACACAGTATGAATGTGTGTATTATGTCGCATTGTTATATTTGCAACATGGGCTTACAAATTATAATTACATATGTCCCATCTTAAAACACCATTTTCAGAAACTCATTCAAAAACATATTTGCATTTTGAGAAATGTAAAAAACGAGAATATATGAGAATGTTGGAACCATCCACATCAATATCTTTAAGCCATGTACAGCTTTGCAAAACCATGTGAAGGCGATGCATATAGGCCACTTGCAACAATATTTTAAATATTTTCACAACATAAGTTTAAAAACTATTAATTGACCCCATTTCAGAGCTCTGTTTTCTGTAACTAATTTAAACATATTTGCACTGGGAGGAAATGGCCAAAACAGAATAAAGTGCAAACAAAAAAAAATCGGTAGAAATGATTATGCATTGAGCAGTGACATTTTTTAATAATAAAAAATAAAATAAAAGATTTCATTTTTTGTAAAAGTGTGCCAATGATTATGCTGCCCCGTGCCAATGGTGGCACACGTGCCTAGGGTTGCGGACCCTGTGGTAGAGTAACATAAGAACAAGGTGGCAGTACCTCTGGAGATAGACAAAGGTCAATCGGTGACTTATTACTAGAGGGTTTCTGGTTTGATCCTGGGTTCCTTCTAGCTGAGTTTCCATGAGCAGGACCCCAACTGCTGTCAAACAGCAGGTTGTAGCCGTGAAGGGTTGACACCACCACTGTTGTGGAAGTGTGTTAGAATGCATTTGAGAATAGAACAGCCATATAGAGCGAGATAAAGGCTTGTTAGAAATATTAAATTATTGTTATTATACTCCTGTAATTGAGATAAAGCTACCATTGCTATCCACACGCTGTGCTTTGGAATCAGAGATGAAAGAAGATGTAACGTCGTTTCACAGGTGACCATCGTTGTCCTCGGCAACAAGCTGGACCGGGACGGTGAGAGGAAGGTGGAGCACAACACGGCCCAGAACTGGGCCAAGGCCGAGAGGGTGCGCCTGTGGGAGGTTTCAGTGGTGGACCGCCATTCGCTGATCGAGCCCTTCGTCTACCTGGCCAGCAAGATGACGCAGCCCCAGAGCAAGTCCACTTTCCCCCTGAGTCGCAACAAGAACAAGAGCAGCGGCTCCGTGGACAGCTGAGGGGCCAGGGGTGGGTGGTTCCTGAGGAGGGAGTACAGACCACTGGATTCATCTGGGGGGGGGGGGGGGGGGGGGGGGGGGGTTGGTTAATAGAATGCAGAAGTTACACGTGTATCTAACTACTACTGTAGCTTGGTAACTTCTGATTTTAACTTCTGTGAGTTAAGGGAATACAGAAGTCTCATGCAGAAGTTAACTGACTACTTCTGTAGTTAGTGACACGCTGAAGGTCAAAGGATGTTGGAAAAAAAGTGCTTCACTGATAGGTCTCTTGGCATCATGATTGTATAGCATTCATGTGTAGTCTCTGCAATAAGTACTTTAATAGAGCCAGGTTGTTTATTATTTTGCTCAATACTGTACCAAAATTATATAGATCTCTAGAATATTGTTATTTCAGTGTACAAGGCTGCAAAATATTCATTTTTGCGTGAAATGGTAAACCCTGTGCATGAATCCAGTGGTTTTAGTGTAATTAATAGTTGACAGTTGACCAATCTTGTTTTTATGTTTGGTAAGACATCGATACAACATGTAATTGATAACGTAATGTGGAAATACAATTTTGCCACAAAATAAGCCCGCTTTTCAGTCATAGGGAATTACTATTTCAAACAGAATAGAGTACGGGTTACGTGTCCTTTTTACATAGAGCATACAGACGTTTTTCCACTTACTTGATACCCGAAACAGTAACTGATTTTATGAAATAATAATTCCAAAGATGACGGCCTTCTATAACTTCTCAAAGTTAACTAGATGGAATTCAAAAAGCAGTCAAGTGAAAATGTCTATGGCAAAATGCAAATATCAAAAATGTTAATAGATGGCATAGCAAAACAGATCTTTCAATTCTGCCGTCATACAGCATTTCAGGTAATGTCAACATTACAAATGTCTGTTATCTGTTGAACATCATCTAATTACCGGTTTCCTATCAGTGTATTGTCACATCTAAAGGAAAACAAGACATTTCACATGAATATGCAGTGCATATGCTGGTTGATGTAAATGTTCAGAATGTTGAACCGAATATTTTTTACAGTGCTGTTTTATTCTGAGATGTATGCTGTAGAGTAGGGTAGTTGCATATGTTATTGTCTTGTCTGTCTTTTTTGTCATTCCAACCAAATTCTGCAGATAAGAATAAATTATTTTGAGATGATGACATGTGTTTAAAGGGGACTGTTTGTAGTGTTAGGTTACATGGAAAAAATGTTTTTTATATAAATGGATGAATGTGATTGTCCCTGACGGAATTCAAGCTGAATGTTTTAATTGTTAATCAGAAAAAAATCTCTAATTGTTGTGACCAAACTTTCCTCCTTTATGTTACCCATTTGCAGTCATTTTCACAATAAAATGAATGCAAATTCATACATAATTATTATTTAAATTCTTTATTTAACAATAATAAATATAAATAAATAAACAAACAAATATTTAAATATTGCATGTAGTTTAATCACACACTCATGCATACATACTCACACACTCACATTCATCCACATATAAATAGGTCCTTGTTATATATAAAAGTGAACACATGTTATCGAATATATAATATATAATTATATACAAAAGCAATATATAATAAAATAAATAAATATATAATAAAAATAAATAAAACTTAAATACACAGTAAAGATCACAAACAGACAACAAACATCAGTGCAGATCTGAGTTCAGTATGGTGACAGCTTTGGGAAAGAAGCTGTTCCTGAGTTTATTTGTTCTGACATATATGGACCTGAAGCGCCTGCCAGAGGGCAACAGGTTGAAGAGATGGTAGCCGGGGTGGGTGGTGTCCTTCAGGATGCCTCTGCCCCTGCTGAGACAGCGGGAGCCATAGATGCTGCTTAAGGAATTATGAATATCTTCTCATTGCTAATTGGTCGAGTTTGGTTTCCTTCGATTGTCTAGAAATCTCTTGAGCTGTGCGAAAGCCAAGCGGAACTCGTAACGTCTCAGCTCCCAAGCACACTTCTGGTTCTGAAAGACAGAAGGACAGCGTAAGTCCTATGAAGAGAGGTGAAGAGTGAGATTGACCCAACGCTAAAGCACATTTCTGGTTCCGAATGACAGAAAAACAGCATCAGTTATATGAAGAGAGGTGACGAGGTAGATAGACCACTTACGAACACTTCTGCAAACCAGACAGATATATAGAAGACCGACAGACAGGCACTAAGGCAGATAGACAGAAAGAAAAAGAGGAGGCAAATGGGCAGAGGAAGACCCACCGACAAGACATGAAGAGATAGACAGACAATAGAATAGAATAGAATACAGACCTCCTGAGTGTGTAAGATGGCCAGATGATCAGCAAAGGAGGCCAGGGCTGTTGCTGGGGTCTCTGCATCCGTCACCCCATCCTTGTCCACCTGTACAATCCCATTCATCAGGATTTAAATACACAACCTATACTGATTCAAATTCACTAGTGTCAAGACTAGTCTAGCGGATTCAAATCCACAACTTTCTGGTCTATTTCATCCAAACCCACAACTTACTGATCTGTTCTTTTGTTATGTATGTGCTATTCCATTGTAAGGATTTCAACTCCAAGCCCCATATATTTTAGGATTTTAACCCAACAAAATATTTACCACAAGTATTAAGATTCAAACCCAAACATTGAATTGTTATGAGACACCCCGACCTTCTGAAGATCTAGCCAATTTAAATCCTACACCCAACCAGAGGTGGTATGTTAGGCTGTCAGACACAAAAAAAGGGACTAGAACCTACACACTGCTGTAGATTGTTTGTTTGGCGGAAAACAAGGTTGTTCAAGAGCCGTACTGTCATCGGATTCCATGGCATCGAGGTCTGATTGCCATCAAAAACTTGTGAGAACAGCTGCAATGTTTTCAAGGCAAGTATTGGTACCGAATCCTCCTGTAAAAGAAGAGAAGATAAGAGATGTGTAGAGAGGAAACGATAAGAGGGAGAAAGAGAAGAGCGGAAGAAAGGAGGGAGGAGGGAGGTAGAGAGGAGAGAAGAGAAGGTTAGTTTATGAGCGATGAGAAGAAGGGAGGATAAGTAGAGAGGAGATGAGAAGTAGACAGGAGGGCACATGAGAGGAGAAACGAGGAGGTGGGAAGGCAATGGCTCATTGAGAGACCAGCTCGACAGACAGTAGAGGTGGGCCATGTTTACCTTTGCATCACTGAAGACATTTTGTGGGAAAATAGGTGCAGTCTGGTTTTCCGCACACTGTCGAGGTAAATATCCTCCCTGAGAGCGACAAACAAGGAGAGATAGAGAATGAGAGAGGAAGACACACAGAAACACAGACACACAGACACACAGACACACAGACACACAGACAACGAGTCAGACCATTAGTCAGACAAAGAGAGAAAGACACACAGACACACAGACAAAGAGTCAGACCATTAGTCAGACAAAGAGAGAAAGACAGAAAAAGAGGGAAAGAAAGACCCTCAAACAGACCAAGGGGGGGGGGGACAGAATTGTTTTTACTGGATTAATAGAGTGTCAGTTATTTATTTTGATATTTGACTCGACTAATCAAACCAGACCAACCTAGTTTGATTTTGAACTAGGGGTTAAAAACATTCATAATGAACCACAATTTAATTCTCCTTTTCTTTAACACTTATTTCAAAGCTACTCTGTGTAAGAAACATAAATTCCTTCTTTATTACTGGCCCCTCTGACCTTAAGTTAACTGCAATTTCATTTGAGCGCTCGCATTTAATGTCTTAAACTAACGTTAGTTATAATCATTAATTAATTTTAGTTCTAAAGAGACGATGGGAGTATAGCTTGAGTGGATATAGTGCTTCACATAATAACGAAAAAGTTCTGAAGAACAGACTTTTTTTGCCATTATCCAAGCTTAGACATCGAGACGTCCTCCCCTTTTTCCCGGCAAAACACGTTTCAAATATAATAGCAGTCAGCCAACAGGCTGCTCTACGCAGCTTTACAATTATTTATATTGTGTGTGTGTGTGTGTGGGGTGGTGGGTGTGTGTCTTACCATGTTTTCAAGAAGGAAGATGATCTTGTTGTTGATGCGGCCCAGGTGAAACTTGTTCCAGGGACACTCCATGGAGGACTTGGACACACCTGTCCAGCACAAAGCAACCAAAGACACGAAGACAGGCCACATTCTGACTGCTACAAAACTACACTAGAACAATCCTCCAACAGAACCTAAAGTCCTTAAATCACTGTAATATCTACACACTAAATCACTATTTATGTTTTACTCCCTTTCTCTCTCTCAATGTTACTTCTACTCTACAGAGCTCTATACCACCAGTCTGATGTCTTAAGGAAAATGTTTGTAGCTTATAAAGAGATGATGGGGAATTACAAGTCTCAGCATTGATTGTTTTTTTTGCCAGCTGATGTGGTTTGATAAACCACAAGATGCCAGGATGTCCTGTAAAAAAATAGATGAGGGGCTTTACCAAACAAAAAGAGTCTTCATTTTGGGGCTTTGAATTCTGTTTAAACTGACCAAATGGTCGTTGAGGTTTCAACATCTATATTTTGAGTATAGGTTTCAGGTGTGGGGGTAGAGATTTGGGGTATACATCTTTTATTTTATGATTCTGTCTTTTTCAATGTTTAGTAGATAAGTGAACAATCAGTTAAGTGAGTTTGGATAAGGAGGTTGTAGGCAAGGGGTACAAATCTCATTATTTAAGTGGGGATCACAAACACAGAATTTGTTTGAAAGTATTTTCTGAATCAATTCCTTAGTTTGGTCCATGCAAACTGTTTCAATTCACTGATTAATAGGCCTACCTTTACAAATATTTTAAAAGTTTAAGCATTTTATGCTTATGCGTGAATTATTTCTAAAGTGGAGTTCTCTTCAATTTAATATGTTACATCAATTTAGAAATAAAAATGATTGAAGGGGACAAAAGGAGGTTGTGGGTAAAATCGAATAGGCATCCTGTAGACCAATATATGTTGTGGGTTTGATTTAAGATGCATACATTTACCTTAGTCACAGCCCTGATCTCAACATCTTATCACCTACTTACTCTTATTCTTTTCCATTCTATTGTTTTGATGTGCTCTTTAAGTCTTTCTGCCAGCTTTCCTGAATGTCTCTCTGCCTATCGGTCTTCTCTATGTCTGTCTGTCTGTCAGTCTTATGTCTTTTTGGCAGTGGTGTTCTATGAAAAAGTTGCTGCACAGCCCAGTTACAAAAAACAAGTGCTGAGTGAGACAGACTGTATGCATATGAATCTGTATGTATGTCAGTGTTTTCAATTTGTTAATTATTTTTTAAATTATGTATTTATTGCGGATAATCGGGAAGGAAGGAAATTGCTTTTGCTTTCCTTCTTACTTTCTCTTTCCTTGTCTCTGAGCTTCTGACGAAGTTGCTTCGGGCACTTCCGTATGAACGGAATCCGAAATACCCAGCCCATTCGTAAAACAAAATATGAATGAGCCAGCACATATGAATGTAAGCCAATGACCGACCATTACTATTCAACCTATTGGGAGCCTACAAGGACTTAAAACAATTCTTAACGCGATATCCCATTAACAAACCCAATAAGCTCTTTATTTGACGGAAACCAATACAAAGTCTATGTTTTCTCAGATTATAGCCTAAAGATGGGTCTCCCCGGGTGACAACTTGTCTGAATTGAATAAGTACAACTAATAGAAAACGAAAGCGTGTTAGTTTAATCGGGTTCTCCCCCAGGGACCATGATGTATTTCTGAAGTAACTATTTTCTACCTGACCGTCAGGGTACAATACACATTACAGTTACCACCGAATGTACATGGGGTTGATCTGATTTTATTTCCGATTAACATACACTTATGACCCTGGGTCATTTGAGTCTGTAGGCTATTTGAGCGTTTTCCCTCCTTACCAGTTGTTGATCTCTCTGTGTCTCTCAACCTCTAAACCTTCTCCTCTCTTTCAAATTCCCTAACTCTCTGTAACTATCACTAATTCTGTATCTCCATCTCTCTCTCTCTCTCTCTCTCTCTCTCTCTCTCTCTCTCTCTCTCTCTCTCTCTCTCTCTCTCTCTCTCTCTCTCTCTCTCTCTCTCTCTCTCCCTCTCCCTCTCCCTCTCTCTCTCTCTCTCTCTCTCTCTCTCTCTCTCTCTCTCTCTCTCTCTCTCTCTCTCTCTCTCTCAATTTTAGTTCGTTTTCAAGTACTTTTTTTTGTTATTTTGGCTTTGCTCCAGCTGAAGCTAAACTACCCATAAAATAAACATTTTGTGTTCAGTCTGCAAAAGAGAACCTAGTTTCCCTGATCATCTCTAGGAGTTGGGAAAGGGAGCATGTATCCTACACTTTTATGTCTCATCCATCTCATTTTTTTGGTGGGGATCTGGAGAGCTGAGCTCCGCTGATTGAGCATTGAGCATCCTGACTACGCAAATTGTGTGGGGGTCATTTTAAAACAGGATTATTGACACACCATATGATTTTTAACAAAAATATATAGTCAAATGTAAAATATATTTTGGTCATATGCATCGGTGCTACTGGAGACTTATTGAGAATCCTCTATTCAACACCGATTTTCCATGATTGCAGTAACGGTATTGTGAGTTCCCCTGACTGCAATAGTGTATTTCGCACACTGCTGGGACATATGGGCTACATAATTGGGTGGGCCGAATATTTTGTCTTATCTTCACGATAGGCCTATTCGTTTAATGAAGACGTTAAAATAACATTGAAAATAGGCATACATATAATATGATCATTAAGTCAACAAGGACGTAGTTGAGGCCGAGGGTGCATTATTTCGTTTTCTTCCATATCCATGTATTCGTCCCCTGAACTGGGATTGAGGAAGGTTCATTCATAAAAACGTCCCTTGACGTCATACTGTAGTACTCATTTTCTTCCATTAGAGGTTTCCCCTGCTACCAATATTCTTCACCCTTTTCAAATGTCAATTCATACATGATGTATGCCACATATGTAAAGCGACTAACAGTGAGTTATTTTCCTTTTTGGCCTTCAAGTTGAATTCAGCACCTTAATGCAGTATTGTATTGTATTGTATTGTCATTCTTATCGTTTGTAAACTACCTGCCTTAAATTTCATGCTGAGGGGACAAATTAAGTATTTGGAAAGATTTTTAAAGCTTTGTTTAGATTTATTTTAAATCCTATGAATTTGGATGATCGATCGCATGAACAATGAAGAACCATGCGATCGGCATATGTGATCCTGTACTAAGCAAACTTTGACGCATAAGTGATCACTAACACTTCTGATCCAGGTTAGACTGGTCCCAATTTAATAAGGACGAAACAGTAACATGGCAGTTTAGGTTTGTTCTTTATTCAAGAAACTTTTTTGCAGTTTTTGGTCATGCAATCATAATTTTTTTTTGAGGTAATCAAGGACTTACAAAAATATATAAATACTTCTTTTTTTTATCATACAGTGTGGTACAATAAAATGACCTACAAATACATACACATAAGAAAACCTGAAAAATACATGAACTGTGATCTGTTGGCCTATAAAAATAGTGGATCAATAAATATGTAAACATGTGAAAAAATACTTTCAATAAATAAATAAACTATAATAAAATAATAAATAATAATAATAATAATAATAAAATAAAATAATTAAACCTAAAGATAATAAATATCAATAAATAAAATTTAAACAACATTTGTTTAAAGATAAGTTTGGAAATAAATAAGTCATAAAAAAAAAGATTAAAAAAAAATGATAAATAATAAAAGACTTCGGGGATCTCTCCCTAGCCAGAAGCGGCTGGTCTGGAGATGGTGGGGTCTAGGGGCGTTGGTTTGGCCGGACGAGGCCGGCCTAGAGGTGGGGCCGGGGGCGGTGGGGGTCTCGCCGGGTGCTGGTTGGTCTTGGGACTGCTGTCTAGCCGGACCTTGCGGGCCTTGGGAGGCGGGCTTGCAGCAGGTCCAGCCTCTCCAGGTGCATTTTGCTCTCCTTCCTGATCAGCTCCCATGATTCTGCACTTTCACCCTGGAACAGGAAGTGAGACTTTTATTATCAAAATACTAATACCTGAAAATACTCATAGCTAGTGGTGGTAAATGGTGTAATAAGCACTGGGAATACAGATAGTACTGTGAGTATTGCTTGAACTGATAAGCAGATAATTAGAACTCTTGTGTGCAGCACTGACTGTACCACTAGTCGTAGTAGTGGAATTAATACAGGTAGTAGTATCTATAGCAGTACTATCACCAGTAGTAGTGGCAGTAGTATTGGTAGTATTATCTACAGCAATACTACCACTAGTCGTATTAGTGGTAGTAGTACTGATAGTAGTATCTAAAGCAATACTACCACTAGTAGTAGTAGTGGTAGTAGTATCTAAAGCGATAGCACCTCTAGTAGTATAAGTACTAGTACTAGTAGTTGTAGTAGTACTGTTAGCAGTTTCTACAGCAGTACCACCACTAGAAGTAGTATTTCTAGCAGTGGTGTTATAGTAGTATTTCATAGCAGTACTTGGGTGAGGTCTTACCATCCTGTGGACTGTGACTCTGAACAGTTTTTTGTAGTAGTGGGCCAGCTTCTTATGTGTCTGTGATTCTTCCTGGCTGTCTGCCTGCCGGGCTGTCCTCTGGACCTTCTGCTTGTTAGCCATTACCTAAATAAAAGAAGGAAAATAAGATGAAAACATTGCAATTAGGTTTTAGTCAAACATGCATGTCTGACTATGGTCTGCCTGTGTGTGTGTGTGTGTGTGTGTGTGTGTGTGTGTGTGTGTGTGTGTGTGTGTGTGTGTGTGTGTGTTTGTGTTTGTGTCTGTGTCTGTCTGTCTGTCTGTCTGTCTGTCTGTCTGTCTGTCTGTCTGTCTGTCTACTCACACAACTATTGATCTCCCTGGCCTGTCTGTCCACGGTGATGAGGAAGCGCTCCGTCTTGTTATGGTCCCAGGACACAGAGGAGCGGTTCCCGTGATACAGTTGGATGATTTGCGTAAGACTGTCTCCGATGAATTCCAACTTCGCCTCCATCTGAACAGAGACAGAGAACAAAGACATGCAGAAGGTCAGACCGGGTCATAGAGGGTCAGTCTAAATAACAGACCGCATGAAAGACTGATTCTTTTTTAGAAAGTTTTAGAAATAAAACAAATGACTATAACAATCAGAACACAAGTATGATTGGGTTATTTTTGGAGGGTTTGTTTATAGTCAAGTACATAAGAAGGATGAATAATATGTGTTGTTTATGTTTGGGAGATTAGGGTGGCATTTTGCAGATCATAGAGACAATGGACACAATGGACTCAATTACCTTATCTTTTTTGATGTGCCTGTAGAATGATTCTGGAAAGGGGACGGGACATTGCTGGTCCGTCATCTCACCGCCCTACACACACACAAACAAAAAAACCACATGTTACTTACGTAAAGGATTGGCAACCAGTAGTTAGCTTAACACACACGTTTAATTATTTGTCTGAAACAACACACATGCACAGATTTAAAAAACTTAATGCACACAGCACTTATTTTGTTCAGCAAACAAATCGCCTGAATATTTAAGTAGCCAACAAACCAACGGCATTATGTAAACTGATATTCTATCTATCTCAAGTTTTCCTAACACCATTAAACAGAAGAATAGATAACTGCGATTTTATCAAGTAGTATTTCCTGTTGCTGCATGTTGTTCTGTTTTTGGACTATGGTTTGAACAAGTTGTAAAAGTTAATGCATCAGGTTCGAAATGAATGAACACAAAGTTTTAAGAAATTTCTTTAAACAAGCTACTCACCATCTGGTCTAACAGTGACATCGAGTCATTGCTGAGGTCCCCGTAGAGTCGAAGCCAATCACAGCTCTGCACAGTAACAACGGAGCTGCACAGGAACACCAACGTCAAAATACAGTTCAGCATTTTGCGATAAAACTGGATTTAAGTTCTTGTAGAAACGATAGCAAGAGCTCAAGTATTAGTGTGGTATGGTGAATATGTTTTTGTTGCGAATGTTACCTGAGCGCAGGATCCACACATTTAAGCACCAAGAGATTGGAAAGTCGAAATTCCCCGTGCACTTTCGGGATGGACGACGCTTTCCCTTTCCAAGTGACCTGATGTCAAACTCCAGCATCCGACATTCAGATTCCACGATGCAATCCGGCTACAACCTGCAAAATACACAATGAAACTATTCCACTGACAAGTGGAATAAGTGGACTAGGCCTATATGGTTAAAATAGTTTCGAGGCTAACCTATAAAATGATAAAGCCGTTAATGAATAGGGTTAAGATTCCTACGTCGTATATTGAATAGGTTTAAGATCCCCACGTAGTATATTCCTTGATCGCCTAAACATCCCCAAATCGATTCTTATCCAATTTTCTTCAAAGTCTAAATGTATCTATTATTTTAAGATATAAAACGGTGGCTTCTCTACCTCGCGGCTGCGCTTGTCAATTGTTACGTCACTTTCTGTTTCGCTTTCTTTTTAATACAGAGGCGGTCACACGCCATTTCAGAAAGTAGACGGTTCCGGCAACAGTTTCAGGACCGCGTTTCTATGACCCTACTTTTTGTAACAATGCCTCCGGCAGACGTGTAAAAAGGCCCAATCCCGGTAAGATTTGAAAAGCTTTGTAAGTTTATTTACAACACTATTTACATGGCTTCGGAGTAGTACACTTTGACATTTTAATACAGTTCAGCGAGAAAGGCGACGAAGAATAAGAAGGGGGCGTTCCAGTCTGCGTAAATGGGAACCCCCACCACACGAGAACGCCCATTTGTGTCTGCAGCGGGATGATATTGGATTCTCTAGCCCTTTTGCAAGTATTCTGGCATCCTGTTTGATTCCTGCCTGTTTCTTGATTTGGGGTTTTGTCTGCTGATTGGATCAGCCGCTTGGAATTCTGATCCTGTTTCTCTGTCTTTGCCAATCCCTGGACTACACATCTGACGGTGACCTGGTTTGTCTTCCTTTTATTTTATTTTTTTTAACTTTTCCCTGTTGTAGTCCCAGTGATCTTGTGCCCTGCATTTTAGTTTTTACATTTTTCTGGGTGACAGGAGTGTTGTTTGATACCGATAGAGCTGACGCCTTGCTCTGCTCTGACGAGATTTTTAAAATCTCGTCAAACTTTTAAACTCCATCATTGCTAAATCAAGGCTATTATCTTACTGATATGTTAAACATCCAATAATCCACTACACCCCCATCCCGCTGCGTTTGGTTAAAGTTGTAATGTTGTGTTGATTGATGACCGACTTGCACGATCGTTTGAGAACGAGAACGAGGGCGGAGTCCGACTGACTGAGAACCGTGCATTCAATGATTCGATTCACTGCTACAGGAAATGCGAATGAACGAACAAACGATTCTGAACGATTCTTCTTGGCGAATTGACCGATGTGAACTGAATCAAGAAAACAAATCCATCACTATTCTTCCGAGGTCTATTCTGAAAGTAGAGTGAGTTCAGTGAGACTGCGTTAGACTCAAAAACAAAAATGGCTGCACCCGCATTTTTTTATTTATTCATGAGCAAATGCAAACAGATTGGCTGTAGAAGTGTTCTGAAGGCCAATTTCCACCAGAACTGTCGGAAGCGCCACGGCAGTAAATCGGTCGCCGAAAATAATATAAACCATTATAGTCAATGTAGGCTATTCCACTGGATACGGTCGCGGCACAGCACGGAACCGTCCCCAAACCAGCACTTTGTTTACGATTCGTGCCTCTTGTATTTTTGAAAGTTACAGGTTCGAAGCTTTGTCTCAGAACACTTCTACAGCCAGTTTGCATTTGCTCATCAATATTCATGAGCTCGCATCGACCCCGACGCAATTCACAGGATATTGTAATATATTATACATTCTATATCTATGGTATAAAAAGCTAATCAGTGGCAAAGAAGAAATGAAAGTCTGCGTCGATGCCTCGTCTATCCTCTAATCGCAAATCCAATGTCGCGAGCGGACAGTGACGTTGCCATGACATCTAAATCATGCCGTATTTAATGGGTTATAAGATTGATGTGTAGGGGTTGATTATAAATCGTGAATAATATTGTACGACTCATTCTAATAATAATCATTTTTACAATACATATATAGGCCTATTATAATTATGCACGTATGCACCATCATCTGAGCCATCATCTGGAACGTGTCCGTACCGCTTCCTGTGGGGATTGCAGTACGGAACACAGCCGCTTCGCTGCCGTGGCGCTTCTGGTGGAACTTGGCCTTGAGACACAGCTGCGAACCGGCAACTTTCAAATAATAGAAGTGCCGGTTTGGGGACGGTTCCGTGCCATGCCACGACCGTATCCAGTGAAATAGCCTACATTGACTTTAATGGTTGCCATTATTTTTGGCGACCGTTTTACTGCCGTGGCGCTTCCGTGCCAGTTCTGGTGAAAATTGGCCATAAGGGGTCACTGTGTTCATTTGAATCATGTTTTGATTGAATGACATGACCTAGTAAAAAGATCACAAAGCTCAATAGATTTAAGACCCGTTTTGTGCCAACATAAATACTGGCTATTTCTTGCCAGATAAGTTACACAGCCTCAGAGTATGCGAATGACTGGATTCTAATGGCCATGCTTCATCGACTACCCTATGGCCAAAGGCCCCACTCGTATCTAAAGTCACCCTACTTTCCCCAGCTACTGACGTTTTAGTGTAACATTCTATAGAATCTTCCATCCCTTTTATGCAGTATAACTTTAGCTACCACCATTTTGAAATGTTAATATAACTTATTCCACTCCTCTCCATATCTGATTAATACATCCATGATTGTTTCCTGTTATTACCAGTTACCCTCCACGGATTTTCAAGAGTAGTTCATTCACACAGGGATGTAATCATTTCGAACATCTTTATTGGCCATCATCGGCAGGTCTCCTGCTTTTCCGTTGGAAGATTTCGACAAATGACTGAGATGCGTCGCTCCCGGGGGACTCTGCTTCCACGAAACACTGACTGCTCGTCCTTCAGGATCTCATGGGTGAAGCCATACCGGGCCGTGTCCCTGGATAAAAAGGTTTATTATTCATTATGCACTCCTTCTCAGGCTACATTAGTTCTAATGGGTACAATTCAAAAGATAGGGATTGTTTCACCCTCTGATGTATTTAAATCAAAGTAACATTAATTAATCAGATTTGGATTACAAGATGTATAAACTATAAAAATCAATACAACATGCGCATCATGTTGAAAAAATATCAGAAAAAGTTCAATAATATAATTTAGTATATATATTTTTTCAACCAACCCCTACTTATTTGTATGCATGTTCAGGCATATACATATACATATATAAAGATATATAGATAGAGGTGTATTCTACGAGCAGATCAAAGGAAGAGTAGACAAGCAACCAAAAATCAGTTCCACCCTAAAATAATATACAATATTTGGATTGGAATTGCAAATGCAAACAAAGCAGCGATAAAGGGGGAGAAGCAACATACTAAACCTCAATATGTAGAGGGAGTATCGTGGCAGAAAGAGATCCAGCCATTGGTGAGCGTCGTCTTCCTTTACCAAGCGCATCACACTGTCTGATAGGAGACTGAGCCCTGCAATTGTACTGCCACAGAACTAGGACGAAAGGGTAAAAAGTAAATAAATATTGCATTTACATACATCATTTTCATACGTACATACTACATGCAATTATTACTGCATGGAATTATTATTTATTCATGTAAATACATTCTACAGAGAAATTACCCTTTCATAAGAAATATCAACAGCGTTATGCCTATTTTGAAAAGATTCATTATGAGCCATTTGAATATGAAACACATATGAAAGATCAAAATTATCGTTCAACGTTCAATAGTTTGAAAGAAGATATAGTTATTGTGAGGATAAAGTCACAACGTTTGTGTGCCATCATTGTTGACAAACGTCAATGTTTCTTATGCAACAATGCGTCTCATACACAAGAAGGCACAGTTTATTGTATTTGTAAAGGTCTATATTCCTACAATTTTAGAGACCGACTTGGAGGCGGGGCGAACTCACTTTGGCCCGAGCGAGTAAATGCTCCATCTCGGGCGCGGTACAGGCGCCTTGTGTTTAAGCTGGTAGTGGAAACGAGTATCAGTGCGGCACGGTGCACCACGGCCAAAAGTGTGAATGGAAAACGCTATAGGTGTAGCGCGCAAGGTAAAGTTTGGGAGTCTAGTTGTATTGAGTTTCTAAACGTTGACACTCTTGCTCTGAAACTTTATCTGGGTTGGCACTTTTTGAAGTGCAAGAACGTGGTGGAGTATTTTATAAAGCACCATAGCTCTTATTCATATATATATATATATATATATATATATATATATATATATATATATATATATATATATAATATATAGTATAGAATAATATACTCTTACATTCCGTTATCTTACGATTCGTACCTTGATGCTGTCGATGTGTGGTTTGATGAAGCCAGCCTTGTCCAGATCTAGGACATGAACGGGGCCAAGAAGTGGACTGCCCTCAGGGAAAGCTACAGATTTGACACGCCTTAAGACACCCTCACAAACCGACCCCCATGTTCCACGCTCGGTCTCTCTGTACCCGTGAATAGCCTGAGCAGTAGAAAGAACATAAATATTAATGAATGATGAGTTCAATTAGGCAGATACAATAGCCATATTTTAAGAGATTTATTTTAAATTAAGAGTTTGAAATAAAAAAAACACAAAATGTTCAGAGATTAAAAAAAGATAAACTTCGTTTCAGCCCGGTAAAAAAAAAAAGTGAAATGCAGATTAAACCAATGACATCTTCAATAATCTATTCGAAATCTGCATTGTACTTAAAGAAAAGCATTATCTTTATAGCTACCTCACTGTTTGGAAGGGTCATTACTATGTGACCCAGACCCAGTAACAGTGTATTGCAGAATGTTTGCATTTAATTGTACAAAAGGCGTACAAACTGAAGGAACGAATACATTCTCTGTTGTGGTCGGAGGGTACCGTGCCCCCCATCACTCGCCTAGTGTGCCATCACATTTGTTGACACGCGCCTGGGTTTAATGTGGCAAAACAAGTGACCGTAACCTGACCAAAACGCAGATAATAAAAATTCAAACTTACATCATCCCAGTGGTCAAATTGGTAACGTTTCCTTTTCAACCCAGGTTCGAGTTCTTGAAAAAGAGCACATTCTTCCTCTTTGCTGATAAATTGGGTTCGCACCTCTACCTGCGTGCTGAGTCGTTGGATCAAATCCCGCGACGAGCCGTCCACGTAATGTTCTAGCTGTGAGAAAACACTGCCGGTTACACGGATCGTAGAGTTTGTAGAACTCTGACAACGCCTATATTTACTTATGTTAAGCGAGTTTATCTGTGTCAATACATTTTTTAGCAATTTCATTATTATAGTGGATATATGTCCTCTATCAGCTAAAGACAGTGATCGGTTTAGATTTTAGGTAGAGCTGTAGACCTGCACGACACCATTTTGTAAGCGCAAAGTACCTTGGGAGGTGTAGTTTTCAAACGGATGAAAGAAAGACGCCAGCAGGTGGCAATATTTTTCAATTAAATGAAATGGTATTTAGGAAAATGTTAACTTTCTAACGTTTCTAGTCAAATGTGTTATTAGGTCTATATTGCATCGTATATATTTAGAGACAGCTGTTGAAGCTGAGTTAATAGTCGAAACTAGTTGTGGAATTAATGTCGGCCACGTCCTAAGTGGCCTCACAGACGGTACCTACCGCAGCAATGCCCCATTTAAGTATTGTTTTATTATGGACAGAAGGGGGAGACACATAACTAGAGAGACTATCGCTTTAGACCTGGCCATGCGGTAATCCAACCGACCTAACCCAATATATTTAGATGTAAAATTCCCGCATATTACATGACAAGAACAGTCAATTAATTCTTCCCTAATTATAATTATATGGTTTTGTGATGTGTGCATAACATGCAAAATCTACACACTCTCTCCCTCCAACACACACAAGCGCAAACACAGAACAGAATGAATAGTTTCTGCCAGGGTCAAGGACATTGAGTTGATGGCTCCTCCTGCTTTACAAGAGACAAGTCAGAACTGCAAAATAGACCACAGACTGACATTATTGAAAGAATGCATTCGAAACCTATTATAGGACTATTTCATCTTATGGCATTGGTCACATGTTGCACACTCATGATTCATTTTCGTAAAAAATCACTGTAGGCCAACACAAACATCTAGGCCTATGCATTATATTCTATTGACTTGTACGTAATTTCACTATAAGGGTTCGGATTGGTCAAGAGGGTTGACCACAGGCCCCTTACCACGAGACTGGCCTAACGTGTGTCTCCACACGCTCCTCCAGCCAGTCTGTCTTCAGCTTGTTCTGGTGAAGTTAAAAGGCCTCCTGATTGCAGGGCTTACTCAGCAAACCTGTGGTAAGCTGAGACACCTGAGTGGGGCGGGGTCTCTATAGACACAGCTTTTAGAGTAGTACATCCCATCCCACAGCACACCCCTTGGCTGACTTTGCTTGCCTTTGTGGCCACCATGTGGCCATGTAGGGTACTGCTCAGTGGCTGGGCCACCACAACTTTAATTCAATGTACTAACATTCGTCACCATTGTCAAAAACCCGCTGCTGGTTCAGTCGGTTGATTTTTATGTCCGGGCGAGGGAAGGAGATAACCCTGTAGCAGGGAATATAGGCCTGATCTAGGTTCAAAGCTAGTGACAGAACAGAAGCTGTCCAGAAGCTGCAGAGGAGCCATTACCACAGTTGACAGGAATAACATTAGAAAGTAACATTTATTTAAAAAGTGAAATGGGATTGGGCTGGATATGAAAAGCATGTGTTGTGGGGCACTTATTGCAGTGCTTTTGGCTAAAGCAATAAGTTCAGAAGAAAACGACAAATAGGAGAAAACAACAAATAGGAAAAATGAATTTGATGACCAGCTGCATGACACAGTTTGTTAGTTTGCCATGATGGTATTACAACATCTCTCTGTGTGCTCTAGGGGAATTTTGGTAGTTCTTGACAAACCAGTCACAGGTCAATTTGGTGCCTGCAAGGAGGAAGGAAAAAATACAGAAAAACACAATATAATGTATCTAAACAACTGATGGTAGTGATATAAGAAACAGATGAGTGTATTCCTATTATCTATCCATGTTCCACATAAAGTTTAATTATACTTCTAAATTGCAGTTAAAGCTTTGAGTGGGAAAGTTTAACCGCTATATTCATATTAATTAATGGTCGCTGGACCACAACATCATTGCTATTTTTCAGCTCTAAGATGACCCTGTTGTTTTATAAGGGGGATCTTGAATTCTTGAGCTCTGACCTTCTCTTAGTGGTGTGAAGGGGAAGTCTGGGAGGTAGCGTCTCAGCTTGGCATTGTTGGCTGTCTTCTTCAATTGGCCATCTGACAAGCTGGTGTAATGCTGGTATCATGGGTCAAGGTTATTGGGCAAGATGCTTTGGATTGTGGCTGACCTCAATATATTATATCTATAAAGGGAATAGGTCTGCTTCCAGTCAGGCAGTAGAACTCCTCTCAACAGAGCTATCTTATTGTCAATATTTCTGCAAAATTATTACAACGTAGCCTGACCCTTACTAAAATGCAATTCGACTAGATGTTTCACAATGGGTATAACATTCAAATCGCTGTTAAAAATGGCAGACTTGACCGGCCAAACTCAGATGTGGGAGTAGAAGGGATGCATCAATCAGGTTTGAACAGATCAGATACAATATATATTTTTAAGTGAAATATATATTAATGGTAGAATATGTAAGATTTCAGCATTAAAGGCACCCAGTGCAACTTTATGTAAACATTCAATGAAAAATAAACATTCAATTTCTAGTCTTTTTTACACGTAGTAAGTTTCAATAACTCCATACCATTACATATCGACATTCAAGGAGCAAAGATGAGACGTCGCTGTGTGAAGAGAACTGATAGAAAATCGTAAACAACAACAATCGCCGGTGGGGAGAAGCCATTTTTCCATTGACTGGAAGCCTGCTTTATTTATTGTAGGTTGCACTGGGTGCCTTTAAAACATTTAGAAACGACCAGCCTTATGTTATATATTTTATTTTCTTGTGTACGAACATAATCCCAAAAGTTTTCAGCAATTACTAATCTCAGAGAAATCTGAGATATTTATAATTTAAACGTCCCGGGCAATGTTGTCTAGTTGTAATGGCGTAAAATTCCCCATTAATCACTAGCATCTGGGAAATATCTGAATCATGGGAAACAAAGGGAGTGAGGACGGAAGACGGAGAACTATGATATCTATCCACTCTATTGTTTTTTTCCTTCAATGTATTGCTCATTCTTGATGATACACGAGTCCGGTTTGCCGTGACTTCTGTTGAAAAGGCTTGCCATGTAAAGCGTAAACGTAGGCTATGAGTGAATCCAACGACCCAAGAAGATTATCTGATAAGAGGAGAGATAGACTACGAGAGTTAATATCAGTGCAGTGCGACATTCCCAAGATGGAGAGCTTCGCGATGAACACTAGGCTATACACGAAAGTCCTTTAACATTAACGTAAGCCCGTGCATTAAGGCAGCCTTTTTTATTACAATGCTTTTGTTCTCATGCAATTACAACGAATGTAAGGTAAGACCATAAATATGGCAATGACTTCCAATGCAGGATTCGTTATTGTAACAAGTCCTTGCAGAGCGGATGGAGACAGCGTGTGCTTGAGAGTACAAAGCAGGTCTTTAATTCAAAATAAACACAACAGTCAAGAAACCAGGGGCCCGGGACAGCGGTAACAGGGAGCATCCAAGCTATATTCCTGCAGCAGTAGTCCTCGTGCTTCAATCGTCCTCCTCCCAGGCTCCCGCTCTCCTACTACAAGATAAAGCAGGCACATCAATGCACACTCCCTGATTGGTCTGATTGCGGGCACCTGCTCGCAATCCGACCCAACCAACCCAGCAGATCCGGTGTGCTTCCAACATGCCCACGCTCCACCCGCAGGGCAGACGCCGCACGTCCCCCAACACACCACCACCGCCCCACACAGGCCGGGGACACATCCGGCCGCCAACTCACTCCCCCGGAGGAAGTCCGCCAGGGCCCTCTGCGCCCCAGGCCGGTGCACGACTCGGAAGTTGAAGGGCTGCAACGCGAGGTACCAGCGGGTCATCCTCGCGTTGAAATCCTTCATGCGGTGGAGCCACTGCAGGGGGGGCGGGGTCGGAGTAGAGGGTGACCGCGCGACCCAGCAGGTAGTAATGACGTGAATGTGTAGGTCTACTACTTTTAACCTCTTTTCCTCTCCCATTAAGGAGGGCCCTTTTGTGCCCAGGGGCCCCTGTGAACTTGCCCTGATTGCCCATATTGTAAATCCTGGCTTGATTCCAAAGAAAGATTGCCCCAGACCCAGAAGTCTTGGCTAAGCCTCCACAAATACTAGAAAAGCCACGGTTTGTGATTATGACCACCCCTCCACATCACACATAAAGTCATCTGTATCTGTTTCATGAAGCCCAAAGTCCAAAGAGAAGTTTTTCTTCCAGTCAAATTTATATGGTAAGTATCCCCCAAATCCCTTTGTTCGGTAGAAAACAATTTCATATGGGTCTCAAGAGTGTTTGTGACCATTACTGTCCGCTACTTCTGAAGAAATGATTGCCAGCGTTGTTTTGACAATGGCCCTCACACTTGCTTCTATGGAACTCAATTGGCCTTTACGACTGCCACTTCTGCTCAGATCGCAGTTGTTAAAACTAATAGGTGGAAGTTCTCCAGCTAAAATAGGGGTTTACTTACCCTTTAAGAGTGTTCAAAGGATACATGTATTTGGCCCTTGAACTCCAGTGCCTCTGCGATCATTTCCACTGCCTCTTGAATCGAGACCTCATCCTCTTCACCCACTGCATTGAAAAAGTGAATGTATGTGCATGATGATTGGAAGCAGAAGCATATACTCACAATCACAGAAATGGCACTGCTCCTGACCCCCCGCAATGGTATTTACCATGAAGGTTTGCATTTAGGCCTGCCCTGCAGGCATGCCTAAACACTCATTCACCTTAGGTGCAGGATTATCAGTCCAATTCCGTCCAACCCTTTATTGCGATGGTGTTGCAGATATCAACCCAAGATAATGCAGGGTCCCTGCTTTTCTAATGGTTTTCATAACAAGAAAATAGTTGATCTTATATTGGCTCCAAACACTGAAAAACAAAGGAATGCTTTAATCCTCCATTTCTCTTGTGATAACTTAGACATGACGAAATCTCCTGGCTTGAGCAGATTGCCTCACACGGACCGGGCAGTATTTCCAGTGCAATCAATTTTTGAAATGTAAGGCCATGAACTAAAGTTTTTGTTTATACTTACAACAGAGCAGCGGAGCAGTTTGACCTGGGGTCTTGTCCAGCCTCAAGCGAGCTAGTGCTATGTGCATCCCTGACTGTGCCCTAAGCGGGCCAGCCTCTGATCCGGCCCTGGAGCCCTGCGCTGTCCCCCGCTCTTAATTAGAATATGGAGGCTCTGCCTCCCGCTCCTCAAAAAGACTGCAGGATGTTCCGCTGGACAGAACGTTCTCCTCCCCCTCAAGAGTTTTTGGGGGAGGCCCGGCTGGGTCGATTCCCCCTAGCTGCAGATGAAGCAGCAGTGCTTTAATCTGGGAAACTCAGATGTTCATGTGTCTACCCTGGTCGCCGGGTTGTCCACCCCCCTAGTTTTTTCCCATGGTGGGGCACCCACAGTTCATCTTACCATAGTGTCCGGGTGTAAGAGCCGCCAGATGAGGGTAGCTCGGAATCAAGCAGGAGAGCCTCAACCTAGGCTGGCTTGGCTTACTACGCAGCCCTTGGCAAGAAACTGCAGTTCATGCATGCCCTGTCTGACAGCCCCTCCCTCAGGTATTCCATACCCAGGCATACGGGGCACTCCACATGGCAATTATCCGCCTGAAGCGGGGCCATGCAGGTGTTACACAGATGAGACCCCGACATCTCCAGACACAGAGCGATACCAAGCCCTGCATTCTATCATTCTATGGGCGCAATAATATTGTGGCAACCACCAGCCTGGTGTTCAAAACTGGTTTGACAATGTCGCAGCCTCTGGAGGATGAATGATCCGTGGCCCCAAACTTCTGGTTGCGTGGCTTCTAGCGCGAAGAGCCACCAGTTAATCAAACAGATGGTTTTTCGAATTGATTGTTTACATTTCAACCTGCAAACACAAAATTCTGCAAGAAGAGAGAAGGGACAAACTTCAGGATGACAGGGACATTTATGCTTTGGGCAGAAAGTGCTCTACCTCATCCAGGGTCACAACGTGACTATGTTGGTATACACACTCAGGGGTGGACTGGGACAAAAAATCGCCCTGGGCATTTTGGACCACACCGACCCAACACATTCAATAACGCACACCTTTTCAGTTTTTTCGGTCTGTTGAATGTGTATACCAACTGTGCAACTCTTTAAAACCACATACCTTAAGCCATGCAATGAGTTTACGGGAATCAGTGAGAGTGGACACATTAAATATTTCCAAAAAGTGTACCAGTGGCGAAACAACTTTACAAAGGGCCTTTGAGCAGAAATGGGCCAAGCCCCCCCGCCCCCCAACACACACACACACACACACACACACACACACACACACACACACACACACACACACACACACACACACACACACACACACACACACACACACACACACACACACACACACACTGCCAGTCTGCAGCCTATGCCAATGAGAAGAGTGAAGCAACACTGTAGGCCTACATTAAATTCATCATCATTATTCTTTCTCACTTTCAGGTACACATAGGCTATTCTCATTAGTAGAGTTTTCTTCCTGATGCCAACCTTCCCCATTAATCCAGGCTTGGGACCGGCACCTAGTTGAGCTGGCTTGCCCCTTAAGTGGCTGGGTTAGGCTAAACTCTAACCATATATTACAAAGATTCCAGCTAAATAATGCCAAATACACACTATGGATACGTATCTCAAATATAGGCCTATAGTAGGCTAGTCCAACAAAAATAATCAACCAATTAGTTTAAAGAGATCGGAAGTTCTAGGAACGTATGGATATGGACAAATTATAAACAAACGGATTAGAAGGCCTGGCTGGGGCATAATATAATAACCCTTCAACTGTTTTATTTTATTTATTTTATATAATTATATAATCTAGCTAAATATTTTGTGTTCTAAATTTTGAGTTTGAGGAAAAGTCAAAATGCCATTTTGCAACATAACATGTATGAACTTAGTATACCTAACCCAACATCATCAAATAGTATACCTAAAATTGCGGGGTCTATAAACATGCATGTCGACTTCAACATTATCTTTAAAGTTGGTTATGCCTAGTGGTTCGAGAAACACCTATCTATGAAGATTAAAGTGTGTCGGGCCGATGCCCCTTGGTTAAGAAACCATTGAGCTGATTCTGATTGGGCCAGCCCAGTGTTGATCAGGCCGCTAACGAACTTTAAGGTATACTACGAACCTCGCTGAACCTATCCAGGCTTTCTTGGGAAAACCTGGATCGACAGAGACGCAACTCGTGATCAGAGTTACTACGACGCTCGCTTAAGATTCGATTAGTCGATACAGGTTTTC